>NC_135493.1:99191807-99791807 GCF_052094955.1 Ictidomys tridecemlineatus | reverse complement strand
ATCCATTTAATTTTTTTACGTGTTATAAGATTAGGGTACATTGTTATTTTTTTATGTGGATTTCCAATTTCTCTACTATAGTTTGTTGCACACTTATTTAGTTTTAAAACCCTTTGACAACATGCATGAGAAATTATTTCTGGCTTCTATATTATATTTCATTGGTCTATATGTTTGTCTTTATGCCAGTGTTATATTGTTGTGAGTACTATAGATTTGTAATATGTTTGGATACCAGTAAGTGCAACACTTCCAGCTTTGTTCTTCTTACTGAGGGTTGTTGTGCTGTCAGTCCTTTGAGCGTCCATATGAATTTGAGGATTTTTTAAAACTATTTCTTCAAAAAACTGACACTTAGAGGTTTTTGTTTGTTTGTTGTTTTTGGTGCCAGGGATACACTCCAGCCTGCTTTGTTTGTTTGTTTTTGAGCATGGGCTGTGATAAGTTGCTTAGGGCCTTGCTAAGTTGCTGAGGCTGGCTTTGAACTTGCTATCCTCCTGCCTCAGCCTCCTGTGCCACTGGAATTACAGGCATACATCACCACACATGCTGACATTTAAATTTTGACAGAGATGACATTGAATCTATAGATTATTTTAGATAATATGGACATGTCAACATCATTATGTCTTCCAAACCATAAACCTGTATGTCCCGTTAAAAGTTATATCTTCTATTTTCAGCAGCATTTTTAAGTTTTCATTGTATAAATCTTAGACCACTTTAGTTTTTATTTTTAAATATTTTAGTGGTTTTGATGCTAACATGAGTAGATTGTTCCTTTAATTTCGTCTCTTTTTAATTTTTTATATTGCCCCACCTTAATGTGTGTTAGCATCCACATATCAGAGGAAAAAACTCAACCTCTCTTTTTTGGGTGCTGGCTTATTTCACTTAGCATGATAATCTCTAGTTTCATTCATTTCCATTCTAATATAGTCATTTTAGCAATATTCATTTTTTCAATCAATGAACATTGTAGTTCTTTCCCATTTTTATGTCTTTTTTATTTATTCAGAGTTTTGTAAATTTCATTGTATAACTATTTCATTTCCTTCATTGAATTTTTCTTAGATGCTTTATTTTTAGTTATTGTGAATGTAATTGCTTTCATGATTTCTTTTTTCTTTTTTGGTACCAGGGATTGAACTCAGAGGCACTCAACCACTGAGCCACATCCCCAGCCCTATTTTTGTATTTTTATTTAGTGACAGGCTCTCAGTGAGTTGTTTAGAACCTCGCTGTTGCTGAGGCTGGCTTTGAACTTGTGATCCTCCTGTCTCAGCCTCCCGAGCTGCTGGGATTACAGGCATGTACCACCATGCCTGGCATGATTTCTTTTGCTTCAATATCATTAATAGTGTATAAAAGTGCTACTGATTTTGTGTCCTTCAACTTTACCAAATTCATGTTATCAGTTCTAATAGCCATTTGTTGAGGTACTTGGATTTTTCTATATAGAGGATATCATTTTAAAACAAGAATAATTTTATTTCCTCCCTTCCTATCTGTATGGCTGTGATTTCTCTTGTTGAACTGTTCTGACTATGACTAATATGTGGAAACAAAGTGGTGAAAGTAGGCATTGTTATTTTATATGGCCTTTATTATTTTGAGGCATGTTCCTTCTATGACTAATTTTTTTCAAAGTTTTTTTTTCATCATGAAGAAATATTGAATTTTGTTAGATATATACTTTTTGCATCTATGAAGATAAAATCATATGATTTTTGTCATTCTTTTTTTGTGGGGGGGGTACCTAGGAATTGAGCCCTGGGGCACTCCACCACTGAGCCACATCCCCAGCCCTATTTTGTATTTTATTTAGAGACAGGGTCTCATTGAGTTGCTTAGGGCCTTGCTAAGTTGCTGAGGCTGGCTTTGAACTCATGATCCTCCTGCCTCAGCCTCTGGAGCTGCTGGGATTATAAGCATACAACACCGAGCCCGGTGTCTTTCATTGTTTGATGCGATGTATAATGATTACTGTTTTGCATATGTTGAACCATACTTCCATCACTAGGATAAATCCAACACAATCACAGTGATTTATTTAATGTTTAATTAGATTCAATTTGCTCATGTTTTTTTAAATTTATATATGACAGCGGAATGCATGACAATTCTTATTACACATATAGAGCATAATTTTTCATATCTCTGGCTGCATACAAAGTATATTCAGACCAATTTGTGTCTTCATACATGTACTTTGGATAATAATGACCATCATATCCCACCATCATTTCTAACCCCATGCCACCTCCCTTTCTCTCCAACCTCTTTGCCCTATCCAGAGTTTGTCTATTTCTCCCATGCTCCCTCTCCCTATCCCAGTATGAATCATGTTTTGTTGAGAATTTTAGCTGTTATGTTCCTTAGAAACGTTCATCTATAATTTTATTTTTCTTGCATCCTTGTCTGATTTCAGTATCATGTGAATGCTGACCTCATGGAACATGATTGGATGTGTTCCCACTGTTTGAAATGATTTGAGAAGAATTAGAATTAGTTCTTCCTTAAAAGTTTGATAGAATTCACCAATAAAATCATCACATCTTGGACCCTCCTTTGTTGGGAGACTTTTTAGAACTGATTAAATATTGTTAAACTTTGTTAGTTCAGGTTTTCAACTTCATCATCGTTCAATTTAGGTAGGTTGCATGTTTTGAGAAATTTATCCTTTCTTCAATATTTATCATTTTTTGATGTATAGTTGTTCATAATAATCTCTAAGAATCCTTTGTATTTCTGTGGCATCACTGAATGTCTCCGTTTTATTTCTTATTTTATTTATTTGGGTTTTCTCTCTTTTTTCTCTCAATTAGTGTAGCTAAATTTTTTTTTATTAGTTGCTCATGACAATACAATGATTTTGACATATCATACATTTGATTCAAATGGGGTATGAATTCTCATTTTTCCACATGTACAGGTTGCAGGATCACATTGGTTATACAGCCATGTATATACATACAGCAATACTAGTGTCTATTGTATTCTGCTACCCTTTCTATCCCCCCTCCCCTTCCCTTCCCTCCCATCACCTCTCTCTACCCAATCTACTGTGACACCTTTCTGTCTCTCTTTTTTCTTTCTTCCCCCCTCACATCATCATACATGTATTCTGCATAACAATGAGGGTCTCCTTCCATCTTCCATGCAATTCACCTTCTCCCTCCTATTCCCTCCCACCTCTCTTCCCTATTTCGTGGTAATCTTTTTCTCATGCTCTTCCTCCCTACTCTATTTTGAGTCACTCCCCTTATATCAGAGAAGACATTTGGCAGTTGCTTTTTAGGGACTGGCTAATTTCACTTAGCATAATCTTCTCTAATGCCATCCATTTCCCTGCAAATGCCATGATCTTGTTATTTTTTAGTGCTGAATAATATTCTATTGTGTATAAATGCCACATTTTTTTGTGAATTGTGCTGCTATAAACATTGATGTGGCTGGGTCCCTGTAGTATGCTCTTTTTGGATCTTTTGGGTATAGTCCGAGGAGGGGAATAGCTGGGTCAAATGGTGGTTCCATTCCCAGCTTTCCAAGGAATCTCCATACTGCTTTCTAAATTGGCTGCACCAATTTGCAGTCTCAACAGCAATTTATGAGTGTACCTTTTTCTCCCACATCCTCGCCAACACTTGTTATTGTTTGACTTCATAATGGCTGCCATTTTTACTGGAGTGATGGTATCTTAGGGTGGTTTTAATTTGCATTTCTCTAATTGCTAGAGATGGTGAGCATTTTTTCATGTATTTGTTGATTGATTGTATATCTTCTGTAGCTAAAGTTTTATTGGTTTTATTTATCTTTTCAAAAGCTGTGTTTTTTGCTTCCTTATTTTTTTATATTTTTAAAATCTCTATTTTCTTTATTTCTGCTCTGATATTTGCTGTTTCTTTCGTCTATTGCTTTTACTTTGGATTTGTTCTTGCTTTTCTAGGTCCTTGAGACACATCTTTAAGTTCTTCATTTGAAATCTATTTTTTCATGTAGGCACTTTATGCTCTAAATTTCTACTTAGTACTGCTTTTGCTGTATCCCACATGTTTGGTATATTGTGTTTCTATTTTCATTTATTTCATGAAATTTTTTAATATTCATTTTGATTTCTTTACCATGTTGTTCAGTCTCCATGAATCTGCATGATTTCCAAGGTTTCTTCTCTTGTTCTATCCAATTGTGATTAGAAAAAGAATATAATATGATGTCAATTATGTTGAATTTATTGAGACTGGTTTTGCATCCTAACATATGTTTTACTATACAGAATGTGTTATGTACTAATGAAAATCCTGTGTATTCTGCAGCTGTTTCATGAAAAGTTCTTTAAATATTTGTTCGGTCCATTTGATCTACAGTATAGTCTAACTCTGATGCTTCCTTTTTTATATTTGTCTGGATGATCTGTGCATTGATTACATTGTAATGTTGAAATCTCCCATTACTACCATAGTAGATCCTGTCTGTCCTTTTAGATCTAATAATGTCTATTTTTCTAAAATTGGGTGCTCTGTCAATAGATCAGTATACATTTAGAATATTTATATATTCTTGTAACCCTTTTTATCTCTGAGATATTTTGTCTATAACTATATTTTAACTGATATGAATATACCTATGCTTACTTGCTTTTGGTTTCCAGTTTCATGGAAAAACCTCTTCTATCCTTTCACTTTCAGTCTGTCTTTATTGGCAAAGTGTGTTTCATTTATGCAGTACAAACTTTGGGTCTTGCTTTTGTATCCATTCAACTAGTCTGTATCTTTTAATTGAGAAATTTAATTTATTTATATTTAAGATTATTATTGATAAGTGAGGAGTTTATTATGCTGTTTTTGTTATACTTCTGTTTCTTTTGAATATCCTTTTTTATATTCTTCCTATCTTCATTTCTGTGGTTTGATGATTTTTGTATTGGTAAGGATTGGTTATTTTCTGTGTTTCTTTTTACATCTACTCCTTCCAGTGGTATTTATAATTTTATGTGTTGTTAGGATGTTATTTGGCTTTCTGTTGCTTCTGGATATAGACTAAATTAAGCCTCTTTTGTAAGGCCAATCTCAGTTTTTGTTTATCTTCACAAGTCTTTATTTCTTCTTCATTTATGACAGATAGTTTTGTTTGGTTTATTATATTTGTTTAGCAATTAATTTCTTTCAGAACTTGGAGCCTGTGATTTCATTCCCTCCTGGCCTATATAGTTTCTGCTACGAAATCTGTTGAAGGTCTAACAGAGGTTTCCTTAAATGTGACTTTGCAATTTTCTCTTGCAAGTTTTAGAATTTTGTCCTTGACAGTTTGACTATAATATTCCATGGTGAGAATCTCTCTGATCATGTCTGTTTGGAATTCTTTGAGCCTCCTATGCCTGAATGCCCATATCTTTATCAAGATAGAAGAATTCCAGATATTTTTTCATTAGATAGGTTTTCTAGGTTTATCCCCTTCTCTTTTCATTTAATTATCCCCAAAATACAAATATTTGTTCATTGATTGGTGACCTAAAGGACCTGGAGGCTTTCTTCATTCTCTTTTTATCTTTCCTTTTTTTTGTCTGATTAGAATATTATAATTGTGCAGTCTTAACTTCAGTTATTCTTCCTTCTGCTTCATGTGATCTGTTGTTGAGGCTTTCAGAAGTATTTTACAGTTTGATTTTCTAAATTCTTTGTTTCTAATATTTCTTTTTTTATATTTTTATTGGTTGTTCAAAACATTACAAAGCTCATGATATATCATCTTTCATACATTTGACTCAATTGGGTTATGAACTCTCATTTTTACCCCAAATACAAATTGCAGAATCACATCGGTTACACACTCACATTTTTACATAATGGCATATTAGTGACTGTTGTATTCTGCTACCTTTCCTATCCCCTACTATCGCCCCTCCCCTCCCCTCCCATCATCCCTCTCTACCTCATCTGCTGTTGTTCAATTCTCTAATTGTTTCTAATATTTCTATTTGTTTTTTCCAAGATATCTCTTTTCAGAATTTCTCATTCATATTAAAAATTTTTGCCTAAATTTGTTCACCTGTCTGTCTGTTTGCCCTTGATTCTCATTGATTATATACATATATCCATTATTTTAAGTTCTTTATGAGGCATTTTTTCATTATTTTTTAAACACATTCTAGAGAGTTATTGTGTTCCTTTGGAGGTATCATATTACCTTGTTTTTTTCATAATTGTTATAGTACTACCTTGAGATTTACATATCTGATTGATCAGTTAACCCTACCCCTTGTATAAGGTGACTTTAACAATAGTAAATGTTTCTCTGGAAGATATGCCTTAAGGTGTTGGTTTGGTAGACAATAGTGTCTCTGGTTCCATATGAGCACTATAAGTGGTTTCCCTATAGCTTCTCTGGCTGTAATGATATCTCTTGATACAGTGTGTGTGGCAGCATAGTTGGAGAGACCCACTGTGGTCTTTGGGGCCCATGTGGGAGTGATAATGGTCTCGTGGCCCAGGAGGGTGTTGTGAATACAGCTGTGGGGTGAGGTGTCTATTCTATGGCCACCCTGAAAAAGGGAATTATGGTTTTGGGAGAAAAGTGGACATTTCCTAGGTACAGCTGTAGTGAGCTCAGCAGAAAGATCTTCTGGACCTGGCAGCCTCAGTTGCAGAGTGAGCCCTGCAGAAACTTCCCTAATTCCCAGCAGTGGTGTTGGAGCTGCAAGTAGCTGGCCATAGTGGGGAAAGGTAGTAGAAGAGCACAGTATCCAGTATTAGTTCTAGTGATGGTTCTGGCCTACAAGAGGCTCACCTTTCTCTAGGTCTAAGAAGACAAGTTCAAAGTCTATCATGTCTTGAAAGTTGTACCCATCCTCTTAGCTGAATCATCTTCTCCCTGTAAGGCAGGATATCCTATAGGCCTGGGTGCTAGCATCACAGTTCCTCTACTTGGTCAAGTTGGATATGTGAGGTTGCAGTCCCCTGTGCTATTGTGGTAAAATGTCTGTGTAATGCCATGAATGTGGTTATGCAAAAGTTTCTGATCCCTAGAAAGTATGAATTTGTCAACAGAGTCTTTATTGGTGTGACACTGAGTTATAGCAGCTTGGGCTTTAGGGATTGGTGGGGTAGAAAATTTGAGTTCCTTCTCCAAAGTCAGTTACTTTGTAGACTCTTGGTATTTCCCCTAACTGGGCTACAAGCCTGCGATAACTGTAGAAATTTCCAGTAGCTAAGATTTCCATTGTATACACTGATGGTGCTTGCTGGGACTCCCCTGTCACCCTTTCCCTAAAGAGGGGAGTGCCCCTAGCTGAGGAGCCAGAGTCATGGTTTCTGGTAAACTTCATTTCTCTATGCTGCCATCCTATGTATCTGAATACTACAGGGTTCCAAGCTCTCCTATGTTGAATTTCAGCATTCTCACATGGTCACACTTCTAGAAATTCAGCTATTCATGTATTGTTTTGTTTTTCTTTGGAATGGAGAAGGCAAGTGCTGTGCATCTCCATGTGGCCATCTTTGAATCACAGTTAGTTAAATGTTTGGTAGAATTCAGCAGGAAAATGATCATATCCTAGGCTTTTCTTTGATGAGATATTTTTTGTCAAGTGAAGTAAGTCAGGTAGAGTAAGAGAAATATTTCATGTTTTTACTCATATGTGGAAGCTAAAATAGTTGCTCTCATAGAAATAAAGAGCAGAATAGTAGTTATCAGAGACTAGAAAGGGCGGAGAAGGGATGGCTAACCTATGTATAAGTGCAGTTGGGTAGGAGGAATAACTTTTAATGCTCTGTAGCAAAGTGTGGTTGCCAACAATTAATTTTATATTTCAGCATACATAATAGAAGAAATTTTTTATTTGTCATTTTTTACTTCCCTGTGGTAATTTAAACAATGATATGTTTTCCAGTATTTCTACTATCATACAGGTAATATTTTCCTTAAAATTTTAGGGTGCTATCCTATGTTTAGAAAGACCATACCTACAGATTTGTGAAAAAAATTAATTTCCTATATAATTTTTATGGCTCATACAGCTTCATAATTTTTTATTTAATAACCAATAATTTTAAACCTATAAGCCAATCCACTAAGACATTTTTATCACTGAATTTACAGAAAATATACATTTTATATGAATAACAGATATATATAAATATAAATTTATATATACACACACACATGCATACATATATTATAGTTGTTTTAGAATAGTCAATGTACTAAAAAGTGCAACTCTGTGAATATATGTCAATATTAATAACATATATGTTAGTATTCATACAGTTGCACTTTTTAGTACATTGACTATTCTAAAAATAAATAATGTAGGTTTCTAAATATATTTTATTATACTTAGATTCATGGGAATTCATTTGACTTCAGTGTAACTATTTATACTAATTGTGTGAATGATGAATCAAAGCAAGAGGAAATACTCTTATCAAATTGTAGAAAATTGTGTCTTCAAAATGTTATCTGGTGTAATTCTTTGCCTATAGAGTTTTAAAGGAAATGCACATAATTTTATTGTTTATCTTTCCTAAGTGCCCCATATTCACATAGGTAGATGTAGAAGGAAACTGTAAAAGCAAAAGAACAGCTAAAATTGAAAGTATTCTTTTCCTTATGATGATTTAAATGTCAGGATTTCTTTTATTTCTTCAGTATAAGTTACAAAAACATCATGTTATCATTGAAATTATGTAATGTCTTCCAACATAACTATGTTTACCTGGCATCCATCTACATCTTTTGCATTAGTTCACCCTCAGGACAATAGCATGACACACGTTTCTTCATTTGCAAGGGAATTATTATTAGATCTTTGACATCTCCCAGTCAGATAACCTTTCAGTTATCTAGAGGTTTACGGATATTGACAATCAAATTCTGTTGTCCCAAGCATCTTCACATGAAAGACATTTAAACAAGCTTCAGAGTGGTTTGCCCAAGAGGAAAGGTTTCCCTGCAATTAGGAGGAACACTTACCATACTGCCATCTGTGCCTTCTGTTAAGTTTTTATGCATACTGCTTTCAGATATTCATCTTTCTTTTCTGTTTTTGTTTATTGTTTTATTGAATATGGATTTATCAAAGTGAAAATTATCCATATTAGATAAAGATACCGTTTTAATATTCTGACTACATTTATTAAGAATTTAGTTTAAATATTTGTAACGTTTAAAATATGTCAGATACACATCAGCATTTGTTGAACACAAGACAAGTTAAAATACACCAAGTTAAATTGAGTGAAAAAAATATGCCTGTACATTGAAGAATTCTAAGGGAGAAATTTCAGCATCTTTCATACTATCTCAATTCCATATTTTTTTCATAATTGGAAGAAAACATTTTTCAATGGAAATGACAGTATAACATCTAAGGGTTTTCTCTAGGATTTGGGAGAGTGATCCATGTTGTTGATAGCACTATATTTTGATGCTTTATTATTTTAAAAATGATAAGTGTATTGTTCAAAGAATTTTTAAGTTATATTTGGTATTTGAATGAATTTTCCACCAATGTTATCCTTGAGGCAACAGACATTTATATATGCTCTTTCTGAAACATGAACATCTGAGTCCAAGATTTATGCAAAATCGCTATTCATTGAAATCAAGTACTTAAACATATTAACACCAACAATGCTTATTATTATTTTTTTATTAATTAAATCTATTTTTAACCCGTGCAAAAACATAGAAATTGAACAAATTAATGGTGTTTTGGCACATTATGTTTTGATACATATCTACTATGCTGGATTTTTAAATCAGGCAAAAAGTCTTCTCAAATATTTATCAGATCTTTATGATGAAAGCATTCAGACTCCTTTCTTCTAGTTTTCTGAAATGTACAGTACATTATCTGAAGTGACTGTACTCTGAAAAATAGCACCAGAATTGTTCCCATCTTACTGTAACCTGGTACCTAATGATCACCTTTACCCCATCCCTCTCCCCACTTATTCTCCTCAGCCTTTAGTAACCACCATTCTACTCTCAATTTCTGAGATCAGCTTTTTGGATTCTATAAAAAATTATTATTACATGATAACTTGTCTTTTGTGTTTGATTTATGTCATTTAACATATGATCTCTAGTTTCATTTATATTGTTACAAATGATAGGGTTTCATTCTTGTTATAATTGAATGGTGTTCCATTGTGTATATGTACCACAGTTTCTTTATTAATTTATTTGATAGACACTTAGTTGGTTTTCATTTCTTAGTTATTGTAAAAAAGTGCTGCAAGAACCTGGGAATGATAATGTTAGTATATATATATATATATATATATATATATATATACATACATATATATATATATATATACACACACATATATAATATATATACACACATATATAATACATATACATATATATATATATTTAGGAGTGAGACTATTGAATTATATAGTAACTGTATTTTTAAAAAATATTTATTTTTTAGTTATAGGTAGACACAATATCTTTATTTTATTTTTATGGGTTCTGAGGATTGAACCCAGTGCCTCTTGCATGCTAGGTGAGCACTCTACCTCTGAGCCACAACCCCAGTCCTAGTTGGTCTACTTTTAACTTTTTGAGAAACTTCCATGCTTTCCATAATAGCTGGAATGATTTATATTCCCATCAAGAGTATGCAAGAGTCCTGCACCATCTTTTTGTTAATATATAGTATTTTTGACAATAGCTTTATTACTGGGGGAGGATGATATCTCATTGTGGTTTTGATTTGCACTTCCTTGATGGTCAGTGATTTGAGCATTTTTTTTCATATACCTGTTGGCCATTTGTATATATTCTTTTGAGAAATGTGTGTTTAGGTATATGGCCTTTCCAATCAGTAATAGTATTTCTTTTTGTTTTGCTTTTGTATTTTTGGAGTTCCCTGTATATTCCTGATATTAAGTGCTTGTCAGATGTATACTTTGCAAATGTTTTCTCCAATATTGTATATTATCTCTTCACTGTTGGTTATTTCTTGTGCTGTACTATTGTTAATATTTTAAGCCTGGAATACTAAAGAGACAATTCTACATTAACCTCACATGTAATCTAATTTGAACCTTGATCTTATGAAGAATCATACTGATAGTCTTTTAATGTAAATTCAATTTGTTCAAAATATCATTTCTGAATAAGAAACATCATAGTAGAAATAGGTTCACACATGGAAATTTAATATTTAACCAAATGAGTGCAGCATATCATTAAAGAACTAGTGGAATATTCAGGAAATAATATTAATACATTTGCTTATTCATACAAAAGAACTGTAGTATACAAACAAAATCAACTCTAGTTATATAAAGAATTATTCATAAATAATAAAACTTTTAAATGTTTAGTATAAAATGTTGAGAAATAAATTTTACCTCAAGATATAGATGGATTTCTTTAAAAAGATTTCTTAATAAAAACAGAAAAATTAGTTTGTTAATGCATATGTGTCTATATATACATATATATGTATGCATACATATATTTATATATAATGTCAAAAGACACTTTAAGAAATTTGCAAACTTAAGATTTTCAATATATATGATTCATAAAAAATTTACATAACAAATATTGAAGTTCTTTTAGAAATAAAAATAATTTATATCTTAAGCTAGTGTATTATTGGATTATTCTTTGCAATATTTATTTCAACTTTTTTTGAAAATGTATATGATGTATAAATGTATACTGCTTATAAATATACTCCTGATATACTTTTGCAAACTGAAAATTGTGACCTAAGTACTGAGATTAGGAAACAGAACATAATTAAGACCCATAAGCTACTCTCAGGCTCCCTTTAAGTCATGGTTTATCTCAACATTCACCACTGATTTCTAAAATTCAACCCCATAGATTATTTATATCTGCTATTTAACTAAATAAATGGATTCTTGCAAGTTTCTACTCTTTGATATCTAGATTCTTTAAAAATAAAATACAGTACTCATCATTAAGGAAGTACTAACTGCGAGGTATCTTTGTGCCAGACACTCCTGTTCCTGAGGCAGAACAGTGAACTTAAAAACAAAACTTAAAAACAAAAGCAGAGAAACTTGATAGAAAGTATTGTGTTAGGGTGTAGTACATGTGTGTTAATGAATTCTGTTTTAAATCTCTAAAACTATTAAAATGACTAAAATGATAAATGAATTTTTTTCTTTTTGTAAAGTTTTGATCCTGTGACTGCAACAGGACTGTGATCTTCCTCAAAACCATAACTTCCCCCAACTCTACAAAACAATTGAGTCTACTCATTTACTACGTGTGAAATCTTGGATTCAGTTGTATTTCATTCATCTTTCACAATATTTTGTTCTCCAATATAGATATTTCTAACCATTTTTTTCTTATTTTTATTATCCTGTATTTCTTTTGTGTTCCTAATATGTCCAGTATAGCCCACTTCTATATACTTGTGTTTACCCTTTAGCAAGCTAAATTCGTCTGTATACCACTATAGAGGAATTTAACTGAAAGATGGGAACCTCCAATTAATTTTTGCTGTATATCAGGATTGCACATAATATACATTTCATTATTTAAAATAATGTTATATATTGATAATACTATTGATTTACATCTTCAATTTTTGTACTTAATTTTGACTAGTTTGTATCATTACCTACTGATCAAGTGTGTATATGTAACACCATGATATAGTTTCAATATTATATATTTCTCCAAAATTATAAGGGATGGAAAAGTATCTGCAATTTTGAACAACTCTCTCTTCAAGCCATAATGGATATGTTATAGGTATACACTTTAAAGTACACAATTCAGGTGAACAAATTTTCTTTATATTTCTATAATTTATAGAGATCTTTGTTGAGACACTCTTCAACACAGTAGGACATAGCTAAATCTAATCATTTCTATAAAACTGTGTATGTAGTTTTTCATTAAATATGAGATTTTCTACAATAGAAGAGATAACCTTTTCTTTCCTTTTTCCTGAGATGATATTTAATTACAGATGTGGTCAACAAGCTCATAAAGAGTCATGAATATATCAGGAGAGGTTATTTCAGATTCTCATGTGTCCATCCCATGCATCCTTTTCAATATATATTGCTCGTTCTTGGATTTGCAATGCTTTCCACTACAATCCCTGTTAACTTAAGCAGTTGTCCAAAACCAGAGTCAAGTTATGCACCAGTGCTCAAGGTAGAGTGAAATTGAAAGCCAATGTTAGGTGGTTCCTGCATAAGGAAATGACTCTTGTTATCAATTATATACAAGTACCTCAAAATAGCATTATTTGAGAATTATATTGTATCTAGTAATTAATTTGTAAAGACTATTTTTTAATCCCTGAAGAAATATAAAGTATAGATATCTAACAATTTGATTTATTGGCCTAATCAAAGATATCTCTCTTTTTAACTATAAAATTATTTATAATCATTGATGGAATGTACATAGATTCTAACTTTTGCTCCATACATTATATTAACAAGTTTCTAATAGATAAGAAATTAGTCTAAAATATCAAAAATCTCACATAATTCATAAGTCTAGTAAATATAATTTGTTCTGTGTCATAAATGAAATTTAGAAAGGACTCAAGCAATACCACTTCCAAATGGAGCCATTCAATTCAATAACTAAATATTTGTGTTTCCACAGTTTGTGTGATTGTTACTATTATTGGGCTAATGAAAGCAAGATAACATCTCTGATAATTTTATAGGTCAGTTAGCTATCCACAGATAAATATACCATATTTTTTGTTATTGATAATAATTACACTCAACAAAACACTGATCTCACTAGATAGCAGGAGAAATTATATTAGAAAGAGTTTTCTAGTCAAATTATGATGAGAAAATAGTAATTTCAAATTTTCATCAAATTACTTCAAAATAAAAACTTCAATTTTGTTTTGTTTTGCTTTTATTGTAGACTTTCTCTTCACTTTTAAAATGCTCATATGGTCTGAAATTTTCTAAGAGAAAAATATACTATATAGTCCTAAAAATTATTTTATGACAAAGTCCTTTATTATCTAAATATTTTACCATACTATTATGCTATAAAAAGCACTTTGAATATTTTGTTATATGCCATATAACAAAGCATTTTATAATTTCTATGGCTTTTATGTTCAAATAGCCATGTTACATGAAGGAAATTCATAATTCCTTCCTATCTGTATATCTGGTTTACTATTTTTTTTCAAATAATATTTAGATAAGTGCTAATTAGATACATTTTATAACATAATAGCTATTTGATGTGTGGTGATTTTTTAGTTTGAGTTTCCCCAAAGTTAAAGATTTAAGTGTAAGTATATCTATCCCTCAGTATATGCAAGGTGTTGGTTCAGAAGACCACTATAGGTACAAACATGTGTGGATGCTCAAGTCCTTTATATAAAATGGGGTAGTATTTACTCATAACATGCATATTCTACCATATATTTTAAATCATCAATAGATTGCTTATAATACCCCATATAATGTACATACCATAGAAGTATCTGTTATACTACATTTTAAAAATTTATACCATTTAGAAAAAAATAGATGTTTTGTGTTCATAATTGATTGAATCTACAGAAGCAGAATGTGGATATACAGAGTTGACCATGGTTTATGGTTTGTTTGGAAAGGACAGTGAATACTAAAATGTACAGATGTGAGACAAGGAAGGGAAGGCAGGTGACAATGGGTATGTTCTTGAGCTGGCTACTATAATTACAACTGAAGGTTAATCCTACAGGGGAACATGAGAAAATGTATGCCTCCATGTTGTTCCAGGCATGAGATTGTTAGAGCGGTCATATTTATACCTATACAGCAAATCATTTGTTAAGGATTCTCTGGAGTGTTGGGAGTAGAGAGTGGTAAGGGGGATTATTTCCTAGTCACTTCTGAGCAAATGGGCTATGGTAGTATTAACCAACAAATCTGTCATTACAGCATGTTTACTACTTATAATAATAACTTTCCAAATTGCTAATTCCATGTCAGAAGAATTTTCAAGAAACGTGAACAAAAATTCATTTCAGGGAGGAAAAAAAGTATTGAAACAGTGGAAAATAAGGAAAGGTACTATCAGTGGTCTGGAAATGTTGATAGACTTCAAAAAATAGAAAGTAGATGTAATGGTATTAACAAAGGAAATTAGATCCCAAATTGTACAAAGAGGCTTCTTGTAGGCAAGACTGGTTCTGTGAAAGTTTCAAGCTCAGAGACAGATTATAAGGTAATATAAGTGGATCCCAAAGTATATACCAGAGTGACTGACTAAAGAACTTCATTTAGAATAGCTATGTTTATTGTTCCCTTCCATGCTTTACTTGCTGAGAATCTGACATCCAGTCTGAGTATTGAAACTAGAAAGGAAGAGCAGGGCTCAGATTGTCTTTGGTACTCAGAAGAGGCAAGTAAGCTCTCAAAGTCAGATGACACCCATATTTGGAGTATCTTATCTTTTCCTTCCTTCAGCCAGGCAAGTTATGGTGAAAAGGTGAGGCTGGAGATAGAAATGCTAAAAGCAGTGCTGAGCACAAATATAAATTATTTAATATTTGAGGTAAAGTAGAATATTATAGAAAGTAAAACTAAAGCAACAGTAGGTTTAACACTCCCCTCTATAAAAGTGGGGAAAGATAATACTACATTACTTAAGACTAGAATGAACTATAAATTACCAAGGAACATTGAATCCAAGAATTGTTTATCAAGGCAGATTGAATGGATAAATGTTGCAAAGTAAGAGAAAAAACTTGAATCTTCACTATATATATATATAGAGAGATATAGATATAGATATATAGATATATATAGATATATAGATATATAGATATATAGATATAGCTAGATATACTGTTCTAGTTACATTTATTTATTTTTTAATATTTATTTTTGGTTGTAGTTGGACACAATACCTTTATTTTATTTATTTTTATTTTTATGTGGCACTGAGGATCGAACCCAGGGACTTGCAAGTGCTAGGCGAGTGCTCTACTGCTATACTCTGGTATATACTTTGGGATCCTCTTATATTCCTTATAATCTTTCTCTGAGCATGAAACTTTCACAGAACCAGTCTTGCCTACAAGAAGCCTCAACCCAGCCCCCCTCTAGTTAGATTTATAAAGTGATAGAATAGAGAAATTTGGAGGAGGAAAATAAACTAAATCATGGAAGAATATTTCTTAGACCTGAAAAAAGGCCTGTCCTTAAGATTAAACTACAGTTAGATGGTAAATAGGATGAATGGTAACTACTCACACCAAGATACATAGTGGCAAAATGATGAAATAGAAAAGATAAAATATTTGGTCTGGGGTTGTGGCTCAAAGGTAGAGCTCTCACCTAGCACCTGCAAGGCCCTGGGTTCAATGCTCAGCACCTCATAAAAAATAAACAAAATAAAGGTATTGTTTACAACTAAAAAATAAATATTAAAAAACAAAGATAAAATATTTAAATGGTTTCATACAGAAACAAAACAAACAAATGAGCTAGAAGCATCCAGAGCCCCACCGAAGAATCAATTTTATCACTACCATATTTCTTATCTACAACATCAGATGCCTAAAATTATGGAATAGGGATACTTGATAATAAACAATAATAGCCTAAAGAAAAAAAGCACATCAACATGAAACACAGTCAAATTTGTTAGGAAAGGGATATAAAATCCATCAGATGCCTCATGGATTTAAAATTTGCAGTGTTACTTAATCTTGCTGTAAACCTGTGAGGTGAATGAGACAAGGACATTTTAGCAAGAGAGAGACAGATGCTATATATAGATTTATAATACAAACATATCTAGTAGATATCATAAACTCTTGTCCTATTCATTTTTAATATAGCTCACTATTTCTAGACTCATTCTTTGGTGACTTCACTAATTTTTGATTACCAACTTTGATTAGTGATTTCAGAACATATTTAACAAGTGAAGTCAATAAAAATTACTGAGCACCAGCTGTCTGCAACAGGACTCTTAAAATACTAATGATTTTTAGGCTGTCCTTGGGACTTAAATATATTTTACCTAGGATCTTAACCAGCTTACATCAACTTGGTATTTCAAATCAAAATTATCTCACTTCAGAAGTTGATGAGAGACTTACTAGTTTCCCAGTTTTAAAGATGGGGAAATTAGATTACTTAATGTCCTACATCTTGATTACATTAAAATAATGACTAAATGGAATCCTGGTCTCCTGTTTTTTAAAATAAGTTCTTCTAAGAAAAATAGCCACAAACTACAGAATGAAGGAGAGATTTTCATTTTTAGAAGCAGCCACAAAGAAATTTAGAAGAAAAAATTGACACATGAGTGATGTTATGAATAATAACTGTAAAAATTACACAAGCCATGGAGCATGCTGTCATGACAATTTTAGCCTGAAATCTGAGATTAAAACAACAGCACAGTTATATCAAATTGACACGGTTTGGATTTCACATTTAGACTTTGAGTTTGGGGGAGCTTGCAATGACATTATTTATATAGTATAATATCACACACACACACACACACACACACACACACACACACACACACACATGAACACATAGTTATACGCTAAAGAAAGAGGAATGGCAAGGCATTTCTATAAATATAATAAAATAACAAAAGAAAACAAAGCAGTTGTAAAATTATAATTTAAAGCACAGATTGATATTCCCCCTCAAAACAAGGCTGATTCAGATACCATAAGGTTGCAACTGATGCTAATAGCATGGCTTAGAGGCATCCATAACCCTGGCTGAAAATAAAGAGGTGTAAGAAAGAATTCCCAGAAATACCGATTATCCAAGGAAAACCAATATCATTGGTAGAAAACCCTAATATATGATAATATTCATGCTGGGGCAGTGGGAACATTAGAGTAATCTGTATAGACCTAAAAAAACCAATTAATGTAATACCTTAAGTAAACAAAGAGATCAGGTTCTTCATATTGTTAGAAATTATGATAATAGATGAATAAATAAGCAGTAAATAGTTATAAGAAAGAGAATTTGGTATTTTCAAAAATTATATTGAAATAAAGGTGTAGGCATAGGTTTTTGCCTAGATGAACACAACTGAAGAATAAATTAATTGGCTAAAAGTTAAGCATAAAAGTATTTGAAATAGCTTTAATCAAAAACTTTTTTGGGGGGAGTACAGGTGATTGAATGCAGGAATGCTTAACCACTAAGCCACATCCCCAACCCTTTTTAATATTTTAGAGATAGAGTCTCACCAAGTTGCTTAAGGCTTCCTTTTTTTAGGTTGAAATTGAATTTGTAACCCTCCTGCTCTCAACCTCATGAGTCCCTTGGATTATAGGTCTGTGTCATCATATCTGGCTAAATGAAAACATTTTTTAAAAATGAAAACCATGAAAGGAAGGGTTGGAGATATACACAGATTCAGAATTTCTAGAATTTTTACTATTAAAATTTCCAAATGAGAAGGTAGAAGAATTATGGGTCAAATATATTTCAAAATATCATGAAAGAAAATTTCCCAGAATTGAAAGTATACATGGATCCTGATACTGGAAAAAACAATAGTGTTTAGGGTAGGACAAATATTTTCAAAATTATGCTCACCTACAACCTGTGATTTCATTTCCTCATCAAGGAAAGATGAAATTTCTAGAGCAAAACAGTGGTAGAGATTGTTAAATTCCCCTAGAGAATGGTTAAAAAGTCTCAACAAACGTGTCAATATTTTCCAAGTAAATAATTTTGATCTTTTAATACATGTGGCAATTAGTTTGGTACACTTATTTTTTTCTTTTTCCTTTCAGAGTAGAAAGTAATGTTTAACCACATTAAACGTATTTAGATTTCTTTTGAATCATTACATTAAAATTGTTATAGTAGGGTTGGGGTTGTGGCTCAGCAGTAGAGTTCTCACCTAGCATGTGCAAGGCCCTGGGTTTTATCCTCAGCACCACACAAAAATAAATAAATAAAATAAAGGTTTTGTGTCCAACTAAAAAAATAAATATTTAAAAAATTGTTATAGTAATTGAATGATGATCTACTATTTGACAGCTTATGTCATAGATTTGAAAGTTTTTGCTGTAAGAAATCATCATCAAATCCTTTTAATGAATGGAAGCATCATAAAAGTATATTCTGAGTCTTACAATCTTGTTTCTCATATATATTAAATGTTGTTTCTTCTTCCATACCAGGACATTCAGTCAATTTATTTACTATGAGAATTTCTTCTACTTTTATATCTCAAATATTGATGTTTTAAGTTTAGGAAAAACAACAAACTACTAGAAATACCCTCACAAACAAACAAATGAATTACATGTATTACCTCCTCAAAATTGGGAAGGGAAAGATGTATATTATATAGCAGATTTAAAAATATATGATTGTGTATATAGTCATGTGATGCTCAGACACAGTAAACATAGTCTTATTTAAATCACTACTCTTGATGCCTACAATAAAATACCTGTCACATGGTGGGCATACCATAAAATTTTGCTGCTCATTTGAGTAAGATGACTATATGAAATTAGGCTTTAAAGAAAGTTCACAGATATTAAACTAACAGAATCATAATTAAAGTCAAAATAAGATTTTATATTCTTGATTATCTTATAATGTTCTACTGTAGAGTATTGGAGTAAAATGACATCAGAGAAATTCTATAGAATTATTGGAATTATTGGCCTACTTTTTTTTCATTTTTTAAAAGATATTTATTTTCTTTTTTTTAATTTAATTTTATTTTTTATTGTTGGTCGTTCAAAACCTTACACAGTTCTTAATACATCATATTTCACAGTTTGATTCAAGCGGGTTATGAACTCCCAACTTTACCCCGTATACAGATTGCTGTATCACATCAGTTACCCTTCCATTGATTGACATATTGCCTTTCTAGTGTCTGATGTATTCTGCTGTCAGTCCTATTCTCTACTATCCCCCCTCCCCTCCCCTCCCCTCCCCTTTTCTCTCTCTACCCCTTCTACTGTAAATCATTTCTTCCATTTGTATTATCTTGTCTTACCCCTCCATTACATAGTTCTTGATATATCATATTTCACATTTTGATTCAAGTGGGTTATGCACTCCCATTTTACCCCGTATACAGCTTGCAGAATCACCAATTCTGCAAGCTATATTGGCCTACTTTCTTAAAAAATAAGGTCATGAAAGACAAAAAGCCCTCTATCCAAATAAAGAAGACAATAGATATAATACCTGAACATATTTGATATAGATACTGACATAAGAAGAAAAAGAAATTGTGTTTTTGTTTTAGCTATAAGTGATATCTAGCCTATTGATGATATCTGAAAAAGTCTATAGACTAGATAATAAGAGTTTCAGTGCTAATTTTGATTTTGATAATGTACTATGGTTATGTGAGAGAATGTATTTTTATCTTTCAAAAGAAATACAGAAGTAATTAGAAGTAAAAAGGCATTATGTCTACAACATAAGAGCATGCAACAGAAGATGCAGCAATATATCAACATTTTTTTAAAAATTTGAACCATTTTGCTGTGTGTGTACAGAGGTATATTGTGGTTTTACTTGCATTTCCTTGATGACTGTCAAGGTTGAACATTTTTTAAAAAATATTTATTTTATTATTTTTTTAGGTATAGATGGACACAACACAATGCCTTTATTTATTTTTTATGTGGTGCTGAGGATCAAACCCAGATCCTACCCATGCTAGGCTAGTGCTCTACCGCTGAGCCACAATCCCAGCCCAAATATATCAACATTTGAGAAAGCTAGGTGAAGGGTACACAAGAATTCTTTGTTCTATTGTTGCAACATTTTTTTTGTAATTCTTAATTAATTTTTTAGGCTAAATGGAGGATTTTTTATTCATTTTATGATATTAACAGGATTTTGAAAAGTATAGAATTGACAGTGAATCTATTAGTAAGATATTCAGTGCTACTCTGTGCTATTATTATAAGAATTCCAAACTTCAGTGGGTAAGGATGCTGTTCAAAAGTAAGAAATGATGTATACATATATAATTATAAGAAAAACAATAACTTAGAAGAAATCAATGGTAGTTTTGAAGTATACATCTCTCACTTTTCTTGCTCTGATAACAAGAAAAATTTTATTAGTTTTAACATGAGAAATATCCTATTACTTTCAAAGAACTAGTATCCTAGTGCAATGAATTAAGGTGTAGACCAAAAACATAGTTCCAAATGGCAATAATTTATAAATGGGACAGTATGCAGGGAGGAAGGAAACAGAATGCTTGCACAATTTTCAATAGCAATGCTGAAGCTATAGAGCAAATCTGCTGCTTTTTCCTCAATGCTGTGGCACTGTTTTCACTGGGGTTCCAAGGGGAAGAATTGGCTTTTTGCCAGTTTCTGTGTTCTCATCCAGCTGTTCAGGCAGTGAAAGGATTTAAGTTATAAAGGCTGAGGTTTGGGCAGCCATGCAGTTTGCATCCAAGACATAAGTAAGCACTTGCAGACGATTTACAAATTTATTTAAAATGACAATCCTCAGTACTGAGAGACAGGGAAGAAAGACAGTGTTCTTGCTTAACTAGCAAAATGATCGATAAACTAAAACCCAAGAGATTTTCCTTAATACACCTATTTCCACCCCATTTTATCTCATTATTGCAATTGTCTGAATTTTCAAACTCAAAATTTGACAGTGTAGAAAAAACTATTATGCAAATTTACTATATGTTTCAAAAAGCAAATATTCTTAATTTTGTATAGTAAATATATAAAGTCACTACACAGTTCCTATAGATTTATTGATTCTTCAAATTTTAAAATCAATAGGCAATTGGAAGCATTGGAATTTTTAAAGCATATTTAATTCCACTAAGCTCTTAGAACAGAACATTAGCAAGTTTAATGATAAAATTCAGGAGAATGTGAGATTTTAGAGAAAAAGTATGAAAGCATGTAGAAGCATTAAGAACTATATTACTAGGTTTGAATTAGATAAATACTGAAGAAAAATTTATATTTCTACATATACAAATGAGTTATACTGAGGAATGATTGTGGTTCACTTATTTTGGAGACTTGCTTATTATTTGAAGTATCCCATAACTTTGAAAAACTAAAATAAACTGAATCAAAATATTAGAATATAATTAATATGCCAAGTGAATACTCAAGGTATTTACTTCTTATTCACAAAGACAGCGTATAATACATACACCACATTCTTCTGGGTAAAAGAGGGCAAATCAGTGCTTACACCCAATGTAATCACCTATTTTTGTGCTTCATTGTCTGATTTTATTTAAAAAGTAAATGAAAAAGAAAAACACTCAAATCTCAGGTTGTGCATAAAATTGGCAATGGTTATGTCTAATGAAAACTCAGATGATCAAAGAAGATAATCTACCTGAAATATTACATAGGAAAATTATTTCAAGGACAAGAGATAACTACTTGTTGTTTCAAAATGTGACTAAAAAGCTAACCAAACATTTCTTTTAAATGCTCTATTTACATTCAATTTAAGGCACACAATTTACTAGAACCCAATGATTTTTATAAACATGTTAACTATACCCAAGAATGATCTAGACAGTAAACGAAATTGTTGATCTCTCTCTCTCTCTCTCTCTCTCTCTCTCTCTCTCTCTCTCTCTCTCTCTCTCCTCTCCTCTCCTATCCTATCCTATCCTCTTCTCTCTCTCTCCCTCTCCCTCTCTCTTCTCTCCTCTCTCCTCTCTCCTCTCTCTCTTCTCTCTCTCTCAATCGTAGAGGTGGGCTTGATATTGTCTGCAACATTGGGACAGTACTCTTTTATTTCTACTTCAATGGAGAGATCTTGAACTTAACATTATTTATACATGAGACTTCCATACTATTTTGATGTCCGTAAATAATTTTCTTTAAAATATTTCATCATAGACTAATGGAAAGTCATTTCTAATGAAAAATCTTCATCCCAGTGCCGGTGAAGACAAAGATAAAACCAATCTACAGCTTCTGCAATAGCCATCACTGAACTGCTTGCAGACCTTACCTGGACTATGTATCACTTGTATGCATTGTGAACTCACCTGTATGCATTGTGAACTATCTGTTGGTGCAGCGACTTGTGGTAGTGTTGGGGTATTTTTGCTGATGATGTCATCGGTGGTACAATTTTTCCAAAAGGAGCCATCAATTGGCTTGGTGTATCTTCCTCCCTTCTGCTTGTCATGGTCGTTCAGCTAAAATTTGGGGGCCAACAGAGGTGAGGCAAAGAACTCAACCCCCCGCTGATACAAAGACCTATCCACAGGTATGGCTGTATACTGGACCGGTAGTCAGTGACGGGTAAGATCCAATTGCAATGGTACCAACCTAAGACAGGAGGCTGACGCCTTGAGGTCAGCTCATCCGATAACGGGTAAGGACCATATGTACTGTTGGACAACCTAAGGCAGGCACCGTCCCTAAGCCACATGCTTGTTGTTTAAACAGAGAGGGGGAGATGTTGAGAGCCACAGCCAAAGGGGCCCCAGCAAACTTTCAGACTGCCAGCTGATGATTGGCTCACAGCGGCCCCAGCAACATCTAGCTGATTGGCTCCTCTGCGGTGATGCTCATTGGGCTGTTTCCCTGCCCTTTCAGACCATGGAGCTGCTCATTGGGGGACTTTTTTGGCTCTGCCCACGTGACCCAGCCAATCGGCCTCAAGAGCAAGAGGATTGTGGGAGGTGGACAGGCTTGTGGTTTGGGGGAGAGGCTTGTGGGAAACCAGTGGTGGCAGTTGGGCTCTGAGGGTTTTTCCTGAGGAGCAGTTTTGTTTGGCGTGTGTGGTTCTAAAAATAAAGTTAGTTTCTTTTGACAAGTGGCTCCTGATTGTGCCCAGCCAGACTGGCAATCTATACTCCACAATGGTTCGTCTGACATTTTATCAGTAAACTTACACTTCAGAGATAGCTACCACAATCATCTTGGCTCTCCAAATTTCAATTAATTCCAGGATTTTTGCCAAATCTCAACCTGAATGTCAAGATGGGTTTTTATTGTTAAAATTCAAAATGCTTATTATTAACACAATGACTTTCACCTTGGAAATTACAAATTTTCATGATACATAGTTTGGTTAAAGTATTTTTCAGATATCTTCAATGTTAAAATGAATATTACATGATAATTTAGCAAGGACCATGCCTATAACATGATGTATTGATCCCACTTCAGGGTATATATACAAAGGAAATTAAATCACTATGTCAAAACCAATATGTCTCTTGTGTTCATTGCAGCATTATTCACAATACCCAAGAATGGAATCAACCTAACTGTACATGAACAGATAAAAGGAAAATGAAAATGCTACATATACAAATGTAATACTATTCAAGAAATTGTTGTTTGTAACAATATTGATAAATTATGGGACTATGAGGGGGAATTATGTTAGATGAAACAAGCCAGGCACAGAAATACAAATACCACATGATCTTATTTATATATGGAATATAAAAATGTTGAACTTACATAAGTGGAGATTCAAATGGTGGTTACTAGGGGTTAGGGAGGGTGGTGGTGGTTTAGAATAATAAATAATTATTTTTAGATATACTCTGTTTAAAACTAAAATGACATAATAATGTAGCAAAGAATATACCCATAATAGGTAGCACCTGAGACATAATCTTTCTAAACAATTCTGTGTCCAAGCTAGACAGTTCTAAATTTTTCTTTGGTAATCTAAGACTAATTCTGCCTGTGAAATTTTTGTAAATTTGCCCAAAACAAACAATTCATGAAAGTAATGGTTGAAGCACCTGGAAATTCATTAAACTTTCTAAGCAGCATTGTTAAAGAGAAAGCCATGTGGTAGAAGAGCATTGTGAAGAGTAATTTATAGAGAAAGAGGAAATATTGACAACAGTTGATTTGTTTATAAATTACTTTGCTAGTCAATTTTTTTTTCTATCTGATACACTGAATACAATCCATCAGTCCCTTGCTCTAATAAAGACTTCTACGCAGGCATCATAATAAGCTAAGCAAACTTTCTTTAATCTGTGCATTATATCTGTATTCTTAAAATTAAATGGAAGAAGGGAGACTGTGTTAGGCAGATTTTGAGTAGCTGTGACCAAAATACCTGGCAAGAACAACTTAGAAGAGAAAATAGTTATTTTGGCTCATGCTTCAGAGGTGTAGTCCATTCTCAGCCAAGTACATTGCTCTGGGCCCAAGGTGAGGCAGCACATCATAGTGAAAGGGCATGACAGAGGTAAGTTGCTTGTCTCATAGTAGCCATGAAGCAGAGAGAGGAAAGGGAAAAAGGTCTACAGGGAAGATTCACCTTTCCTGGGCATGCCCCCAGTGAACCACCTCCTCCAGCCATGCCCCATCTGCTCACAGTTACTACTATTCAAATTAGGATGGACTGATTAGGTTATAACTCACAATCAAATCCTTTACCTCCAAATATTCCTGCATTAATGCATTAATACTGACACTTTGGGGAACACCTCATACCCTCATATCCAAGCTATAACAGAGGCAATTACAAAAGAGAGAAAGCGAAGGAGAAGAAGGAGGAGGAGAAAGAAAAGAAGGAAGGAAGAGTAAGCCTCCCTAGGGAGATAATAATGAATAAAAATGATGGAGAAATGCTGATCTTTGGTAATTTGATATTTACCAGACCATAAAGATAAATTTATTTGGTCAATCTAGTATTTGCTTACATTTAAATGTCATAATGGTACTATTAGTTTTTTCTCTAAGGGTATATAAATGTGTCCTTTTGCTAAGAGTCAGTGAACAGTATAATAAATGGTTCCCATATTGGATCTGGTTCCCCAAGTTAACAGAAGCAGCCCAAATTTCACTGATTACTTCCTCCAGAATTTCAGGCATAAAGTCTCAGCTATTATGTGTAGACATCCCCAGATGATCTTCTGTATGTACTTATGAAAATATAACCTATGGAGACCACTATCTGACCACTCCTGTTGCTTTTTCCATTTCTGGACAAGGGAAATAACATAGTCTTTCTGTTGCCGTTGACAAAAATACTCTCATTCAATATTCTGAAATATGTGCTGAGAGTTACATGTCTAGATGTTCCATATAATAGCAAAAATAACTTGTTAGAGAAGCAATGTTTAGGTATTTCCCTCTCACCACTTGTAGCACTTTTTAATATGTACAAAGGAAACAAGGTTTATAGCCTAAAATCTCATATGACCTCCCTAACATTGTTCCTTCATTCTCTGTATCTGCATTCTGTACTATCAAAAATCATAGCAAGAGTAAAAATAATAATGTTAAAACTAAGTAATAGTTTGTTTTATGCAAGTGTGAGAAGCCCATTATAAAAATTAAAATTGTGTTTTAAAATTATATAATATGAGGAAGAAATAAATAATTCTGAATCCTTTCCAAAGTTGGTTGGTAACTATGTATTAGATATCCCTTTAATCATCTCTTTATGTTTATATATACATAGAAAAATTACAAAACAGATATACTTAGAGGTAGAAAATAATTTTAAAATATATCTTTGAATGCTATGTAAAATAACTTTAGATTTTCTTTAACAGAAAAAAGTCACATGAAGATAAAGTTGAAAACAGTATTATTAAAGTTGAATATAGATTAAATTTATTAGTAGTAAATTTTAATACAATCTTTAACTATCACTACTATGCCATACTGCCTGGGACTAAGAAGAAATTCCATTAAGTTATAACATGTTGAGGTATGGCTATACCAATATCCTTAGACTTAGGATTAGTAAAAATTCTTCACAATGGTATCTGTGAAAGTTCACAAATAGCATCTGTTATGGTGTCCCCCACAAGCTCATGTGTGAGGTAATGCAAGAAAGATTAGAGGGGAAATAACTGGGTTTTCAAAGTCTTAACTTCAGTAGTGCATTAATCCACTGATAGAATTTAACTGGGTGTTAATTGTAGGCAGGTATCATGTGGCTAAAGGAGGTGGGTCATTCAGGGCTTGCTTTGGAAATATATAGTCTCTGGAGAGTGGAGCTGTCACTCTGCTTCCTGATGGCCATGTCCTGAGTCACTTTCCTCCCCCACACTCTTCTGCCATAATGTTCTGCCTAACTTGGGAATAGAGCAATTGAGCCTGCTGTCTGTGGACTAAGACCTCTGAAATTATGAGCCCCAAATAATTTTTTCTTCCTCAAAAATTATTCTTGTCAGGTCTTTTGGTCATAGCAGTGAAAGGCTGACTAAAATATCAACCAACTATAGAATATAATGTTGAATAATGAATTATAGGTTATAAGGTTCAGATGAAAGAGATTCCATAGTTGATCCTAACTTCCTTAGATATCAGAAATTGAAACAGTTCCTCAGTATGTATATTGACAGATATGTGCATTTTTTATATTTAAAGAATTGGGGAAGGAACTTGAAGCAACCAGATGTTCTGGAACATTGCTGTACAATACAAATATAATGGAAGCCACATGTAAAATTTAAAATTTGATGGTGATCACATTTTGCAAAATATAAAATATTACAGATGAAATTATTACATATTGTTTTAACTTAATACATCCAAAGCATTATATAAATTTTTATATATAAAATATTTTCCATTATCCTTTATCCTTTTTATTCTAAATATTTGAAATCCATTGTGTAAATTACACCTACAGTATATCTCAATTATAACAAGCCAAGTTTCAAGTGTTCGATAGCCATATGTGGCTAGTCACTACTGTTTGAACTATAGGCATGTGGAGCATAGGTTCTCATACTTTAGTGGCATTGTAATTAGCTGGAGGGCTTGTTAAAAAACTAATTGCTAGACAGAATTACAGAGTTTTTGATTCACTTCATCTAGGATGTGTCCTGAACATCTGCATTTTAATAATTTCCTAGATGATGGTAATGTTGGGGATGGCATTTTGAGAGCCACTAATTTGGAGAATTCGCTGAGCTATTCACTTTACTTAAAGAAATTTCAGTGCAATCAATTCTTTAACTCTTTGAGGATACATGTATCAGGATAAGGAAAGGGAACAAGAAAAATATTCCCCTTCCAAACCTTTTTAATGACATTCTTTCTCTTGGTATTATCGTTCAGAAAATTTCTAGATCATTAATGTATTTTTTCACATTAAATAAATTGCCATCTGTGCCTTGTGATTAGAAAGGTAAGAAACCCTGAAAAAATAAGTTTTCCATTCCTAATCTTTCACACTTACAATGAAATCTTAAAAATAAATATGAGAGATAACTTTTTATCAAAAAGCCTGCAATGATTTCCCAAGTTTTCTATGAATTATTTCTTATTGAGAAGATTAATCATTTAAATACCATAGGAAAGAAAAGGCAGCCTGGACTCCAGTAAGGGTAATTAAAGTCCAAGCCTGCTTAAAAGAATACTGAAAGAAAAGACAGCTTTAGTTGAATGTAAAGAGCACTGACTTTAAGTTA
Organism: Ictidomys tridecemlineatus; assembly: GCF_052094955.1. Classification (NCBI taxonomy): domain Eukaryota; kingdom Metazoa; phylum Chordata; class Mammalia; order Rodentia; family Sciuridae; genus Ictidomys; species Ictidomys tridecemlineatus. The sequence goes on along the minus strand of NC_135493.1, from coordinate 99,763,421 downwards.
TGATACTTAGGTTTCATTTTCTAGTCCACTTTTAGTAGCTGTGCAAGTTGAAATAAATTAGTTGAATACCTAAAATATCAGCTTTTTATTTTATGGTATTGAATGGATAATATTATTGGTAACATTTAGTGAGGACACAGTATACTTTAGGCAGTATACTTAATATAAATTGAAGCCTCACTTCTTAAGCATACAAAATACTAAATTTTTAACATTTATTGAGCACTTATTATGTCTATTGTGTTATCAAAATATGTTATATATCCAATCTTACAACTAATTCACTGTGCTCTTTTTAGATGAAAACAAGACATATGAAAATTTACTTTTACAAGCTTAGATGCTGTATTTTAGTTTCACTTCAGACACCAGAATTTTAGAATTAAGAATATTTACAGAATGAAGGTAAGAAAAAAATTTCCAACCTATTTGAATTATATTACAAGTGATCTCATTGTGTTAGCATAGAAATTTGTGTTACAATGATGTTTCAAATGTATGTGGATTTTACAGTCCAAGAGGGTATATCCACTTTATAGTTCACTATCTGGGGCTTCTGAAGTCCTTGGTGATGCCTTGCTAGGAAGAAGAGATTAGAGAATGTAGAGAAGGAAAGCTAGATAATTAACGACTTTGGCCCCAAAGTCTCTTCTGCCTCATTCTATTGGCTAAAATTAGTTATTTGACCAATTTAACTGCAAGAAAGGTTCAGAATTTCAAGTGTGCATGGCTACAAGGATTACCAACAATGTCTAGTATATAAGCTAAAGTCGTTATTAGGAGGTTTTGGTATTTAAATTATAGTTTCAATAACATAATGAATCATTTTGGGTCAAATTTGAGAGGCACGTTATCTGAGTTAACAGCTCAGCATAGTGACTTTCTACGTAGTGTTTTTTGAAATTATAATTATAACACAGTCTTCAGAGAGAAGAATATCATTCAATTGAGGGTAAAATTTTTCAAAGTTTTCCAAGCACAAATTGTGTATCTCATTGTTCATTCATTTTAATGGAGGTTGTCATAAATAAATACCCCAAAAGTGGCATAAAATGTACAGAAAGAAATAGCATGGTCTCTGTTCACAAAACTTTTGTGTAGAAGATTCCAAGGAATCTATAAGACAAAATATTTGCTAGACCTAATGAATAAATGTATCAGTCATAGACTATAACATCAGTGTGCAAAAATCAATTACTTTATGGGAAATTCAACTGAAAAATAATTTAAATTACAATTATAATTACAAATAATGCCACAATAAAGTATTTACTAATATATCTAATGAAAGAAGTGTAATATTCTATACCAAGTTCAAGATTTCATTTAGGAGATCTAAATAAACAGAGAGAAATAATAGGTCTTGGATAGGGGAGCTGATTATTTAAAAATCCATTGATTTCCATATTGATCCATCAATTCCATACAATCTAACTGAAAAGTACAGCAACAAAATTTCAGTGATTTACAAATAGAATGTTAAATTTGTTCAAAAATGCCAAAAGCTCAGAACAACCAAAATAATTTGAATAAGAAGAACCAAGCTGGAACACCCACATTACCCAATTTTAAGCCTTATTTTAAATCTACAGCAATTGTAACAGTGTGGTTTTGGCATAATGTAGATTCATAGAACAATGGAACCAAATAGTTAAGAAGTACAGATGCACATATATATTCAGTTCAATATCTTTTTTGTATAGATGCCAAAATATTCAAAGGGAAAAGAAATTCTTCAACATATATTTCTGGAACAAATATATATGGCAAATACTGAACCTTGACCCTATATTAAAGTATACACAAAAATTAATAAAAATTATATCACACATATGATTATAAAAGGTAAAAATGTAAACTACTTACAGGAAGATAATATGTTTATAATTTAAAACTAAAGAAGTATTTCTTGAATGGGACATAAAAAGTCCTAGGTATAAAGAAGTAAAATCATAAATAAGAATTAATCAAAATAAGCTTCATCAAATGATATTCTAGAGCATTCAAGCCAAACCAGAAATGAGCAAAATTATTAGTATTGCATTTCCAGTGTGTTATATTTATGAAAATATATAAAGAACAACTAGAATTGTATAATAAAAAGACAATATACCCAAATAAAAATTGGCCAAAGACTTCAACAGACACTTTATTAAGGAAGATAGTTTTAGAATCAATAAATGCATGAAAAATGTGCTCAACTTCATGAGTTATCTAGTAAATACACCAAAAATATTCAGATAAGTAATTGGCCAATAGCAAAGTGGTAGAGTAAGTAGTTCCAATTTTCTGAACCCTTACAGAAACATCAAAAAATAAAGTGGGAAACAACTTTGTTGGAAGTTTATAGCAAGAAACTAAATGCTGAATAAAGAAAAAAGGGAATTTAACAAGTGGCCAACAAATATGTGAAAATAAGGTCAACATTGTTGATAATTAGATAAATGCAAATCAAATCTCCACTGAGATTATATTTCATACCAGTCATAATGGCAGTCATCAAGAATACAAAGAATAATAAATGCTAGAGAGGATGTGGAGAAAAAAGGAACACTTTTACACTGTTGGTGGGATAGCAAATTAGTACAGCCACTTTGAGAATCAGAATGGAGATTTCTCAAAAGACTAGGAATCAAACCACCATATGACTCAGCTATACCACTCCTCACTCTGTACCCTTAAAAATTAAAGTGAGCATACTATAATCATACACACATACCCATGTTTCTAGTAGCACAATTCATGATAGTAAAAAGTATGGAATCAGCCTAGGTGTCCATCAAAAGATGAATGGACAATGAAAATGTGATACACACACACACACCCCCCCCCACACACACACACACAATGGAATTTTATTCAGCCATAAAGAAAAATGGTATTATGTGATAATCAAAAAGAAAAAAAAGACAAGTATTGGTGACATGGAAACCTAAGTGAATACTAATGTATGACTGTATAAAGAAAATGTGTACATATTCACATTGAAGTACTAAGCCTTAAAAAAGAAGGAAATTCAGTCATTTTTGACTAAAAGGATAAACCTGGAGGATATTATGTTAAGTGAAATAAAACAGGCAAAATATGATAAATACCATATGATCTCATATGTGAAATCTGAAAGTTGAATTCGTAGAAATGTAGAGTAGAATGGTGGACACCAGGTTTCAGAGAGGTGGAAGAGACTGGGGAAATGTTGGACAAAGCATAAAAAATTTCAATTAGATAGTAGGAATACGTTCAAGGAATCCACAGTGCAGTATGCTGACTATATATTGTATACTTGAAAATTGCTAAGAGAATAAATTTTGTATTTTCACTACAAAATATAAGTTTGTACATTAATATATATTCATTAGCTTGAATAAGCAATTCCATAATGGATACATATATCAAAACATCCTGTTTTACTCCAAAAGTGTATACAATTTTATTTTTCTATTAAAAAAGAAAGAAAATTTTATGTGTTCCCAGGCAAAGATATATGTTAAAAAATATCATGGGCTGAATGCTAGGCTCATTGAAAGCCTGGATAAGTGCTAAGTGTTGAAGAACACCAGCAGAAACAATCTGCCCATACTAGCAGACGTATTTTTGTTTGACTGTTTTATAAACTTCTTGAATTCAAGAAAATCTTTGTTAAAATAGTAGAGACTTCAGTGGTGATACATGACATTGAATACATAAAAGCTAAATTAGAGGACAATTACAACATTCAATATTAAAAACAAAACAGTAAACACTGGGGAAGGAAGAAATTTGATTCCAAAGTTACTACATTATAATTTTAAGAGTCTAATTTTCAACAATAAATCACAAAATATACAGAGAAAAAAAAAGCATAGCCATTGAATATTTAGAAACTGTATTGAATCCCAGATATTGGATTTACTAGACAATGACTTTTAAGTTGTCTTCAATATACTCAAAATGCTAAAGGAGAACATGAAGAAAATATAAAGGAACTCAGGAGAATAATGTATAGACAATATAAGATTATCAATGTAGAAATTATATTTTATTTTAATGGTACTGGGGATTGAAGCCAGGGGTACTCCACCACTGAGCTACATACCTGGCACTTTTTTATTTTATTTTATTTTTAAATTTTGAGTCAGGGTCTTGCTAAGTTGCAGAGGCTGTCCTCAAACTTGTGATCCTCCCAAGTTGCTGGGATTACAGGTGTGTTCTACCACACCCATCTGAGATAGAATTTTTTAAGTAGAAATTCTGGAGCAGAAAAGTTCAAAAACCAAAATGAAAACAAAATAACTGGAGGCATTCAAGAGGGGTTTTTAGCAGAAATAAGAGAATCTGAGCTTCAAGATAAGATAATTGAGATTGTAATCTGAAATAAAATGGAAAAAAAATGAATGAAGGAAAGAATATGGAACTTCAGGGAATACCTATGGGACATCATCAAATGGACCAATGTATGTATTGTGATAATACAAATCAGGATAAGAGAGGGAGATAGAATGGGGCAGGAAGAACATTTGAAAAAAACAGTTGTCAAAAAATTGCTAAATTTATCAAAGGTTCTAGCTTTATAATCAAAACTTAAATTTCATTGAAAATTAAAACTTTTATCTTTTCTGCTTGTTTCATTCTCAAAAACAATATGTAGAAAACAAAATAACTATATTTATCTTTTTAGTTTTCTCTTTCTTTTGTGAATCTTTACAGAGCACCACTTTTCCTCCTGACAAAATATGCTTTCTGAACTCTAAGTTTGGGCTCACTAAGTGCAAAAGGACAGTTGTGGTATGGTATGGTTTTTGGAAGATGACCAAATTTAGTTAGTGTTTTCGTGGGGTGCTTTAATTGTAAGCTTCTGAGAGACGTCCCTACTGGGAACTTTGAATATAAATTCCTATAAGGTCGATTGTTAATTTTTTCCAGTACACTTTTTTTTAATAAATCCAACCATAAGCTCTTGAGCATTCAGAAGTCCATTCCCTACTATATTCTATTACTTTCCCACTGTGGTTTCAAGTATTTTAAGATATCCTTTCAAAGACAATAAATAAATAAATAAATAAATAAATAAAAATTAAAGATAATGTCATATAATTCTTTTCCAATCATCCTTGCCCTTAGAATCGATTTGCTCCAAAGCAGCCCTCTTCAGTTTTAGCCCTCTACCATTGGCAACAGCCAGAACCTCCTACCTTTAGATTTATCTATAGAGAATCAGACAATAGTCCAATATTCCCCCAAATCACAGGATGTATATCAGACACTGTAGCTGTCACTTTGAAATATCTCAGTGGGCCTAATGTGAAGACGAGTCATTGACTTTCTTTTTAAATAGTTTAATTAACATGTAATTCACATACCATACAATTAACTCATTTAAATATACAATTCAACAACTCTTGTGTATTCAAAGATGTATTAAAACATCACACAATTTTAGAACATTTACATCATCCCAAAAAGAAATCTGACACCCTTCAGCTATTGTCCTTTATCTCCTTGCCCCATACCTCTACCCCAGTGCTAAGTTACCACCAAACAACTTTCTGTCTCCTGACTTTCATATAAATATAATCATTATTATGTGGTAGTAGTTTTGTGACATGTGTCATTTTACTTAGTATGATGATTTCAACATTCTTCTGTAATATACAATGTATCATTAGATCATGATGTTATTCATTCTAAAAATACCTACCTTGTGATTGGAATAATTAATTTGTTAATGTGTAATATTATTGCTGATACAGATTGATTTGTCTGACAATTTACTTTTTTTCCTAGATAACTAATGTCTTTTTGTACCTATAGTCCTCATTTACTACTTTAATTTGCACTGAATAGATATTTTGTAATGTAACATACTGATCTATAGTGTGTGTATGCATGTTCTTGCTTGCTTGCTTACTTTGTATTTAACATATACATCCTAATTAATCATAATTGATTTCAGATTTATACTATACTACTGCCAATAACATAGAAAATATTTTCCTACCTAGTTCTATTCCATTTCCCCCTTTTGTGTCATTGTTATTATGCAAATCACATCCATAATGTAACTAAAACAATAATACTTTGTTATAATTACTAATATAACATCTATAATAATTCCTTTAGTCCATTTCCACTTTGTTTCCATCCACTTCTTTTGTACTGTTAGTAACAAATATTTTACATGTGTATCACATTTGTATGTAATGCCAACAATACATTATATGCATATAATTTTATAAATTGCTATTAAATATTACAAGAGAAGAAATGAGTAAAATATGCTTTCATACTGTCTTATAATAATATAGCTACCTTATTCCTTGTCCATATGAATTCATAGTGCTGTCTTTGGTTACTTACATTCAGCCTGAATAATTCCCTTTAATATTTGTTGTAAGTTGGTTCTTCTTGCAACAAATTATCTGTTTTTATTTATCTGAGACATAGCTTTACTGGAAATAGAAGTCTTAATTCATAGATTTTTTTTCTTGAGTACTTTAAATATGTTATTCTACTGCCTTCTGGAATTCATTGTTTATACTATGAAGCTATCTACTAATCTTTTGGGAGCTTCCTTGTAAATGTGTCATTTTTTCTCACTGGTGTCAAGATTTTCTCCTTGTCTTTGATTTTTAGCATTTTTATAATAATGCATTTATGGGTTTTCTGTTTCCCCTATATTCAGTTTCCCAGATGAATAGCTTTTTCCCCCCAGTAGGCTTGAGAAGTATTTACTCATTATTACTTTGAATATATTTTCTGATCCTTTATTTCTCTCCTCTTATTTATTCTCATTATAATATGTATGTGGGTGCATTAATGTTGCCCCACAATTCTCTGAGTTTCTGTTCATTTTTCTTCATTCTGTTTCCTCTTTGAATTTCAACTTGCAAAATCTCTGCAGATTTATCTTCATGTTTGGTTGAGTCCCTCTAATAATTTCTTTTTAATTTCATTTATTATACTTTTCATTTTCAGAATTTCAATTTGTTTTTAAAACTGATTTCTATCTCTTGATTAAAAATCTCTGTTTGATGTGACATTGTCATTCTACCTTCTTTGACATCATTAATCATGCTTACATTTAGTGATGTGAACATATATATCTACTACTTTAAAATCATCTTTTGTTAAGTCCAACATCTGGTCACTCCTACAGCAGCATTCTTTTGTTGTTGGAAACTACATATTTTAGATAATAGATTGTAGCAACTGAAGACACTGCTGCTTCCCCAATATCCTTACTATCATTTGTCATTTGACAGTGGTTTGTTGTTGCTGTGTTGTTGTTAATGACTGGCTGAATGACTTTTTTAAAGTCTATACCCTTCTTACACATACACTTGGTTAAGCCTCTGTAGTTGCTCCTCAGGGATACACAGGTATTATTCTGAAATGATAGTGGTATAACTCTCCCTGATCACATTCAGCTGTATAACCCCACTAATTGAGGGAAGATTGCTGTATTATTTTCAACAACACTCTGGGACATGAATTTCACTACGAAGGAATTCAATCAAATTGTGGCTTCTTACAGATTAGTTTCTGAGGTCAGTGTTTGATATTTGTTCTGACCACAGGAGGACTCCTCCAGTTGTGTTATTTCCAGGTATTTTCTGTAAACCAGGTGATTTTTAGGTTATATCTTCATTAGATTTAAGAATCTCCTCTCAAATGCTTTCTACTACATCCTCCTATGTTCATGAGAGTCCCTTTAGGTTTAACCTTCTTCACATTCAATGAAAGTAGTTCCTTTGGAAAGAGATTGGAAACTGTTATGGCCTGCCTCTGTCACCCAGGCAAAATTTGTGATCCACTCTTGCGCTAGTGTTGGGGAATAAGCCCAAAGACTCTCTGAGTGACTTCCCTGCTCTATAAGCTTAGTTCTTGGTGGGGGGAAAAGAGTAACCTGAGATCCTCTCAACTTGCCTTTTTTGCCATGGAATGATCACCTTGGGAGCTCTAAAGGGCTATCAGAATCTTAGTATTCTCAGCATATAACATCAAATACATAACTTTCATTATAGGAATAGAGACTTCATGGAAAAGGGAGTCCCCAACTCTTGAAAACACTTATTCAACACTTGGCTCTTGCAACAGGCAGTTGAGGGTAGGATGAGAAATGCAGAAGTCTTGCTCCTCCTGGGAAGAAAATATTCTGTCTGGAAGCTGAGTAGTAGTCAAAGAAAAAAGAAGCCTGTGAATTTTGGTAGATTTTCTTTAGTAGATGTTTCTTCACTTGCTGTAGGTGTTTCTTCATTTGCTGTTTGTCCTTAGAACCACTTACAGAAACTTTAAATGTTTTTTAATAATCTTCTTCAGTTGTGCTGGAGAATAGGTCAGAGGAGGTTCTCAGACTGTCATGTGAAAAGTCATTGATTTTTTTATTGCTTCATCTACATGAGAACATGAGGGGATAGGATCAGGGACCAGTTAGAGTAATGTCAACACAATACAAAAACCTTTTACCAAATAAATTCCTCCTTTAATTCTTAAAATGCTAATATATACTGGATGTTCAGGATGAGTTAAGGCTCCCAAAGAAAGCTTTTTGGCAACTTGTATATTTATCTACAATATCCTTCTGGAATGTAGAAATAGTTCCTGTGGATTTGTTTTCCACTTTAATATCATTTTAAGTTTATCTCCACTACCACACTCAGTGCCATGGCAGACAGCTGCATTACAAAGCTGTAGGTAATGCTAACACCATAGTGCTATGAATGGTATTCCTTAGAGTAGTGGCCTTTTATGAAGCCTCTAAATATTTCTTGCAAGCATAGACATACTTCTCTTGCCACTCTAATTCCTGAGATGAAATCACATGCTTTTCCTATCAGTTTTAAAGCTAGGCAAAAGCATAATTCTCCATAGTTAAAGATTATGTTAATTACTGGAGATGGTTTCTTATGAATGCTGGAATTGGTGCTGATACAACTGACATTGGAGTAGAAGGAATATTTCAGTATAAACACATTTTTTTAAAGGCAAATACTTGCTATTTTAATCCCTTTTAAATATCAGTATTTAAATGACATACTACCATTAATTATAATGGCTTAAATAAATGCCAATACAAATTAAGGAAAGCAACACAAATAAATATTTTTTATTGAATGAAAAAAGAGATGTGAAAATCATTTATGTTTTGTCAGAAAAAAAGGGGAAAAAAGAAAAAGAAACTAGAATTAGACCCTAAGGTTCCTGGGTCCTATAGTAAATATGTGAACCAAATATTTCACTGTCTGTGCTGTGATTTGTACTAAATTTAAATGTCCTTTGAGTTCTGCTTTTATTTCCAAAGTAGAAAAATCCAAAAATCTCCAACAGTGGTGCAGCCTCAGCAGACAAGTACAGAATGTTTTTCTAGATAATATGTCTCTAAGTATCAGCTAGCAACAGCTTTTCTATTTGTATCACAATTATGAGGAACTCCTTGAACTGAGAATTTTAGAGAAGTCATGCAAATATACTGTTTTAGAGAATCCATGGAAGGGAACAATTCCAAACTAATTTTTCTCATATGCTGCACATGAGACATAATCTTCTTTTATTCCCTTTCTTTTCTTTCTTTGAAAAGGAGGAAGTAAATGCTGAGTATTTTTGAGATTTCTTTCTGATCACTCCAAAGATGCTCAAGTTAGGTCATCATTCTGAGGATCAACTGTCTAGAGTTTAGTTACTTATCCAGATTACTATTTTCTTTCACTAAGGGAATGACCCAAAATGAACTGTTTGTCTAACTAGCATTATTATAACAGTTCTAGAAACCTAATTAGTACACTGCTTAGATTAAAAAGCAGAAATATATTTGCATGGTTCCTGTGATTGTGTGATTGTTTTGGTTTTTATTTATTTTTTTCTTTTTAGTTAGATGATTCAGGGGAAGTAACAATGAAATTCAGCTTTTAGGCTGGGTGTGGTGGCTCATGCATGTAATCCCAGCAGCTCAGGAGGCTGAGACAGGAGGAACACAGGTTCAAATCCAGCCTCAGCAACTTAGTGAGGCCCTGAGCAACTCGGCAAGACCATGTCTCTAAATTAAATACAATGCAAAAGGGCTGGGGATGTGGCTCAGTGGTCAAGTGTCCCAAGCTCAATCCTGGTACCAAAAACAGAAAAGAAATTTAGATTTTAGGGTGGAAGCAGGATGCATAGTATAATTAGAGCCTTAGTTTATTCAACAGCACTTCAGGACAATATTCTATCCATTTTTATAAAGGCCATTACATGTTGAAATACAATTTCATTTCAGATATCATTTTTGTAAAATCCTTGTTCAAGTACTGAGAAAAAACACATTTCTAAACTAGTGTAATTCCTTCCTTTTCAACCATAGATTTTCTTGACATGACCAGGCACAACTCTTTAATAATTTTTACCCTTCAATAAGCACTGTAAATAAGATAAAATTACTTTTGTTATAAAGGAAACATAGAATTTCTCCAGGGAATGCCTATTAACAAACATAAAAAACACTTTCCTTGACAGATTTAACAAATTATAATGCATTTCTATTTAGTAACCAATTCTAGTAGACAGATTTGGAAAACAAACAAACCCTTGTCTACTTCTATATCAATATAAATACTCATTTCTAATTTAAATGGAGATGGAATCTTATTCAATCCACACTGTAAGTCAAGCTGTATCTTGTAGACAAATATAGTCAGATGTGTAATTTGCTTCTCAACTAGTGCCACATGTTCAGGGATGGAGTTATTTTTAATGTTTTTTTAAATCAAATTTCTGAGACCAATTAACATTATATCTGAGTCTAAAGTTATCAAATATTGTAGTCCTTCATACCTACTCTGTGTACATATATGCAGAAACATACTCATAGACAAGTTACATGTACTGACACATTTTTTTCCAATTTGCAATAGATATGAATAATTTCACAGAAAGGAAGACAAAACCCCTGTATTGGAAGATCTAGGAAAGGCAAGACTATCCACTCTCTACTGCCCTGGTACAGGGCACATTAGCCCAACTATGGTTTTGAGATTGAAATACTGTAGAAATTGATCATTATAGTCAGTTTTTGTCACCATTAACACAATACCACAAACTAAATTAATAAAATATGTTTATTTTGGTTCAGAGTTCTACAGGTACAAGGTTGACAGGCTACATCTGGTTATGGCCCTCTTGCTGGCAGAGTCATGAGATACTACAGGGCATTTATGTTAAAAGACAAGGAATGTGAAGTGTGAGACTTTTGGTCTCTCCTTCTGATGAAGCCACCAGGATTCAATCATAGGATTTCTACCCTAATGGGATGAGAACAAAGAACAGGCAGACAGTGTAGATAGAAGATCTGATGGAAATGGAATGCTAATACCTCCAGAATACTTCCCCCTCCTCCTCACCTGTTGCTAAGGTCACCAGCCTCCAGGGAATTGTTCCTCCCAGCAAGGAGTTGTTACTAAATACTCCCTAGGCAGCTCCCTACCTGCCTTTCTGGGCAAATATGGAAAATAGGGAGAGTTACCCTCTGGATGGCTCCTTTCCCATCTTTTGACCTCATAGGTGAGATAAGAGGAGGAAACCTATAAGAGGTCAAGATACACCCCCTCCCATGGGCACCAACTCTGGTAACCCTCCTCTCAGAAAGAGAGTCTCCCCCTGCCCATCCTTTAAATAAAACTTTTTGGTCTTGTCTCAGCATTTCTCAGGTGTTCAAACTTCAACTCCTGGGGAAAAAGGACCTGACTTATTTTCAGGATCAGTATCACTAACAACTTTATCTAATGCTAAGCACCTCCCCCAGACCCTCCTCTAACCCATAGTCAAATAAAATGTCCTCTCTCTTCATCCCTCACAATGGGGATTAAATGTTAACATATACACCTTGTGGAACACTCAAACCATATCCAAACCAAACACTGATTCAGTATCAAATATTAATACCATACCAACCACTCTGTGAAAAGGCCATATCTAAGCAATTACTTATCCTCTCAATCAAGTGACCAATAAAGTTCCTGAAATGAACACCTAGCATTCTTCTTATTACTTGTTTTTAGAAAAGAGTTTTATTGGATCAAATTTATTTTTAAGTAAGATAGGACTTATACACTAGTACTAAAGATTCTTAAATAAGTTTTATGTTCAAGATTTTAGAACATTCTGGAATAATTCATGCTCTTTATTACTTTGCTATTTTATTTATATTCTTTCATTTTATTGTGATAAAAATACATCATAATATTTACCATCTTATGCATTTTAAGTATATAGATAGTAGTATTAAACATATTCATATTGTCGTGAAAGAAATCTTGCATATCTGAAAGTCTAAACCCATTAAAAAACTACCCTTTCCCCAACCCCTACTAATTACCATTCTACTTTTTGGTTTCAATGAATTGACACCTTACATGAGAGAAATTATATGGTATTTGTCTGTTGCAACTAGAGTATTCCACTTAGCATAATGTCCTCAAAGTCTATCCATGTTGTAAACATGTGGCAACCTTGCTTAATTTTTAAGGCTGCATAATGTGTCATTGTCTGTATTTACAACATTTTGTTATTTATTCTTAGATAACAGAATGAACATCTATTTCTTTTGTTTCCACCTCTTGGCTATGGTGAATAGTGCTGCTGTGAACATGGGTTTGAAAACATTTTTTGACACCCTGATTTAAATTATTTGGTATATGTACCCTTTTGTGAGACTTCTGCATGATTTGGTAATTTTATTTTTAATTTTACAGTAAACCACCATACTGTTTTCCACAGTGGTTTTACCATTTTCCATAGCAGATGCATCATTCCTCCACCAGTACACAATAATTGCAGTTTCTCCCCCTTTTCATAAATACTTACTATTTTCTGTTGCATTTTATTTTTATACTGACCATCCTAGTGGGTGTGAGGTGATATTCCATTGTAATTTTGATTTGTATTTCCTCTTTGACCACAACTATTTCTGTGTATCTTATTGTTTTTGCAGTGCTGGTAAACCAAATTGTTTAATCTGGAATAAAACTTTTTATAATAATATCTTCTACTTTAAACAAATGAAATTAATTTTATTTTATAGCCTAAGTTATTTCAGATTTGAAACATGCTTCCATGTTTTAGTCTTATTTATTGGGCTGCCTTGCAATTCCAAAAAAATATACAAGATGAATTCCACTTGCTTCTGTGCCTTTAACTAGATGCTCTATGTGCAAGATTAAACAGAAATCCTTTAGATTTATTTTTATACTCAGGCTCTTCCTTCACAATCTTTGCCAAATTATAGCAGTAATGGTGGTTACTTTTTCATAAGCAACAGGGCGTCTACACCATTGATTATCAAGTGGTTCTGAAATTCCCACTGCTCATACTTTGTTCTCACAAGACTTTGAGCATCATAAACTAACTACAAATATGCATTCATCATCAAGAGAAGGATCTCCTTTTTCTCCTTAAAGAAAATCACAACCTAACATTTTCTTGTCTGTTTCTACCATAATGACTCAGTATGCAAAGCCATATGATTAAGAGTCAATCTTAACAATCACTTTTTTTGTCAAATGTGCACATACACACACAGACACACACAGACACACACAGACACACACACACACACACACATACAAAAACAGTAATCAAAGTTGAGAAAAGAAATATTTCCACTAGCCATTTTATGTTCTCTTCTTGATTAGGAACATACTGTAACTGAGAATGGGCCTTTTTCTGTCTAACAATTCTAAAGGCTTGTGTCAGATAAGCACAGTAAAGATGATTATATTTTTATTTCTTTAAATTTTCATATGATTTTTGACTCACTTAAGATATTAATATTAATTTTTAAGATCAAAAACTTTCTATCTGACCTCTTAATTTTGTTAGTGATTACATTCATTTACCTTTCTGTTTGTCTCCTAAAGCAATGAGTTTATTGAATGAGAAATAAAATGTTCTCAACCAAAATGCTTGTGAACTTGACTACTTTCCCTCAAAGAGTTACAATGCAAAGAAAGTAGACCTTGGACTTAATGACAGCATTTCATGGTGATACAGATGCAATTAATCTGGCATACAGTTACTTGGGAGTGCATCTTTAAAAATTCTGGATTGGCAGGCTATTACTTTAAACAGGATAACTATTAACAGGTAAGAGACCTTGAGGGGAAATTCAGGAAACAGCCCAGTCTCTTTTTGAGAACTGTCAGGACTGCAATTGTGTATGTATGAAAAAAAAAGATGGAAAATCATTCACAAGGTATCTGGAAACCATAATTGGTCTTTCTAAACAGGGAGAGAGTGAGAGAACAAAATAACATTTATTCAGCACTTACTACAAGACAAGCACTGTTATATTTGTTATGTTATTCATTTAAATCCTAACAGGAGTGTAGAAAATAATATCATCTCCATTTTATCCAAAAAACAAACTAAGATTCACAGAAATTGAAGTCATATAAGTAGTAAATAGCAGCATTTAAATGTAAACTTGTTTGATTCTAACATCCCTGCACTTTTCCTACAATATTGAAAACATAGACCCTCCCTCAACAATTCTTGAGTGAGCTATAATATTTTATAGAATAGCAATAAATATAGTTGAATTTGTTCTTCATGTAAAATTATTCAACAGTGAAGTTCTCAATTCCAGTTTATCAGTTCCCTTTAAAACCAGGAAATAAATACTGGTTTTTCAACTTGATATTATCTCCATATGACTACTATAATCACTTGACTTCATTTCAGAAACATTGAATCTGTACATGGAAGGACATAGGTATTGCATCCAGGTATCCTAAATCATTTATACTGATCTTTAATTTTGAAAGATTCCACTTTAGCTATGTTATGATTTTTTAATAATTTTTATTACACATAAATATGTTTTCAACTCCTAAATAGTTATATAACTGGAAATGAAAACTAAAACATAACTTTGTTCATTCTAAGATATTAAATTACTAAAATTTAAAAAGTCTAACGGTTAGTGTTAAAACTGTGATCATTTAGACAGTTGTATGCACTGTAAAAAATATAAACTTTTCTGGAAATCTATAAATCTGTATTTTAAAAACTCTTACCATGGATACATCAACTCAATGTATAGATCAAAAAATAAAAATGAGTAGATATACAGGACAAATTTATTCATGATATAGATTGCAGCTTTACTGTAATTTTTAAAATGGAGATCAGTAACTGAAATAAAGGAATGGGCAGTATATCCTAACTATAAAGTGTCATATTATATAACTACAAAAATTACATATAAAATACAATTTAAAATGCTTCTGTTGTTTAACATGATTACATAATATAACAGAAAATGCACAATATAGTTATTACAATCTGTAAGAAAAATGCTGAAAGGAAATTCTTAATAATGTTAATAATAAAAAAACTCAGAAATATTAGATCATGAATAATTAGTAACATTTCTTTATAATTTGGGGAGATTTTTACCATGATGAGATCTTGCTTTTAATGAATCAAAATTTGTATTTTCAATTCTTCAAACCATTTTGCCTATAGTTTTTTAAACCCAAATGATTTATTGATGAGTTTCCTATTTCCCACATAGTATTCCTACGAGTTCTCTTAGGACTTTGAAATTAGTAATTATTCCTAATAGGATAATTCAAATTGGGTTTGGATGTATTCTTTTTCAATTGTGGTTCTGAGTAATATTTTTTTTACTTGCAAGTCATTTTAAAAACCATCTTTGTTGATGTGAAATTTATATAAACTAACTTTACCAATTTTAACTATACTGTTCAATGAACTTTGCCAAATTTCATTTTTTGTGCTTATTTTTTTTTCATTTGCCAAGTTAAAGGTTAGTGTGTGGATAACACCCTCCTCCTTGCTCACAAATAAACATTTGACACTCACAATAACCCTAGATTTAAAATAATTTCTGTTTTGTCTTCTTCACAGTTCCTTGAAATGTTTAATAATCACCTTGAGGTTTCCAATATTGGTGGTAGAGCAAGTTTTATTTTTTTCTTTAGTCATCCCCAGAGACCTAATTTGGTAAACCCACTCTTTACTTTGAAACTTAATACCTTCAAATGCCACTAAAAAGTTGTGTCTTTGAAAATACCAGTGTTTGGTAAGAACTAAAAAACTCAGAAGCCTATTTATGAGAATGAGGAGCACAGACAGCCAGTAATATTTCCCCAGAGGTTACATAGCTACATTACATTTAATAAAACAGATCTGAAATATTCATTTATTTTGAGGTTTTATTATATCATTCCCACATCTAAATGGTATCCTTCTAATCACCTCCAAACCTCACAAAATCTTTCTAGGTGATCAAGCATGGAGGTGTGATAAAGCTGGCATTGGGTAATATTGTTTTGATTTGAATGTAACTTGTCCTCTATATTTTCATGTGCTAAAGCCCTTGACCCCATTTTGGCAGTGGTGAGGTGATGGAACCTAAGAGGCCAATGACAAAGAAGATATGGCTATTGTCTTGGAGATTCAACTTACATTCAGGTGAACTCCATGTGCCCTTTGGCCTGCTATATGCAGAAACTTGTTTCAGTGGTCATCCTTGTGTGAGTACACTTAGAAAGGATCCAGGGCAGAGCACAGTGGCTCCCAATATTAGAATGTACTTATTCCTATGACTCAGATATTAATTTTTCCAATTTGGGAAGTAACCATAAATTTAGTGATGTGCTTACTTGCAACTTCTTCGCAGTCTTGGTCCCTTCTATACATGGTTGATTCCTTTTATGCTCTCCACAATGTTATGACAAAGCCAGGGGGTACTTATTAGGACACAAATGCCAGACTGTTTGGATATTCCAAATTCATAAAACAAATAAGCTTCTTTGCTTTCCAAGTTTCCAGATACCAAATATTTTGTTATAGCAACACAGAATGGACTAAAACAATAAGATAAACTAGAAAACTGAGAATCTAAAACTTAGAAACTAGTAGTCACAATGAAAATAGTAGTTTCACAGGAATTTCAGGAATCCTCCAGATAGTTTGAGGCTATACAAGTATTGGATGCAAACTAAATCAATTTGATACATACAGTAAGAAGTAGGGAGATTTGGAAAATGGACCCTTTAGTACCACAATAAATTGTGAAAAGACCTGGAATAGAGTGGAGGTTACATAAGTATTTCTCCAAAATTTCCAAAAATAAAACCATAGAGACTGAAAATGTTATATACAATAAGATTGAGACAAACACTTGGAAAGATTAATAACAAATACAGCTTCCATAGCAAAATCCCCAGAAAGAATTCTATTCAACCCAAAAAGACAAAGTCATAGGCTTTTGTGAGCATACAAAAGTAAATCAGCAGAAAGGGGGGCAGTGTATTAAGGCCAATAAAATGGAATTGTTTTTGAAGTGAAAGCTTCAAAGAGATTTTTATTTTCAAAGATTTTTATTACAATAGTATATTTAATGTACTATCAATGAGAGTCCCCTACACTTTTATTTCCTGAGACCTTGAAATTCTTTGAGCATTGCATTGTAAATTATGCTACTTTGCAAGAATATTACCACTGTCATGAGTTAGTGAACATTAAACATTTTCTCGTACATTTCCCCCCACTATCGTCATAAAACTATAGTTAAAGACCCACCAAATGACAAAATGGAGTGCAGAAGATAGTCCAGGCTAGATATCTTTGTCTTTAATTATGTTTCTGTTTGTCTCTATGACTTTATCCCTCCCTCCCTCCTTCTCCCTCTTCCTTCCCCTCTGCTCACTCTGTCTCTCATCTTCTACATTTCTACCAAGGTGATATTTCTGGCTCTCATCTTGGCAAAATTATGGAGTCCTAGAACATTAGATATATTATGAAACATTAAAATAAACCTATGATAATGCCAACACCTTAAAAATCAGGAAATTTACCCAGAACGTTCCAGTTGCTGATCAAAAGTCAACTAGTATGTGATTTGGGACTGAGGGGAGGAACTCCATTATCAAGAGTAAATTTCAATTACAAGTGAACCGAATGACATGATAATACTTACTTGGAACTCAAGGGGATCTATACTTTGAGGAAATATTGAACACTACAAATAAGGTTGTAATCTCCAGATAACTTACTTTCTTGAAATAAAAAGTTCTCATTTCATACCTGAGACATTACAGAACAGGAAATTCTAAATAGAAAATGTATATTTCCAATGCTTTATAAATCATTGCCTCTCTTTGCTTTCTGTTTCTCTCAATTTTCAGGAATAGACTGACATCAACGATGCATACAAAGACACACATGCACACACACATTAGTCTCATTTTTCAGAATGCTAACTACTACAGCAATTCTTATTAAAAATAAATATAATATAAATATTGAGAACAAAGTCCTTCAGTCTTACTCCAATAATAATAAATTATATTACTTGAATTAGATCTAATCTAATTTTTGTCTTTCAATTTTTAAATTTTATTTTAACTGATACATAGAAACATAAAGATTGTATATATTAGTGGATTACCATGGATGTTTTGATGCATATATTCATTTTACAGTGTTTAAATCAGGTTAAATGTATCTGTGACTTCAAACATTTATCTTTTTTATGGTTAAGGCTTCAAAAATCCTTTCTTCTAGCTCTTATAAGTATAGAGTACATTACCATTATCAATAGATAATAATAATTTAGTAATGTTTACAAAACAGTATGCTATTTGTTTATAAAGCCCCCAAATGGCAAACTGTTTGATGTTTGCATATGATTCATTTTCCTTTTCATTTAAAATACCTAATGATAATTCATAGGAAGGAGAATACCTCTTCATGCTGTTTTGACTTGATTCATTTAGCAAGAAAACAGTGACAAAAAAGTTGTCTAAAAGTTTTGTTTATTTGGAAACAGTTTCTCCCTCTTTAGTCTCAAATTTTTTTTAAAATAGAGAGTGAGGGAGAGAGAGAGAGAGAGAGAGAGAGAGAGAGAGAGAGAGAGAGAGAGAGAGAGAATTTTAATATTTATTTTTTAGTTTTCGGCAGACACAACATCTTTGTATGTGGTGCTGAGGATCGAACCCGGGCCGCACGCATGCCAGGTGAGCGCACTACCGCTTGAGCCACATCCCCAGCCCTTAGTTTCAAAATTAACAGAGGGAATTTGAGGTATTTTATTAATATTTATAAATACCAAGTTACATACTTCTCGCTCTTTTTCTAAAGGTACTTATGAGGTATGTGCTGCCAAATGGGCTTGTCCCACATCTGATCCTGAAAGCTTGACAAGGATACTATTTACTAAGCAAAGAGCCTGATGAAAATATATTGTATAGATGAGCACATTTATTTAAACTTTACATCAAACTGGTATATAATTTTTTATTATAAAAACTGATTACTAAAAATGAGATCCTAATGTGTGTATGTGTGTGTCAGTCAGCTTTGTGCTGCTGTGACCAATATACCTGACAAAAACAACTTAGAGAGGCAAATGTTTATTTGGGGATCACAGTTCATAGGTCTGGGTGCACAGATAGACTACTCCATTGT
This sequence comes from Ictidomys tridecemlineatus, assembly GCF_052094955.1. Lineage (NCBI taxonomy): Eukaryota > Metazoa > Chordata > Mammalia > Rodentia > Sciuridae > Ictidomys > Ictidomys tridecemlineatus. The sequence continues at coordinate 99,743,975 of NC_135493.1, read as the reverse complement.
TCTGGACATAAGTTGAAGCAGAATATCATGGGGGGATGGGTGGAGGGAAGTTGCTCCCCAGGAAGCAGAGAGAGAGAGAGAGAGAGAGAAGGGGAGGAGCCACAGGGAAAATGTACCCTTTCAGGGCACACACCCAGTGGTCCACCTCTTCCAGCCACACTTCACTTGCCCACAGTTACCACCTAGTTTGTTTACTCAAACTAGGATGGACTGATTCGGTTACAGCTCTCACAATTCATTCATTTCACTTCAAATTACTACTGTGCTAATACATCTCATATCCAAACCATAACAATGTCATTTGAGCTTTCCAAGATCTCAGAAATTTTGGATAGTATGCTGGAAAATCCTTTTGTCAAATAATGCTGCAGATGACAAAGGCAACTTTAGATGAGTCATTATATTTTAGTAAATGACTATGAGAGTTTTGGAAATTAATGTTAATTGCTTGGTAGTGGCAATGATTCAGGTGAATTTATTTATTTATTTATTTATTTAGGGGGGGGATAGGTGAATTGATTTAAATTGATTATAACTTCCCATAATTTTAAATTGAAAATTTTGAATGGAAAAAGTAAATATATGAGTCATTAAGGTAACTGAACAAAACAGTGCTCACACACGTATACATATAAACACATTCACTCACACATACACCCTCAAAATCTTTTTAAATATAATTTAGCATCTTAATATCAGGACACATGATGAATATATAAAAGATACCAACAAATTAAATTAACAGTAAAGGATCTTAGTACATTAACTTTTATCTAAAAATTTTAAGAGAAATAATTTCTCTTTAAGTGCAGAATTTATTTTTTACCTTTAATCATAAACAGCCTCTGCCATAGTCACAAAGGTAATATTAGAGTTTGGTAGGTGTTTTGGGGGTTTTGTCATTTATTGTTCATTCAATGAGCCAGTATGTTTTACATTAAGAGAAATGTGACAATAAAAACAAAATATTTTAAAAAATGATAGCTGTCAATATTAATAATTTCCTCTGTGATTAAAATTTATGAGATATGAAGTTCAATGTTTGAAATTATATAATGTTACTTATATGGTAGTCACAATACTTGTCAATAGATACTTGGACATTTTTTACTTAATTAAATAATTTGACTTTAACTCAGTTTAAAAATGTCAAAACAAAATAACTTAGAAAAGTACACCCTCTATCTGTACCCTACATGTAAGGTCAGCATATAGAATATGTTTCTCTAGGTTCACTCACTCATATTATTTCACACAAAATATTATAAGAATTTCTTTTAACTATATGAAGCCTTCCATGTATCTTGAAATGCTCTCCATTCTCTTCATAGCAGCATTACCTGTTATGACTCTCCCTAAAAATGTTTAATGCAAAACATGAAGCTTCAAATCAGGGATGAGTATGGAGGGATGCTATTTCTTCATGCTCAGTGTAATCCAAACATTGTTCTATGAGATAATTTGATTACCTATGCTTAGGTTAGATTGTTAATATTCACACTACATCATTTATTTTATATCAGGGGCTCAGGAGACATCTGGAACTCTACCCAAATTCTAACATACATAATCAGAAACTAGTTATACTGTTTTTGTTTTGAACCACATGAATGAAATAGAAATGTAACATACTGGTCCTATTACTACTCTCAGACCACAGAAAACATTGGCAAAATAGAGGTTGATTTTGACAAAAATTCTGTAATATTCACTAAAGCAGAAAAATTAAGTGAACAAGAAATTACTTATGGTAGAAAAGGAAAAGAAGGAAGTTCACTTTATGTTTTCATAGAAATTTTATTTTTGTGCAGAAAAATTTAGATAAGTTGGTCATAAAAGATTTATCTTAAAAGATAATTGTGGTCTGATGTTCAAATAAGAATGAGCAGTCTATGCACAGGACTGGGCAAGCAGCAAATTTAAACAATGAGAATAGTAAGTATAAAAATACTGACATGGAAAAAGGCTTGGCATACTCAAAAAATAAACTCAAGTACCTGAAATGTATTAAGTCAAGGGAAAATGGTGGGAGAATTTGGGGGGCATGTAGGCTGAATAAGGTCATATAGGCATATTAAAAAATATATTGTATTTCTTTCTAAATTAAATGACAATCAACTCAGTATTTAATTAAGTTGATACCATATCAGATATTTGTTTCAAGATATCAATATGTTTGTTATATGGAGAATTTGTGGAATTTGAGCAAGAATAGATAATTGAGAGTTATTTTAGTATTTTTAACTGATAGACAGTGATTTCCAGAACATATGAGTCTGCAGTGTTGACAAAGAGAAGTGGATGGCTTTGAATATATTTCCAAAATATATTATGGAAATAAAGCACACAGACTTGCTGCTGAGATGGATATGAGATGCAAGGAGTAAGGAATGAGGATGAATGAAGACTGAGTTTTTTTGTTTTTGTTGTAGTTTCTTACATTGGATTAAACTTTGGTGTAGTTGATTATGCTCATGAATAATGCAATTTTTTTAGAGGTGAGTAGCAAAAGCTCTGTTTTAGATATTCTTTGAATGGTATATTGTAAGCATCCAAGTTGACATATCCAATAGATCATGATATATAAATATCTGAAATTCAAGGGATTGATCTGTAGGGGATTAAAAAATATTAAGTCATAAGAACACAGATGGTATTCAAAACATTGATATTTGATGAGATCTTGTATGTTGAGGGAGAAGGTAGAAAAGATAATTCTCTGGGAAATATTTTCAGTTTTGGTAAGAAGAAGCAAAAATAATGTATAAGTCATGACCAGTGATGTGCAGATAAATGTAATGGGAAAATGCCAAGAGAGGAGGACATTTATTTTTTAAAAAAGACAAGGGTGAATTTTGGCAATGTTATCCTAGAGATATAATAACATAAGAATGGAGAAAAGAGACAAATCCATTAAATTTCACAACATGGAGCATGTTAATGATTTGTACAGAGAAACTTGAACAGAATGGTGGCATTATAAGCTATGATAGAGTGGTTTAACTAAAGTTTTAGGGACATAATAGAAAGCGTCCAGTTGGATTAAAGATTTATATAAAATAAAAAGTCAAATGAGGGGACAGATCCAAGGTGGGGGAGTAGAGAGAACTCATTACTGGCTGCTCTGTGTGGAAATCTGAGGGAGCAGTCGGACGGTTTGCCCCACAAGGGCTCCCATTGATGAATTTAAGCTTCTTGGGGCATGTGACAGGATTCTAAACAGTGGATTTTTGCAAGCACAGTGCAGAACACAGGGAAAGCAGAGTGGCTCTTTGCCCCGAAAGCGGGACAACAGCTCAGTGCTGGAGCCCACCACAATGGGCAGAATTTGAGATGGGCAGAGTTTGAGTGCCTCAGCTCTCTGACAGCAGAGTGGAGATGCAGGGTTATTGCTCCTTCAGGGCTGAAGCGAGCCAGACTGCAACCTGTGTCAGTGCAGGACACCAGACCAAGGACCAAGTTCTGGACGTAGCATAGGAACAGCCCAGCTCCCTCCACCTCACTGGACACCCCGGCACAGGAAACGGACAGTCTCCATCTTGGAAAATCTATCGCCTCAACTTTTGGTGGGTGTGACTGACAGCAGGATGGGCATCTAAACAGGTGTGTGATTCCCAGCCCCCCATCCCCAGCTGGGATAACTCAAAACCATTCTCACTAGCTTTCAGTGGGTGTGCTGAAGTCAGAGGGAATACAACAGAACAGGTTGCCAGTTTCCAACTCCCCCCTCTCCCCAGGTGTGATGACGTGGTGGCTACGCAACACAGAGATAGTGCTCAGTCCATCAAGAGCACAGGGAGTCTAGGGCACCACCCTGTAGGAGGTGAATCCAGGGCTATGGACAAGAGATCCATCAATTGAGGCCTGGTGGGCAGGAGAGGGGAGAGGGATAGATACCTGGAGTAACCCAAAGAGACCGGGATCAGAGAGGCTCCAGGTAGGTGAGGGAGAGCCTCCTCACACAGATTCCTTCCACCACCCTGAGGGCAGAGACCCAACCTGGAATGCACAAACCACCTACTGGAAGAGAAGAAAACAGAATTCTAAGAGGGCTTTCTTTCTTTCTTTCTTTCTTTCTTTCTTTCTTTCTTTTTTTCTTTTTCTTCTTTCTATTTCTTTTCATTCCTTTCTCTCTACCTCTTTTTCCCCTTTTTTCTTCTTATTTGCTTTTTATTTTTCTTCCTCCATCTCTTCCTCTCTCAACCTCCCAACTGTTACTATTTCTACTATGTGTAATTTACTAAATGTAAATAAGTGTTTCTTTCTATGCTTCTTATTGTCCTCACATGTACTTGTCTATCCTAAAATACCTCCTGTCTATTCTCCTGCTAATAACCTCCTTCATTAGAATTCTCTTCCAAAGTTGCTAAGATATATTAACCCCATACCCTCACATCTTTCCCTCTTAACATAACATCCTATGCCCAATCCTCAGTTCTCTATATGCCACCAGAAAATGTATGCCTTTGATGAAACTAATGGTATATTTTAAATAATAATTGAATCCAACATTTCTAGACATAAAGACTAACTATAAATTTGTTAATAACAAAACTTGCTCATGGATGATGTATTGTTGATATTGGGAACTCTTAACATTGTCCTTCCCCACAAAGAAGAGATTTTGGAACTATACAAATGCAATATAAATCTATAGGGTAAAAACAATAATACAACAGTCTTACAGAGCTGGAAAGAAATGTGAGCAACATGAAAAACAAGGAAAGAAAGGACCAAAAACCATGTAAGACAATACAACATTAGTAGAGGTAACATCTACAGCAGAAAAAAAATGTCAGATAAAGATTTCAGGATATACATGGTTCTGCAGTCTCAAGGAAGACATCAGACAATGAAAGATCACTTTGACAATGAATTACATATACAAATCCAAGAAGCAAAAGATCACTTCTACAGGGAGGTAGAGGTTATATAAAACAAAACAAAACAAAACAAAAAAACCCAGAAATCTTAGAAATGAAAGAAATAATAAATCAAAATAAAAACTCAAATGACAGTATCACCATCAGACTAGACCACTTAGAAGATACAACATCAGACAATGAAGATAACGTATATCATCTCGAAAAAAATGTAGACAGCACAGGGAAAACGATAAGAAACCATGAGCAGAATACCCAAGAAATATGGGATAACATAAAGAGACCAAACATAAGAGTTATTGGGATAGAGGAAGGTAGAGAGGTCCAAACCAAAGGAATGACCAATTTGTTCAATGAAATAATATCAGAAAACTTTCCAGAAAATGAAGAATGAAATGGAAATCCAAATCTTAGAAGCCTACAGGACACCAAATGAACAAAATCAAGAGAGATCCACACCAAGACACATTATAATGAAAATGCCCAACATACAGAACAAGAAGAGAATTTTAAAAGCCACAAGAGAAAGGAAGCAGATTACATATAGGAGTAAACCAATTAGATTAATGGCTGATCTTTCAACACAGACCCTAAAAGCTAGAAGATCCTGGAAAAATATATTTCAAAAGCTTCAGGTTTTAAGATGAAATAAAAACCTACCATGATAAACAAAGTTAAAAGAATTTGCAGCTAGAAAACCGGCACTTCAAAACATGGTTGGCAAAATATTTCATGAAAAGGAAATGAAAAATAACAAAACCAACAGTGGGAGGTAGTACACTAAAGGAAGAACTAATCAAAGAGGAAAACCAAGTCAAGTTAAATAACAGAAATAAACAAATATGGCTGGAAGTACAAACCATATCTCAATAGTAACCCTAAATGTTAATGGCTTAAACTCACCAATCAAAAGACATAGGCTAGTAGACTGGATTAAAAAAAAGATCCAACAATATGCTGCCTATAGCAGACTCATTTGATAGGAAAAGACATACACAGACTGAAGGTGAAAGGTTTGGAAAAATCATTCCACTCACATGAACTTCGGAAGCAAGCAGGGGTGTCCATACTCATATCAAATAAAGTAGGCTTCAAGCCAAAGTTAATCAAAAGGGATAAAGATGGGTATTACACACTGCTCAAGGGAACCATACACCAACAAGACATAACAATCATTAATATATAAACCCAAACAATGGTGCAGCTATGTTCATCAAACAAACTCTTCTCAAATTCAAGAGTCAAATAGGCCACAACACAATAATCAAGGGTGATTTTAACACACCTCTCTCACCACTGGACAGGTCTTTCAAACAAAAGTTGAATAAAGAAACTATAGAACTCAATAACACAATTAATAACTTAGATTTAATTAACATATATAGAATATATCAACCAACATCAAGCAGATACACTTTCTTCTCAGCAGCACATGGATCCATCTCAAAAATAGACCATATATTATGTCATAGGGAAACTCTTAGCAAATACAAAGGAATAGAGATACTACCATGCATTTTATCTGATCATAAATGAAATATAATGAAATTGGAAATCAATGTAAAAATAAGGAAGAAAAATCCCTACATCACATGGAGACTGAACAATTTACTACTGAATGAACAGTGAGTTTCAGAAGACATCAAGGAAAAAATTTAAAAATTCTGAGAGCTAATTAGAACACAGACACAACATATTGAAATCTCTGGGACACTATGAAAGCAGTACTAAGAGGAAAATTCATTGCATGGAGTTCATTCCTCAAAAGGAGAAAAATCCATCAAATAAATTACCTCACACTACATCTCAAAGCCCTAGAAAAATAAGAACAAATCAGCAGCAAAAGCAGTAGAAGGCAAGAAATAATTAAAATCAATGGAATCAAAACAAAAGAAACAATTGAAAAAACTGACAAAACTAAAAGTTGGTTCTTTGAAAAAATAAATAAGATCGACAGACCCTTAGCCATGCTAACAAAGAGAAGAAGAGAGAGAACCCAAATTACTAGCATACAGGATGAAAAAGGCAATATCACACAGACACTATAGAAATACAGAAGGTAATTAGAAATTATTTTGAAACCTTATACTCTAATAAAATAGAAGATAGTGAAGGCATAAATCAATTCCTAAAGTCATATGATCTGCCCAGATTGAGTCAGGAAAATACACACAACTTAAACAGACCAATATCAAGTGAGGAAATAGAACAAGCCATCAAAAGACTACCAACCAAGAAAAGTCCAGGACTGGACAGATATACAGTTGAGTTTTACAAGACCTTTAAAGAAGAACTAATACCAATTTTCTTCAATATATTTCAGGAAATTAAAAAAGAGGGATTATTTCCAAATTCATTCTGTGAGGCCAACATCACCCTGATTCCAAAACCAGACAAAGACACCTCAAAGAAAGAAAACTTCAGACCAATATCTCTAATGAACATAGGTGCAAATATCCTTGATAAAATTCTGGCAAATCGAATACAAAAAGTTTGTGCTCCGTGATCAAGTGAGATTCATCCCCGGGATGCAAGGTTGGTTCAACATACAGAAATCAATAAATATAATTCATCACATCAATAGACTTAAAGATGAGAATCACATGATCATCTCAATAGACACAGAAAAAGCATTTGACAAAATACAGCACCCCTTTATGTTCAAAACACTAGAAAAACTAGGGATAACAGAAACATATCTCAACATTGTAGAAGCTATCTATGCTAAGCCTCAGGCCAACATCATTCTAAATGGAGAAAAACTGAAGGCATTCCCTCTAAAATCTGGAACAAGACAGGGATGCCCTCTCTCACCACTTCTATTCAACATAGTTCCTGAAACACTGGCCAGAGCAATTAGAGAGATGAAAGTAATTAAAGGGATAACTATAGGTAAAGAAGAACTTAAACTAGCACTATTTGCTGACAATATGATTCTATACCTAGAAGACCCAAAAAACTCTACCAAGAAACTTCTAGCACTAGTAAATGAATTCAGCAAAGTGGCAGGATATAAAATCAACACCGATAAATCAAAGGCATTTCTGTATATCAATGACAAATCCTCTGAAGTAAATTTGGAAAGCTACCCCATTCACAATATCCTAAAAAAAAAAAAAAAAAACCTTGGGAATAAACTTAACAACAGAGGGGAAAGATCTGTACAATAAAAAAATACAGAATCCTAAAGAGAAATAGAAGAAGACCTTAGAAGATGAAAAGTCTACCTTGCTCATGGATAGGTAGAATTAATATTATTAAAATGACCATATTACCAAAATCACTATACAGGTTCAATGTAATTTTGATCAAAATCCCAATGGAATTCCTCATAGAAATATAAAAAGCCACCATGAAATTCATCTGGAAAAATAAGAGACACAGAATAGCTAAAGCAATTCTAAGCAGGAAGAGTGAAACAGGTGGTATCACTATACCAGATCTTAAACTATACTATAGAGAAATAGTAACAAAAACAGCATGGTACTGGCACCAAAACAGGTAGGTAGACCAATGGTACAGAATAGAGGATACAGAGACTAACACACAAAATTACAACTAGATGCCAAAAGCATGCACTGGAGAAAGGATAGCATCTTCAACAAATGGTGCTGGGAAAAACTGGAAATCCATATGCAACAAAATGAAATTGAATCCCTATCTCTCACCATGCACAAAAGTTAACTCAAAATGGATCAAGGATGTAGGAATTAAACCAGAGACTCTGGTTTAATAGAAGAAAAAGTAGGCCCTAATCTTCATCATGTGGGACTAGGCCCCAACTTCCTTAATAAGACGCCTATAGCACAAGAATTAAAACCAAAAATCAACAAATGGGATGGATTCAAACAAAAAAGGTTTTCTCAGCAAAAGAAACAATCTGTGAGGTGAACAGGGAGCCTACATCCTGGGAACAAATTTTTACCCCTCACACATGAGATAGAGCTCTAATCTCTAGGGTATATAAACATTTCAACAAGTTAAACACCAAAAAAAACACAAATAATCCAATCAATAAATGGGTCAAGGACCTGAACAGACACTTCTCAGAAGAGGATACAATCAATCAACAAATATGTGAAAAAAATGCTCATCATCTTTAGCAATCAGAGAAATGCAAATCAAAAGTATCCTAAGATACCATCTCACTTCAGTAAGAATGACTGCTATTAGGAAGACAGACAACAATAAGTGTTGGCGAGGATGTGGGGAAAAAGGTACAGTCAGTTGGTGGGACTGCAAATTAGTGCAGCTAATTTGGAAAGCAGTATGGAGATTCCTTGGAAAACTGGGAATGGAACTACCATTTGACCCAGCTATTCCTCTTCTTAGACTATAACCAAAGGACCAAAAATAGCATACTACAGGGACACAGCCACATCAATGTTTGTAGCAGCACAATTCATAATAGATAAACTGTGAAGCCAACCTAGATGTCCTTCAGTGGATGAATGGGTTAAAAATGTGGCATTTATTACACAATGGAATATTACTCAGCACTAAAAAAGAACAAGATTATGGCATCTGCAGGTAATTGGTTGACATTAGAGAAGATTATGGTAAGTGAAGTTAGCCAATTTCCAAAAAACAAATGCCAAATGTTTTCTCTGATATCAGGGGAGGTGACTCAAAGTGGGGTAGGGAGGGAAAGCATGGGAGGCAGATTACCTCTAGATAGGGAAGACAGGTGGGAGGGAATGGGAGGGAGAAGGGGAATAGCAAGGATGGTCAAAGGTGATGGTCATCATTATACAAAATACATGTATGAAGATGTGAATTTGGTGCCAACATACCTTATATACAAACAGAGATATGATAAATTGTGTAATAAAGGTGTATTAAGAATTGTAATGCAAAAAAAATCAAATGAGGGCTGGGGTTGCAGCTCAATGGTAGAGCTCCTGCCTAGCATTTCTGAGGCAGTGGGTACCATCCTCAGCAACACATAAAATTAAAAAATAAATAAAAGTTAAAAAAAGAAAATATTAAAAATTAAATTAATGTCATAGGACATAGTAAATAATAGATCTATTCATAAACAATTTTTAAAACTTGGAAATAACAAAAGGATAGTATGCTATTGCATATTAATTATACAGAATAGTGAATTTCATGGTGGAATATTTGTACATACAGATAACATACTTGGATCATTTTTACTCCCATTACCTCATTTACTCTCCCCTCCCACTTCCCCTGAGGTATGTATTCTTTTAATAATATACAGGAACAATTATCAGGATACAATTGTTAGGATATTCCAGGTATCAGGTATCATTTAATTCTCTACTGAATGTGCACTTGTTGAATTACTATTGATTATTTGTATTCTTACTCTGTAAAGTTAACTGTTAATTTGTATATTTTTATATGATAGGGTTGTAAATGGTTTCTATCAGGCAGAACCAAATAACATGATTTTATTGTTTGGTAGGATATTGGGTAGTCTTGCATCTACATATAGCAATCTTCTTCCAAAAGTCTTTAATCTCAGTAAATACTCCTTAGTTACTACAATGTTCTTTAAATGAGATTTATCCTTCTACTAAGTGACTTTTTAATAACTTCAATACATTTTTGATAAGTGTGCTTTTTTACATGTATATGTTGTATCAGTTTGTTTTGGTTTTCCTAAATAAAATACCACAGATTGGGTACTTAAACAACAGAAATTAATTTTCTCACAGTGATAGAGGCTAGAAGGCTAAGATTAATGTGTGGGCAGGTTTGGTTTCTCCTAGGGCCTCTCTCCTTGACACAGATGGCTTCCCTCCTACTTTGTATTCATATAGTTTTTGCTCTGTGAGTTCCTGCCCCTGGCGTCTCTGTGTGTCCAAATTTCCACTTGGGATAAGGATATCAGTTTGGTTTAGGACACACCTAATGACCCCATTTTAACTTAATCACCTCTTTAAAGGCTCTGTCTTCAACTACAATAATATTCTGAGTTATTGGATAGTAGAGCTTCAATATAAATTTTGGAGGGACACTATTTAACTCCTAACATATGAGAATTATGTTTTTAAAATTCCAAACTATAACTTTATAATTTTAGAGGTTTCACAAATACATTTTTAATATGTTCTTTCTCAATTTGCTATTTTTAAGATTATGCTTTTACAGACCATCAATTTCAAGCTTCATGTTGTCCATTTATTCAGATATGAGCAAAATGAAACTCAAAGTCTTGTGATGGTAGACTTCTCTGAGCAATATATGATAAGATGGAAATAAAAGTGAAATTGTTTATTGTAGAGTAACAGATGTAGAAAGAAAAGGAAGAAAACAGAATTAGACATGAGCAGTTGTCAGAATATGATTTAGACCTGACAATTTGAAGTGGCATTTGCAACGTGTTCAAAGTTTAAATTTTCATTTTAAAATTTTTCATTTTCAATGCAGTTTTATTGTTTCATAAAACAAATATACATGAAAAAAATAGTAGATTTAAGAGGAAAATGTATTCATGGGCTAAATAATAACATGTTCCATATCCATAAAAAAGAACTATCTCTGCAAAGTGATTAAATTAACAGTCCAAAAGATATACAATGAACGGGATACTGTATATTAAACTGATTATCACCCTAAGTACTTAAAATTTTAAAACTTCATGGTATCCATAAAAATAATTCAAAATTACATGATTTATGTCTAGATTCCATCTCAGTAAACAAAAGTAATAGGAAAATTTTATAAATATCATCAGTTAACAAAAAATAAAAATAAAAAGTAACAAATATTAGTTCTATAAAAATTTAAACTTACATTCTACATTGATTAATATATCAAAAATAGTTTTATTTATTTTAGAAACTTAACTCTTTATTTGGTCAAGTAATAACCTTGAAGAATTTAATTTAAAATCATGAATAATTATTAAAGACAATGATGTTTGTCTTTAGAAAAATATGGCACTGAATCTTATTTTTATTTCCTTCTCTCTTATATTTTATGTATAATTTGGCCTATAGATAATTTTACATTCACTGGAAATTTAATTTAATTTATCTTTTCAATTATTCTCTAGAGTGAAAATTTCATCTTTCCAAACACAGAAAATATTAAGGATAACTTTGTTCCACATATAGGTATTTTTAAAAAAAAATATTTATTTCTTTTAGTTGTACACAGTACCTTTGTTTTATTTATTTATTCATTTTTATGTGGTGCTGAGGATCAAGCCTAGGGCCTCGCACGTGCTAATCTAGAGCTCTACTGCTGAGCCACAACCCCAGCCCCACAAATAGGCATTTTTAAGCACATCATTTCACCTATAAATTTTTCTCGAGTACAAATTAAGTGTATGTTGCAGCCCCAATCTTTGAAAAGATATTTTCTCTGAATTATGCTATATCCCTAAGTCTCTTTAGAAAGGAATATATTGTTGAGGCCATTTTATCTGCTATCCATATTGTACAATAAATAAATTAAAAATTTCAAAGTATGTATTTTTCTATGATCCAAGAACCTCCTCTACAACACATGCAATTAATTCTTGCAGTTACTAATTGATTCCCTAATAACCTTAAATATAATAAAGTATCTACTTTCATTAGCACAATATGCAAGTTGTCTAAGGACTGGATTCCTTCCTATTTTTTACTCATATTTAACATTTATATCTCATAATTTATTCTCTAGCAAAAGAAATGGTAACTCTTCTCTTCTTCTAGTTAGCCATCTCAACTACTCATTTCCCATTTTTTCCTAAGGCCAAGTATCCCTCTCTAGCTCCTGATATCATTCTGTGCATGCCTGTATCATTTTAGTCTTCTCCTTTTATTTTCATTATCAATCCCCACACAGAAATTTATTTTAAGAATCTATGCCATAGAAATCTCTACATCATACATTTCAAGCTCTGACAATTCACTTATGTTTTTTTTTCCAAACTCACAGTAACATTTTGAAAAATTCATGTCTATTTTCTCACATTCAATATAATATGATATCAGAATGCTCAGAATGTACAATGGTAAAATCATAATGAATATATGAGATCGAGTCATTTGTTACCTTTTTTATGTCCTTTATGTATGGCAACTTTCTCCTAATATATAAAGGGAGTGGAAGAACAAGAACACTGACTTCAGTGAAAAAGGAAAGAAAAATTTAATACCTTTCCCTCTCATTAGCCTCCTGCTGGTGTTTGGCATTGTGTGTGTACAATTATTTACCCTCTGTTTTCCTAATGCTGGGCTTTTTCCTATTAGAACTTTTTAGAATTTCTACTAAATAGTGATTCTATTTACTTCCTATACTAGCAATCTAATATATCTTATCTTGGCAGGTGCTGGGCATGAAATAGGTTGTATTACTAAACACATCAATATTGAATTCTGACTCCTTTGAAATTTTCCTCCAGTGCTCTAAATTTGCCCCTTTGAATTAGTCTTTTATTTTTCCTTACACTTTTTGTATTATAGCTGAATCCTCATTTAGATTTCCTTTATTAGGCTTGTTTTTGTGCCGGAGCTTTTCTTGATTTTGGTAACTTAGAAAACACTATAAAGTTAGATTTCTTCTTTTCATTTATAAATTATCCTATATCTGCATTAGAACCATTTGGTTCTACTATTTTTGAATGGTGATAATAGTCTGATGAGAAATATGGAATCAGATAGTTTTACTACATGAAATAAACAATGCAAATATAATGGAATAAAATAATCATTTATTGTTGTCATCCTCTGGAGATCATCTGATTTAGCTTAGACTCAACTGAATAGCTGTGCATTTGGGCTCCTTTATATATATATATATATATATATATATATATATATATATATATATATATATATATAGGATGAATGGCTGACTTCACCTAGGTTGGGAGCAAAGTTTAATTTTAAAGCACTCTATAATGTGCCTTGAATCTATGAATTTAAAAAAAATTAATAATTTTATCAAAACATATCTAATTGAAGGCTCTGTTAGATTGAGTCCTCTGGAAAGCAGATTATAGGATGATATTGGACATTAATGTGATTTATTGAGAGAAATTTCTCTGGAGAATGAAGGTAATGAGAATATGAGTAAGAGGGAGAAACTTCAAATTCCAGTTCAGGTCTAACATTCATCAAAGAGGGGAAAGATGAAGGAGAGTTAGGTAGAAAGAACCTCAGACTGTGATACAGCTTTAGGAAAGTCATAGTCCCAGAACACAGATGTCCATTAAATGAGTACTGTGTTGACCAGAGATATCCTGGCTTTTGTATATCCAGTGTGTCAGTCACTGTCTTGTAATATCCTGGAGATAGCATAATATTAATATGAAATCAGATACAAATCCAGCATGTGTGTCAGTAAGAGGCTCTTAGATATTCTCCTTTCAAATTCTCTCTTGAAGAGAAGATTGAGTGATAAATATAATTGTTAAGACTAAGGTTCTTTCCCCCAAAAATGAACATTATAATCTCTTTCAATCAACCAAGTATAGATGAATGAATTTATTTTTCATTATTTAGATTGCAAACTTCCATTTCCTAATTAATATATGAGAAAGATAATAATTTTTTCTCTAGAATATCACTGAATTAATTTCTTTATATGCTCTTGATAGTTAAGTTAAAAATAAACAAGTCACAATTGCCAACACAATACTGAAGAAGATGAACAATGTGGTGGAAGGTGGAAGGTCTGCATATATATTAAATTTTCTTTATGTATATGGAAGTCTAGTTGTTCTAGTATCATTTGTTGAAAAGACTATCCTATGAATAGACTACCCTTTAAATCCATTGAGTTGATTTTGTTCCTTGATCAAAGATCAGTTGATTATTACTGGTGTACATCTATTTCTTGGATTTTTGTTCTGCTCCATTGATATATTTGGCTTTTATTTTGCCAATACTATGCTCTCATGATTACTGCAGATTTATCAGATATATAGTTTGGATATATTTTCTCACATTACATAGGTTGCTTTTTTATTTTATTATTTATTTACTTTGATGTATAGAGATGTTAAGTAGTTTCACTTGCATATTTTTTACTTTTTGTCTCTGCTTTTGATGTGATGTCCACAAATATCATTGCCAAAACCAATATAAAGGAGTTTCTCCCTAAGTTTTCTTCTAGGATGTTTGTAGTTTCAGGCATTACATTTAAGTACTTCATCATTTTTTTAAATTTATTTTGCGTGTGGTATAAGTTGGAGTTTCAATTTCATTATTTGCATGTAGATATCTAGTTTTCCCAAAAACAATTATTAGATATTGGCCATGGATTCTTAGAAATAGCACCAAAAACATACTCCATAGCAGAAAAAAATGATAAATTGAATTTTTGAAAAATTAAATAATTAGGTTTTTTGTTCTTTTTTAATTTGTTCTATTTATTAATAATTCTGTTTTTTCAATGACAGTGTTAACAAAATAAAAACTCAAGCTACTGACTTGGTAAAATTCTTTTCAAAAGACATATGATTAAAGACTTGTATTCAAAAATATTAAAGGAGAACTTTTAAAACTAATTAGAAAACATATGCTTTATTTTATTGAAGTTATGATACATAATACCTTAGATTGGGTAATTTATAAACAAAATAAATTTATTTATTGTTCTATAGATGGAAGTTCAGAATAAACTTTCCAAAAAATTTGGTGTCTGATGAGGGCCCTCTTTCTCATGAATGACACTTTTTTTTTGTGTCCTGACATGGTGGAAGGAGCACACACAAGCTCCCTTTGCCTTTATTTATTTATTTTATTTTTTTGTACTGGGGATTGAACCCATTAATGTTGAACCACTGAGCCACATCCCAACCCCATTTTTAATGTTTTATTTAGAGATAGGGTCTCACTAAGTTGCCTTAGGGCCTTTCTAAGTTTCTGAGGCTCTCCTTCAACCTTAAATCCCCCTGCCTCATCCTTCCGAGCCACTGGGATTACATGTGTGTACCACTGAGTCCAGCCTTTGCTTCTTTTATAATGGCCCTAATTCCATTCATGAGGGTTCTATCTTTATGATTTAGCCACCTCACCTAAAGCCCCACCTCATAACACTATTGCATTAGGGATTATGTTTTAACATATGAATTTCTGAGAGTCATATAGCAACAAATAACCCAATTAAAAATGGCAAAAGCTCTGAACTGATACCACATAGAGAACCTACACTGATGTAACAAAGATGTTAAACAGAGAGCAAATATGCATATGAAACATTTTCAGCCTTATAGTTATGAAATTGAATGTCAAAATGAGATAACACTCCTTATAAAAATAGCTAAATTAAAAAAAAACCCTGATAATACTAAATACTTAGAGGATGTGAAGCAACAGATGCTCTCATTCATTTTTGGTAAGGATTTAATATGGCATAGCCATGATGGAAGAGAGTTTGGCAATTTCTTATGTAGCTAAACAATCTTACTATGCAATCTAGAAGTCACTCTTCCAAATATTTACCAAATTAGTTTAAAACTCATATCACACCAAAATTTCAACATGAATTTTTATTGTAGATGTATTAATAATTTCCCAAATCAAGAAACAATGAAGATGGATCCCAATAGTTAAATGGATAACCCAATTGTTCTATATCCATACAATAAAAAATATTTGATGATTAAAAATAAATTAGTTATCAAATCATAAAAAAATGGAGGGAAAGTGAAAGATACAATCTGAAGGTCTGCAGATGGTATGATTTAAACTATATGGTATTCTGGTTAAAAAAGAGGAAACTATAGAAAAAGTAAAAATAACTCAAAAGTTTCTAGGTATTTAAAGGGGAAAAGGAGGAATAAATAGGATAATTATAGGACATTTTTACATTGGTGAAACTATTATGAGTGGTACTGTTGTGATGGTATAAGACATTAGGCATTTGTCAAAATCCACAGAACGTTACAATACAAAGAGTGAATCCTGACATTCTTCTTAAATTTTAGTTAATGACAGTGTATCTATGTTGGTTCATCAGTTTTAACAAATACATCACAATACTCAAGATGTTAGTAATGTAAAATGTGCAAAAAGAAGGAAATTTGGAAATTCTCTGTACTATCTGTTCAACTTTTCTATGAACCAAAAACTACTATTAAAACAGAACCATAAATTTAGTTATTAATATAACAAACAACCAAACAAAAATTACAGCACTCATTTTCTAGTGTTTTAGTAATCTTTGTCTTTCCTTTGACAGGTTTTTGTTTGTTTTTATTAGTGCATTACAATTATGCATAATAATAGGGTTCATTTTGACATAATCAGGTTTTTAAAAGATATAAATTGTCTTTTTATAAGATATAAATCTGTCTTCTTGCCAGATATGTGATCTTAGCTAATTATGTGCACCTAAGTTTTCCCATTTGTGAAATAGACTTAACAATACTGAAGAATAATATGATGAGGATAAATAGGAAGAGGAGCATTTTGCACAAAATTCTCATTGCATGTCACTTTCCTTCTCCTCTTTAAATACTCTTTCTCCTATTTTAAAGGGGAACAACCTGACTGAAATAGACCTCACATGCTTTTTTCCCATGTAGCTTGTTTAACACCCACTCTTCTTTCCTGACATCACTTCAGTTTCTCTATTTTGTGCTTCATTTTTCTTCAGATTCCCAAAGTAAAATTCAGAAAATAGGTAGAGGGTTCACAATAAGGAAGACATGAGTTGTTCAGCATTATAAGAAATTATTTTTGTTGAATTGTTGAGATAGGGATTCTAACCTTAACACCATGAGAGGTCCTAAAAATAATCATGAATAAAACATGATCTTTGCCTTTAAGTAACTCACAGTCAGAAAGAGGAGATTTTTTGAGAAGAAACCATACTGATACAGTCATCAACACCTCAGTGTGAATTCATTTTAGTTTTCTCAGACATATTGAAAAGTAAGAAGTGGCTCCTGTAGAAGAATGCTGGGAATCAGGTTGGAAAAGGTATCCTTTAAAGGGACGTGGGAGAAATTGGTATTTTCCATCACTAAATAATAACTCCACTTATTTCAAGTTATGTTACTTGAAAGCAAATACCTTCCCCATAATATACTGTTTTCTGCTTTTTACTGCAAAATGCAACATCAAACATTTGTACCAGTAGCAATCAGGAATAAGGATTTCTCATGTACATTTAAGCACTGAAGAGAACAACAATTTTTAACAACTTTATGTTGTCTGAGAGAAACTAATTTTGGTTTTATTGTTCTACAAAACTTATATTACAAGAGTTTGTTTCAGTTTTATGTTTTGTGTATGTGTGTGTGTGTAAATTTCAAAGATTCTAAATTAAATTCAAAAATTTGGGTTTTTATATTTCTTTAAGATGTTAATTATAATGAAATTCTATAACATCACAATTAATGATGATAAAATTCTCTTTAATTCTACTAATTTTTTAGTAACTTGTGAGTTTCTGTCATTCTTTTATTCATGAGTATGATTATCTAGATTAATGAAATCTCTAAAATTTCAAAGTGAAAAGATCCTCAAGTGCAATTTATTTATTTACATGCATTTTCAATATTCTAAATATACTTTTCATAATATTTATATTCATTCATTTCAAAATTCAACTTTTTCAATAAATGAAATATATTTAATGAAGTAAAACCTACCATATTGTTTGTGTGTCAGAAATTTTATGAAAGCCTCTTCAAAGAGGTTATGGATAGTATTAATTGGATACATATGATGCTAGCCCTTCAACAAGGTAATGGGATATAAAACTAGATAATTCAGATAAAATGCTATTTTTGTTTCCTACATATCTCACACCTACTTTTTTAACATAGCAAACTTTCATGTGATTTTTTTTTATTATTTCAAAGTCAAGGAGACCAGAAAATATGACAAAAAATTCCATGAAATTAAAGCTTCCTGACAGAAATAGTTATTAAGCATCTATTTGGGAGTCATGGTTTTAGAACTTCTGGAAGGTATCACAGAATTAAAATCACTAGGAAAATATAACCAATAAAATTTTTTTAATACAATTCTGCTCATTACCTTTATGTCCATTGATTTTTAATTGTTTTTGTATCTTAAACCCTCAGTGTTTTAAATTGTATTTCTTTCTTTGACTATAAAAATAACTTATTTCAGTATAGAGATTTTTAAGAATGATACAGTGAATGTTATTACACTGTATTAGGCCCGAATCTAGACAAATATTATTCTTACATTGGATGTAGGTGGGCTTACAAGTCTCTTACACTTCAGAGATTAAAATTTCTGTAGTAACATTGAACACTTATTACTGGATACAAAGAGAATAGACCCTGAAGAATATCACTCACAATTTAACAGTATAATTTAGATTTCTTGCAATGAGTATATCAGCATTAAAATATAGAAATGATTTTACTAACAGTAGTATCAAATTTTGGATAGAGAAAAATACTGTATCCCACATACCCCTGGAGAAAATTATAGTATCATTACAAATGTCAGCTACTCGCTCTTGCATCAATTTTACATATTTTAATTTCTCTGGCTTATGGGAATCAAATTTTCCAAATATTCAGATTATATTTGATGAAGTAATTACCATAAAAATATTTGCCTTGGCCATAGGGATAGTTTCTTTTTTAGACATAAATTATAATCCTTATATTAATAATGATAATTGACTAAAATACAAATAGTAGGGGAAGATGCTATTGGCTTAAATGATTCTAAAGTTCAGCAATTGAGCTTTCAATTTGATTTAATAAAAAACACGTATAAGCCAGTTACTAAAGTCCTTGTGTCATAGAGTAACAAAATTGCATTTCTAGGTAATGGGTTAGCTGACATTTAAGTCCACCAAAATATTTGCTACCCAGTAGAAATAATTTAAATATGAAAATGTCATTGTATGTAACTGTCATGTTCAATATACTAGTACATTAAAGTATTCCATTAAATCTATTCTATCTTCTCTTGCTATGTTTTTTTATATTTATGTTCTCATTTCTGACTGCTACTTTCAAGATTTTGTCATTACTTCTTTGTTCTCAAGAAAATTCTAATTTATTTTCAAGTATTCTGTGGTATTGTATAAAATACATTATGTTCATAAAACCATTTGAAAATCAAGTCAAATAAAAAAATTGGAAAACAATAACAAAAATAAACAATGCAGTATCAAACAAATTCTGTGATGATAGGCACCATTTCAGAAGGCCACCCATAGTTTCTTCTTGTAAAACAAACTGGTCCACCCAGAGATAATAGGCCTTGCTATTTTCACAGGTAAACATTTTACTGTGTGCTTTTTCTCCCAAAGGACAACTATTTAATAAACCTAAGCAGTATCTGGTAAGAAATATTTTACTCTATTAGCATTTGAACTGTAAAATGTTAATACAATGTGGCAGTTAATAGTAAGAGCTGAAGATTAAGAGGTATATGATGTAGAGTAAAAGACAGGAATCACTATGATATTCTATGAGAAAACACTTTTAGAAGTAGAGGAAGCCATGTAGTTCCAACAGAAGAGAGAAAATACTCAAACAAGCAGAAATGATGAGAGGAAGAAATAGATCAACGGACAATGATGAAACATCCACCTAGTTCTAGTTTCAGCTCATGGGCATTCCCATAATATGTCTTATTTTCACTGAGCTAAACTGAGTGAGTTTGTGTTGTTTGCATCAAAAGACTCATTAATTCTTCCCTCTCTCCCCAACACAACTACTCTATATCCATGAAAAGATTTATAGGCTCTAATATGGTCTCACAGAAACCAAAAAACCAGGACCATCATCTCTATGGAATATAACATAGCCTCTTTATTGCTTACTTCCATTTTTCACCCAATAGTCTTCCTTCCAACAGCAGCCAAAGGGATCCTTATAAATGCATAGCAAATAATGTCACATCTCTTTCAATAGCCTATAATGGTTTTCCATCTCAGAATAAAAGTGCTTACAGTGACCAAAAGAAGCCTCTGTGACCTGAATCACCCACTCCCACCTCCTATGACTTTATCCCTCATCCATCTATTCTTACCCAACTCCATCCCAATTCACTGGCCAATTTACTTTTCTAGGAATAGTCACTATGCATTGTTTTGCCTTGTAATTTGGACCTCTTTCCTCCACCAGAAACTTCTTCCCTGGATATTTACTTGACATTCCCCCTTACCTTCCCATCATTTTGATAGGTTTCACTCTAGCCTGTTTCTAGTACTCTCTGTTCCCTCTATCCTATCTTATTAATTGTATAGCTATTAGTACAAATTTATGTAGCACACATAATTTATTGTTTTTAGTTCATGATTTCCCATTAGAAGTTCCATGTCAGAAATTTTGGAAAAAAAATATTGGATCTCTACTCCTAAAATAGTAACAAGTACTTATAAAGCACTCACTAATTAGCTAAGTAGTTAAAACACAAAAATTAGATTTCAGAATTATTTCATTAGAGTCATCAAATTTCACATTGGAGGATATATGATAATTTAAAGGAATAAAAATATAAAGAAAAGAGGACATGAGTAAACATGGAGAAACTAAATTAAAACTAAAATGTGCATTTATATTATCCCAATGACAGCTAAAATTGCCATCATTTGTCTACATATTTAAGGCAAATATTACAAATATAGAACAAAGTATGTGAGAATTAAAGGGAAATTACATTTAATAATGATAATTAAAGTGTAATAGGCTAATATTTATTTTCTTGAGAATTATATATAAATCCAGGAAAGAAAAACATGAAATGGTAGAAGCAATGGTAAAAGTATGATACAAAAATTTATATTATAATGAATATTATTTTACCTAGTTTTATCACTTATTACTTTATTATTTATACTTTTATCTCTTTTGTATATATTTTAAATTGTAAATTTGACAGTGATTATGACTAAGAAAACACTTAAATATTAGCCATTGTTAGAAGAAAGTAAATATGAACAAAAGTAATTATTGGTTTCCAAATAATTTTCTCAAGAGAAATATAATCTTACCACCAAAAATCAAAACAATGATCTATGTCAATGGATATATTGTTTCTATATATGATATCTATAATTTTACTATTTTTAATAAGTGCTCAACAGCAGTGTATATTAAAAACAGATTCTAACCTGTTGTTTGGTATAAATGAAAACAATCATAAGACACACTATTACCTTATTATTATTACATTTTCCAGATTTTGAAAAAAAATCATAACAATCAATTTTCCTTTCTTCCATTCCTCCTTTCTCCTGCCCTTTCTTTCATTACTTTCTCTTTCTTTCTTTCTCTCCCCCCACCCCACACACACACCAGTGTGCTTATAATGAACTGATATACTGGGAACAAAGAGCCATAATCCCTGCCTTTAAAACAGACCAACCACTGATCTTTTATTCATTCCTTCATTTATATGTTTCTTCCTTTAAATTTTACAAGTAATACAGGAATTCATCATTTCTCCCTATTTCCTCTTTTTCTCCTTCATCTTTGCTTCCTTCTGTAGCTATTAACAAAAATAAATATATGTAAAATATCCAAATGATGCAGAAGTATAAAGAGGGAAATATATGTGCCTGTATTCACCTTCCTTTTGATATTTTGCTACTCAGAGAGTAACTTTTTTAAGTTTATTTAGCTTTTGTCCATTTATCTTTCTATTACACATGGGTATATAAAAACTCAAATATATCTTGTTCCTTATGTAAACATTTAATAATTTTAATTTCCCTAAATTATATTCTATGTTCTTTTAAATCATTATGAAGTACTATATTGAGAGCATGTTATGCAATGTGTTTAACCACACTCCTGATAGTTATTTTGAATACATTTGTTTACTTAGGCTGTATAGTCAATGCTGCATAAAAGCCTTGAACATTGATTACTGGATAAATGTGTATGGTCTCTATGAAATAAATTCTTTTTTAAAAAAATATTTATTTTTAGTTGTAGCTGGATACAATACGTTTATTTTATTTATTTATTTTTATGTGGTGCTGAAGATTGAACCCAGGGCCTCATATGAGCTAGGTGAGCACTCTACCGCTAAGCCACAACCCCAGCTCAAAATAATTTTTTATAAGTAGAATTGCAGTGTCATAAAGTATGAGCTTTTATATGTTTTAAACATAACTTTTTAAATTTTTAGTTGTAGATAGACTGTTTACCTGTCTCTTATTCATTAATTTTTACATGATGCTGAGGATTGAACCCACCATCCCATATGTGCTAGGCAAGCTCTCCACCACTGAGCTATAACCCCAGCCCTGGCTTTCTACATTTTGACAGATCCTGAGGAATTACTTTTCAAAATTGGTCAGAAAATTTACTACAGTGTGATTATATGTATCTAATTATAATTAATTAATTAATTAAAATTTTTAAAAAGATTATATGTACCTGCCCTTTTCACACATTCTCACCAACACCTCTTATTACTGATCTTATTTTAATATCTAGGGAAAATGTAGTAGTTTGCAATATTCTAATATTTTCTTTGATACTATTTAATAACCTCATATATATTTTCTTATGTTTATTAGAAATATGTATTTTGTATTTTCTGACTCACCTGTTTATATTTGGTGGAACCCATTTTTATTAGGTTTCTTGTCATTTTGTATGGAATATGTCAGAATTCCTCATGTTTCTTTGATGTTAATCTTTGTTTATAAAATTACAAGTATTTATTGCTGTCATTTTTTCTTTTGACACTCTTTATATACGTATTAAAGTATCTTCATATTTTCATTTGTGCCTCCTCTGTGATGCTTATGAAGGTATTTCTTTACATTGGGATTTAATTTTTTTCAAAATAATTGTTATGTAGATTTTTAGTCCATCTAGAAGTTATATCTATATATGATGTGAATTGGGTCTAAACTAATCATATTTTTCATGTACAGCCAATTATACTAGCAACCATGTATTCATTTTGAGGGTAATCTGCTCTTTGCTACTGATTAGAAATGCACTACTGAATTCTAGACCACAGTCACTGCCATGATTAGCGGTTGCTATCCTTTAACCTAAGAAATATATTTGTGGCACTCTAAAGTGTGATTTGCCTCATTATCTTTCATCTAGGCCTATTTATCTAGATTTATTTCACAATTTTCTTGATGATCACTTTGCCTAATTTTAAGTTTAATCTGGAAATGTCTAGTTACTACAGACATATACATTTCCCCCTGAGAATATGTCTGGTTTAAAAACCACAGCACTATTTATTTTAGACACTATTTATTTCAGTTACATCTTCATGGTGGTGTGGTGGTTGATGATTCTTTTTATAGGGTACTAAATATTTTCAGGGTCAAATACTGAGCTCTACACTTAACTCTGAAACATTACTCTGCAAATATTGCAAAAGCCTTTGCCCAAAGCATGTAAAATTAGCCTTGAAATTAGTATTATTTCATATTGACCCTGACTTTATTTTAGAATTAACTAAAAGTAACATTATTATACAAGAAAAAATAAATTTATATTTATCTAGGCAATTACTATTGGGCATTTGACTTTTGGGCACAGAAACACCTCCTTGAAAATGTTAATAATGGTTATTTATTTAATTATTAACATTTCACATATTAACAGTTATGTTTTCTATATGTTTTTAACCATTTTATTCAATCCTACTAATAAAATATGGAAAAACCTGTATACAAAGTACATAAGTAACTTTATCTCATGAGGAAAATGTGATATAGCTTATATGGTTAAAAAATGTTAAGTATATAATCAGAACTCCTATTTTTATTACTACTCTATTTCTCCTCATTAAAACATCATTTTGGTATCTACAAGGAATTAGTAGAGATTTACTTTACAAGGAGATTATAATGTATTACATGTTGGTGATAATATAATATATCTTTCTTTATACTTTATAAGACAGCACATATCTTATAATACTTTCTAATCTTCATCCATAGCAACTAGAAAATTATAGGGAATGTATTGAATTAGGGTATTATAATCTTACATATTAAATAGTGAGCCACTTTGCTTCTAAATTATTTGATTACCATAAAAAGGAAATAGAATAGCAAATATCATTCCAAATATGGAATTAAGAATTTAATCACCATGGATTTTAAATAAAAACATTTTTATATTTCTGTACCTTTTTGCTTTAATAATATTTAAGTTTTAAAAAATACAAATAAAATATGTATTTTAATTCATAAAATATAAACATATATAAAGTATAACTTTTATACATTTTCTATGCATGCCTTAAGAACATATATATACAGATCACTTGTGCAGTAATAAAGTTTATGTCATTCATAAACTTGTATAGTCCATGCTATTATCCCTGGAACCTGTGACTTTGCTCCTTTACATGGCAAAATGTACTTTACATATGTCATTAATATAATGGACATTAAAGTAGGCAAATTATCGTACATTATTTATATGGATCTAACTTAATCACAAGAGCCCTTAAAAAGGCATTCTCCTCTTGCTAGGGGCAAAAAAGAAATGAAGACAAAGAGAAAGTGTTATTCCAAGTGTGAAAACAAATAGACTTGTCTTGATTGCCTTTGGTAAGAGACCAACTAGCCAACAATATGATTTCAGCCTTATGAAAGTAGAAACTGAGAACTGAGAGACTAGGTGAGCTAACCTAGATTTCCATTCTACACTACTATAACATAATAAATTTATGATGTCACAATACCATTAATATCATTATGTTCATATTATTATATCATTTTATTCATGTCTGTATTTATTATATTATTAAATTATTAATATACCAAGTTGTCTATATTTCTGTACTTATATTTAATTAATTTTTATATAAAACATATATCTGGAATAAATTCAACAAAAACTCTTTTAAGCTTAGGCCTTGACTTCAAAACAAGTGTCATGAGAAGGCTCCAAAATATTGTCACTTAGGGGAAGAATAGATTTTGCTTGGAGCTCTAGCAATAGAGTCAAAGATTAGTAGATGAGGGGAATAATTAGTCAAGAATAGTCTTTAAAAGGGGAGGAATTGAAATTATGAACTAATAGCTGAAGGTTGGACAATTTGTGTTCTATCAATAATGATGAGGAGGAATAGTTAGGGTCTAAAAACTATGCAGACCATGGTATACCTACATTTCACTAGTATTTCTCATTGTCAAGTAATGAGGTTACTTTCCTGAGTTCATTTTCTGTACTTCTAAAACATTCATATGAATACTCATAGATTTTTTACTTATTTTAATATTTGTGAAAAATGCTTCCTAGAGTAACACATAATTCCTAAAAATATTTTCTCAAGAAAAAAAAATCAAAATTATTGATCAAATTTCATTAATGGGTTTCCACCATAAGGTCTTTCAGAGCAATAAGTTAAAATTTTTTTTAAACCCTATGCTTCAGGAATTTGTATAAATGGGTTGCTTTTTAAAAATTAATTTTATAGCCAGGCATGATGGTACATGCCTATAATCACCACAACTCAGGAATCTAGGACAGGAGAACTGCAAGCTGGAGGTCAGCCTCAGGAACTTATCAAGACCCTCAGCAACTTAGGGAGACCCTGTCCCAAGATGAAAAAAGGGCTGGGAATTTGCCTAGTGGTAAATCACCCCTAGGTTAGATCATTAATACCAATAATAATAATAATAATAGTTATTATTATATTTCCACCCATACTGTATACCATAATGTATTCCTTTCTTTATTTTTTCCTTATTTTTCAACATCCATTTTTTTTGTAATTATTATGTATAGTACAACAAACAATTGTACTGTCACACTTGGAGAGCACAAATTACTCTGGAGCAAAATCTGCTTACCATTTTTCCTCAATCCCATCCACTGAAGGTAACTACTTCTTAGAGTATGCTGTACAACCTTTCAACAATATTCCATGAGTATTGAAATACATATATTCTAAAGCAAAATAAGGATTTTATGTATAAACACATATATAATACTTATGTGTGTAATATATTTTGAATACAAAGATATTTATTCATTTTATAGAATTCCAAATTTTCAAAAGTAACATTAAATTATCTCATATATTTTCCAGGGTCAGTACTTAGATATTTTTACATTCTTTAACAATCACTTATTTTTTATAGGTATATCTATACCTAGTAGCCCCTTTCACTATCTAATTTAATCTACCTTGTAAACCAAAGTATCTCATCAGTTAAAACTAAGTTGAATTTCCTTGCTGAATTGTGATTGCATAAAACATTCTCCTACAAATAAATTGGCTGAATGGCTGGAATTCAGCTCAAATGTCACATCCTCAGAGAAGGTATCACTGAGTGCAGTCTATAAGTTTGAATCTCCCAACACCTCCACATATCTCATACTCATTTATAATAATTGGCAAAATATAAAATTATTTCATTTTGTTTCTAAACTGTCACTAAATTTAATTAGTCATAAATGCTTGTCTGCCCGGTTTTTTTTTTTTTTTGCTCTATTTCCCAGTATTTAGCCACTTCCTGAACACATAGTATTCAATTAATATTGAGCAAAATATTAAATGGATGAATGGATGGATGGATGGGGTGATGAATGAATCCTTAGTGTATGACCTTTATTATTCACAGACTTTCCATATTTATATACCCGTGTTTTGTTTGTTTGGTCATTTTTACATTAAGTTCTGAAAAATACCAGAGTAGTGAACTCGTAAGAAAATGACCAAGAACACATAGAAATCAAGGGCCTAGAGTCCTAGGAGTAATTTTGTGAAGGGTAAATCAAGAATGAGCTGAAGCTTGCAAAAAATAGTTAAGAATGACATATGGGATATTAAAGAATCATTTTCAGAGCAAGACTCACAACAATAAAAATCACAGTCTAATTTATTGACAGTGTGTTAGAGCAGTGTTTTGAGGTGACAAAAAAAGTGGAATGTCTCAGCTTCTATTTTGTTTCAATTTTTTCTTCTGTCAGACTGAAAGAGCATCACACTGGAGGGGATAGAAGAAATATTTTCATGAAAAAATTGAACCTGAAAGAGGAGGAAAGAGTAAGAAAACACTTTTATCAGAATGGGTTGTGTTACAAGACTGAAAATGAGCTCTTGGTATGGGATTTTCTATAAGTGATTACTGACTATGGTTCATGGTACAGGTATTTGATTTGAAAAATTATCTAAGAAATCACAAGTCAGGAAGAGTAAGATAAGAGAAAAGAGAATGGCAATTAAAGAAATATTAATATTAATATTAGTGTCTTACCCATACCAATTCTATCAGTGTCTCTGGTGTTGGGATCAAAGCAACAGTCATTTTTAAAAAGTTCCCCAGGTAATTCTAATATACAGCCAAGTTTGAGAGGCATTATTAAACAAACCTTACTATTTAAAACTCCTTAAAGTAGGAGCTTATTTGCACAGAATCCCTCAGTTATACTTGGAAATATTTGAGAAATGTTTAGTTCTACATATTGGAGTTACATGTGGAGTTTTTTTTTTAAGAGAGAGTGAGGAGAGAGAGAGAGAGAGAGAGAGAGAGAGAGAGAGAGAGAGAGAGAGAGAGAGAGAGAGAGAATTTTTTAATATTTATTTTTTAGTTTTTGGCAGACACAACATCTTGGTTAGTATGTGGTGCTGAGGATCGAACCCAGGCTGCACGCATGCCAGGCGACCGCACTACTGCTTGAGCCACATCCCCAGCCTAACATGTGGAGTTTTACAAGTATTCATATCTAAAAACCAAAAGGTACCATCCTCTGAAATAGTGATTTGTTTATTGTGGGATACAGCATAGCATCCTCCAACAGATTCAATTATGAAACAAAATTTGATAACCACCATTGGAGATTTTAAAGACTTAAATTTACTCAGTAGTATCTCAATGCCTAGTTCTCATTAAAATTATGCTAATAGTAAGATGATAATTTTATTGTGATTCTTTGCTTTCTCAATCATCTCTGAGTGCTGTGTTCCTTTATATTGTCTTCATTTACTTATACATTTATATCTCTTCTATTTTCACTTATCTGCTGCTTCCTCCTTGGCAGTTCTACCTGAGAGTATATTTAAAACTAAATCAGTTTCCAATCTTAGTTTACCATTGTGTGGGAAGCTTTTAAATAACACTAATGTCCAGGTGTTACCTAAGAGATTTGGATTCATTGACTTGTGGTAGTCTCACATACGCTTTGTATTTAAATTTTAAAGCTTTTCTGAAGAATTCAATGTGCATCTAGAATTGAGAACCTCTAAGCTTATTTATCTTGTCTGCAACTGTGAAAGACAAGCAGAAAGAAATAAATGATTGTGGAGCATCTGTTAAAGGCTTTCATCTGTAATTCCCCGAACTATTGTTCAGTCATGCATTGGCATTTTATTGTCTAGCACTATAACCTTACATTGTTGAACTTTTTAATGTACATTTGGTGAAAAACTGTAGAATAAAGGATTCTTGAAAAAAACCTCACATCACTCCTGAGTGAGATATTTTTCCATGCAGCAGATGAGGTTATGTGGCTCAGTGAGGATCACAAGAGATTCATGTTAATTAGAAAAAGTTGGGTTAAGTTAGCAATAGTAATAATTTTCCTGGTTAAGGTACAGAGCTCGTAATATTTTCTATGTATTGCTCCCAGAGTATCATTATATGTTTCCTCTTTTTTCTTTCTTCTTTTTAAAGCATTGTAGTTATACATAGTAGTTGGGTTCCTTCTGATAAAGTCATACACACATAGAATTTTTTAAAAAATTTGTTTACTTTAGTTGTTGATGGACCTTTATGTTTTATTTAAATGTAGTGCTGAGAATCGAACCCAGTGCCTCACACATTTGAGGCAAGCACTGAACCACTGAGCCACAATCCCAGCCCCCACACATAGAATTTGAGTTACTCCATTTCAGTTCCCATCCCTTCATTTCCAGCCCCACTTCCCTTCCTTCATCCTCTTTCCTGTACTCTACTGATATTTCTTTCACTCATTTATTTATTTACTTATTTTCCATTTATTTCTAAGAATTTATTGATTTCTTCCCTCATTACTTAATGATCCTTTCTTCATTGAAAAGAGTATTGTTTAATATCTATGTGAGTATGTGGTTTCTCTTACTTTTCTTGCTGTTCATTTCTAGTTTCATTCTATTATGATCTTGTAGGTTGCACAGGATTGTATAATTTTTTGCACTTACTAAGACTTACATTAAGACCTAGAATATAATCTATTTTAGAAAAAGATTTCATGAGCTGCGGAGAAGGAAGTTAATTCAGCTGGTTTGGGGTAAAGTATTTTGTAGATGTCTATTAGGTTCGTTTGCTTGATAGTATTATTTAAGTCAAATATATCTTTATTGATTTTAGGTATGGATGACCTGTCTATTGGTAATAAGGTTGTGTTGAAATCACCCAGTATTATTGTATTGGGATCAAGAAGTATTTTTATGTATTTAGGTACACTAAAATTTGGGGCCTATATATTTATTATCATTGTATCTTTTTGTTGGATTGTTCGCTTTACCAGTATGTAATGTCCTTATTTACCTCTTCTGATTAATTTTTGCTTGACATCTACTTTGTCACATATGAGAATATGTACTCTTACTGTTTTCAGACTTCGTTAGCAGGGAATATTTTTTCCATACTCTTACTTTCAGTCTGTGGGTCTATTTATCTATGAGATTATTCTATTGCAAATAGCTCAGTGTTTAATCTTATTTTTTGATCCATTTTGCTAATCACTATATTTTAATTGGGTAGTTGAGACCATTTACATTCAGTGTTTTTATGGGTATGCATTTGTTGTCTCCTACCATTTTAGTTTGTTTGCTATATTTTTTTTTAAAGAGAGAGGGAGAGGGAGAGGGAGAGGGAGAGGGAGAGAGAGAGAGAGAGAGAGAGAGAGAGAGAGAGAGAGAGAGAGAGAGAATTTTTAATATTTATTTTTTAGTTCTCGGCGGACACAACATCTTTGTTGGTATGTGGTGCTGAGGATCAAACCCGGGCCGCACGCATGCCAGGCGAGCGCGCTACCGCTTGAGCCATATCCCCAGCCCTGTTTGCTATATTTAATTGTCTTGTTTTCCATTGAGTTGGTTGCTCTTCTGGTGATCTTCATCTATTTGGAATATTTTGGTTGGTTTCGGGTTTCTTTTGTATGTATATATCTTTTAGTAATCTTTGTAGTGTGGCTTAATGGTCATAAATTCTTTTAGTTTATCCATGTCATGGAAAGCATTCATTTCCTCATTGATTGTGAAAGATAGCATTGCTTGACATAGCAATATTGACTGGATATTGTTTTCTTTTAGAGCTTGAAATATGACCCTCCAGTCTCATCTTTATTTTAGGTCCTGAGTTGAGAACTTAGAGGTAAGTCTTTGGTTTGCCTCTAAATGTAACCTGACTTGTTTCTCTCACAGATTTTCATATTCTTTCCCTGTATTCTATGTTAGGTGTTTTGATTATGATATGCCTTGGAGAGGTTCTGTTTTGATGTTGTCTGTTTGGGATCTTATATGCCTCCTGTATCTCATTTCTAATATGTGGAAAAAATTGTTACTATCTCATTGAAAGTATGCTTAATGCCTTTAGCCTATATCTTCATGTTACCTTCTATCCCAATGACTCTTAGATTTGTTCTCTTTATGTTGTCCAAGAGTTTCAATATATTTTGATTATGATCTTTTATTTTTATCCTTTATTATATACTGAGTATTCAGATTCATATACCCTGTCTTCAAGGCCTAAATCTCTGTCTTCCAGGGCTGAAATTTGATTTTTTTAAACATTTTTTAGTTGTAGATGGATACAATATCTCTATTTTATTTATTATTTTTATGTGATGCTGAGGATCGAACCCAGTGCCTCACATATGTGAGGCAAGTATTCTACCATTGAGCTACAACCAGAGCCCATGAAGTTGATTTTCTATACAATCTAATCTGTTGGTGCTCCTTTCAAGTGAATTTTTAATTTGATTCATCATATTTTTCATTTTCAAGAGTTCTGATAGTGTTTCTTTTTTTACATCATCTCTATATCTTTATTGAAATGGTCTTTAAATTTGTTTATTTGCTTCCTTAATTCATTCCTTATATCTTCTTTTAGTTTGTTGAACATTTTAATCATCAGTTCTTATAGTCTTTTCCTGGAATTTCATACACTTGCTTATCTGTGGGATCCTTTGTTGGGAGATTGTGAATTTTGGGGGGAGATTTAATTGCCTGTTTTCTTATATTTTCCGAGGTCTCAGATTTGTGCATCAGCTAAGACAGATTCCTCCCCTGCTCTTTTATATGCATGTTATTTTGTGTGTAGGTTTTTTGTGTGTTTGTTTTTCTGTGATTTATGTTTCTGAGAAGATCCTGAGGTTCCCCTCTGGTTGTTACTTCTTGGGGCCTAGTTTTTGGTTTTGGTTTTTTGTCTTCCCAATTCTATGAGTGGAAGTATTGTTGAGGCTCATGTAGGGCTAGGTCCTGTGTGGGGTAAGATTCAGTTACTTGGCTAAGCTGTGACTATTACACAGTATCAGGTCTACTCTGTGATCTTAAAGAATCCTACTTTCCAGCCCCTCTTAAAGAAAGGAATAAGATAGGGATAGTAGTAGTGTTAACAAGAGATTGACAACCTTCAGATAAATGTGCAGTGTCTACTTTCACATTTATAACACTAATTGCCACCTATATAGGAATGGTAACATCATTACCATGAAAAAAACTTGAACAGCATTAAACAGCAGGTGTTGTCCACTGTATTAATAATCACAGCTACATGAATGGGATAAGATTATATAAACTCTATAATAAACTATATAATTCTCTTAGTGGGATTATAGTTTCTTTAGTGAAAGAAAAATAGGGTAAGAAAGCAAGAGAAAGTTTGAAATACTTGAAAAATAAACAAAAGAGAAGGAGGAGGTAGCAGATCAGATGGTAGCTATACAAAAAGAGAAATAAAAAATAACTTAAAACAAAAATGAAGGTAAGGAAGAGGACAAGAAATTTTGGCTATTAGTGAGGGAAAAGAGTAAAGACGGGACAATCAGAAGGACAAAAAACAAGGTACAAATAAATAAATAAATGTATAATCAAAACAACTCAAACCCATGTTATTTTGTCTGTAGTTTGTGTGTGTGTGTGTGTGTGTGTGTGTGTGTGTGTTTGTATACTCCACATAAGTCAAACAAAGGCTAAACAATAAATAGGTAAAGAAACAATTAAAATGAAAGCAAGATTTTATGAACACACACACACACACACACACACACCTATTTGTGCAGTGAGAACAGCCTCCCCCATACACACAAATTCACAGAATGGAATAAGTAACAAAAAATGAAATATAATAAAATAATTTTTAAAAAAGTTTTAAAAACTTGAATTTAAAAAAAGAGTAAAAATGGGGTAAATATAGGAATAAAAAATCTTAATGAGAAATAAAGGGCTGGTTTCTGCTGGAATGGTTAAAATGGTTGGCAAGGATAGATTTTTACTCTTTGTGTTTATAACACTTGGGTCAAGGACTAGGAGTTGTTAAGTCCAATATCTTTATGTTCCTCACCTAGCATCCAGCTGTTGTTGCTAGGAGCCAAAGCTGGCTGTAGGATTCCTCAGCTTTCTTCTCCCAGTGTAGGGTAAGATAGACTGGTGAATGCCTACAAATTTTATATTCTTGTAACCAGAATGGTGCAAAGTTCTATATTGTAAATTCTAGTAGCTGGGCTTTGGTCTTAGTTGACCCTTGGAATTCTATCAAAGGGTATTTGAATTTTGTTTCACATCCCCTATTGACTGGGAGGTGCCAATCTCTGCTGGATGTCTGGGACCCCAGAAACAAAGGGAAGCCTTTTTCCTTGGTATCCAGAGTCTGTATGCCCTAGGCAAAATTTTCTTTGTGTCTATTTTAGTCACATTGGTCCAGGAACACTCTGGGGCTCATAACAAGGAGGCAGCTGGCAATTTCCTTTATGAGTTCCTGATCTCTTACTTTTGTTCTTGGCTGTGCAGTGCTTATAAATGGTTCCCATACTGGTGATCCCAGTTCCTGCTGAACTCTGCCTGTGAACTGAGAAATTTTGGTTGCTTTCCACTCAAAAACCTTCCCACCTGATTATTGGTCCATTATGATTAACCTCCCTCTCTATTCCACAAATCCCCTCAAGTCAATTTTTTTCACTCCAACTCACTTTCTTCTTTCATTTTCCGTACTCCTCTTCCTTTCATCAGCCCCAGCTACTGCCCCACTGCCATCCAAACCAGAATGTCTCTCAAAATTATTTCCTATGTTCAAAGTTTCCAAGTTTCTATATTCCTATGGTTTCTTTTACTATCCAGTTATTTAATTTCAGTGAGTTCCCTTAGTTTTTCTCCTCACTGAGGAGCAGTCTTTCCACTTAATCTGGTGCTAAGGAACTGCTGGGAAGTGCCATCTTCCAAGTTGGTCATCATGTGTTTCTTGTGTGAAATACAATCCAGAGGTATCAAACACTAGAACAGGTTTTAAATGAAGTGTTGCTTGACCTATGGGAGATACTCGGTCTGGTAATTCTTAGTATAAACACTGATCATATTCTCAGTAACATCTAATTTGAGAGAGCACTATGTCTACTATTAATGATATTAATGAATTTATTATTCATACATGCTTTGATATATTCAGAATTTATACACTTATTTACTTATTGACAATCCTCAGGATTTTTTGGATTGTTTCCTGATTAAGATGTAACAGGTAAAGTGTTACCAGCTCAGTTATTTTCTTGTTTCCAATAGTTTTTAGTTTGTTTAAGAGTTCTGTATTTACTAGGAATGTTTATATAGTAAGGCCAGTAATGCTTAACAAACATTTTAAGTGCATATTGTGTTTATGAAGATGTGCTAAACAAAGTATAAAATTAAATTGTTATTAGAATACATTGACCTTGTTCTTTAGATAAAAATAATTTACATGATGAGAAACAGAATGTATACCTCAGGTGAAATGGAAGCAATTACACACAAGTTATAAAAAACAAAATATCATGCTCTAATATGAAAATAAACATCAACATTGCTCACAATATATAGGAGAGTGATAAGAATTGCTTAACCTAGGTAAAATTCCTGTATGTTATGCAGATTAAAATTAATCTTAAAATATTTGCAGTGATGGATAGAAGAAGGAATTTCAGATGGATTGAATGTTGTACACAGAGGAGCAGAAATATGTGGTAGGAAAGAATAAGTGGATAGAAGAGAGAAGCTTTAATTGAATGTAATTTAAAATGAATCTACAAAGATATGGATTGGAGGTTGATGTTTATCAGACAACTGATAGATGACTCCTGTTGTTATTATCCTATTTGTTAAAAAGGCTGTTTTTCTCATGGAATTGCCTTGGGATCCTTCACAAATGGACTATATATGTGACGGGGTTTTTTTTATGACCTCTCCATTCTGCTTCATTGAGCTATGTTTTTCTTTATGCCAATAGTGTACCATCTTCAAGTCTTTATTACTGTATCAATTTTCACATCAAGGAGGATGTGTCCTCCAACTATGTTGTTTTTAAGGCTATTTTGGCTTTTCTAAGTCCCTTGAATTTCTATATAAATTTTTTAATGAGCTTGTCAATTTTTGCAAAGAAGCCAGTGAAGAATTTCACAGGGATTGCGTTAAGTCTATAGATCAATTAATGGAATGATGTCTTTTTAAACACTGAGGTGCAATTAATATACCATACAACTAATCATTTTAAACCATATACTTCAGTGGTATTTAGTGTATTTACAGTATTGTATAACCACCAGATCTCTCTAGATTCAGGCCTTTTTCATCAGTCTACAAAAATATACTATATCTATCAAATGGTCACACCACTTTTCTTCACCCCATCTTGTAGTAATATTTAATCTGCTTTCTGTCTCTATGGATTTTCCTTCTATAGATATGTCATTTGAAAATCATATATAAAATTTAAAATAAAATAAAAATCATATGTAACCAGTTTCTGTCTTCTTTTATTTAGCATGATGTTTTGGAGAGTCATATAATGTACTGCTTTATTTTGTTTTGGGTACTGGGGATTTAATCCAGGAGTGCTTTACCACTGACCTACATCCCCAGTTCTTTTTATTTTTAGTTTTGAAAAAAGGGACTTACTAAGTTGCTGTGGGACTCACTAAATTGCTGAGGC
The DNA here is from genome assembly GCF_052094955.1 of Ictidomys tridecemlineatus. Lineage (NCBI taxonomy): Eukaryota > Metazoa > Chordata > Mammalia > Rodentia > Sciuridae > Ictidomys > Ictidomys tridecemlineatus. The sequence continues at coordinate 99,708,072 of NC_135493.1, read as the reverse complement.
TGGCCTCAAATTTGCAATACTCCTGCCTCAGCCTTCCAAGTTGCTGGGATTACAGGGCTGTGCCACTGCACCCAGTGAGAAATTTATAGCATAATGTCAGTACTTTATATTTTGTGTTTGAATAATCTTCCATTTTATATACACTCATAACACAATTTATTTTTAATTTGTTTTTTCTAGTTTTCTATTTTTTTTCTTTTTTTTTGGTACTGCAAATTGAATGGCATATTCTAAGAAACATTCTACCACTGATTCATATCCTCAACAATTTTTATTTTATTTTAAAACATGTACTGTCAGTAAGTCACTCAGCCCAGCCTTGAACTTGGAATCCTCCTGCATCAGCTTCCCAAATAGCTGAGGTTATAGGCGTGTACCACCGCAGCTGGCTATTTTTGGATTTTTGAATTTTTATTTGTCATGTAATATTTGTAATTATAGGGCACATAATCATAATTCAATACATGAATATAGAGTGTATGATAAAACATTTCCATCATTTCTATGTTTTGCAAACCTTCAAACTTTTTTGTAGATATTTTGAAATGTATAATTAATTGTAGGCTGTAGTTATCCTACTGTGCTATAGAACATTAGAACTACTTCCTGGCCCCTAACTATAGTTTGCTCACCATTATCAACCATCTTTTTCACCTCCTTTCCTAAACTGTAGTGACATCTAGTATAAACTTTACTTCTATGTGATCAACATAGGATTTTTAGATTAGAATTTTTAGCTTAGGATCAACATAGGATTTTTAGCTTCTACCAATGAGTGAGAACATGTGGTATTTGTCTCTTTGCACCTGGCTTATTTTACTACTATAATGTCTTCTAGTTCCATCCATATTACTGCAAATAAACAGATTTGATCATTTTATGACTGGATAATATTACATTGTCAATACATGTTCCACACTTTAAAAATTTATTTATTCATCAGTGAACATCTCAGTTTATTCCACATCTTGGTCAATGTGATAGTACTACAATAACATGGGCACTCAGGTATTTCTTTGCTATAATGAATTCATTTCCTTTGAATATATACCCAACAGTGGGATTGCTGGATCATATGGTAATTTTACTTTTAGTTTTTTGAGAAATCTTCATGCTGTTTCCATAATGGAAATTTACATTCTTATCAACAATGTATGAGTTCCCATTTTCCAGCATCTTTGCTAGAACTTGCTATTTTTTGTCTTTTTGGTAATGACTGTTCCATTTATGTAATGAAATGAGCTTAGAAGTTCCCAAAGTGGGAATGGTGAAAGCCTTTCAAATAGGTTCTATGAAGAAATGTGTTTAAGTTAGAGTTAGTGTTTTATTATGTTTCTTCATGAGGATCTTAATTGGAGAGTATAGTTCTATTATTAAATAGGATTATACAAAGGTTATAAAATAATACTCAGCATTCCACCAATTTATCTGAATGTTTTGAACACCTTTTTATTACAAAATCTGTATAACCTGAAGCACAATTTGGAAAATGTGTAGTTAAACCATTAATTTGTACCATATCAACTTAGTATCTTGAGTAACTTACTTTTCTGAAAAATGTGTTTTAATGTTATATGTTCAGATTTTCATAGCAATGATAAGAAAGATTCCTATGGTGTATGACATGTCCTTCTAGTCAGTGAAGACTTTATCATAAAATGTTTTGTTGATGAATTTTTACTAAGAATATTTAGGATGTAGTTTCAGCAATGCTTAAAACTCAGCTGAAAAGTGATAGGGTTTCCCATGCTAATTATGAGAGCTGTGCTGATATGTGTTATTTGACCTTCCCTGCCCAAAAGTCAAAAGTTAAATATTCTCCACACAGTAAATTTTTTACAAACCTTTATTTTCTGGGATATTTTAAGTATTTCTTTTCTTGGGCCAAATATTCAGTGCCCAAACTATATTTTTATTGTTTATATGTTTTACTTGAATCCACCTCAAACCTTTTCAGAGAGATATGGCATAGAAGTAAACTTTATAAGTGGAATTCACTGTTCCTTATCTATTTTTCATGCTTCTTCTGGGCTATCTGTAATTATGTCCAAGCTTCAGTTTCTCTGTGGTTTCCATTCTGAGTCTCAGCAGGGGCCATTTTTTTCTCTTTAGGAAACCTTGCATTTAAGTAGGAAAATGCCTCCTTTCCAGGCAAAGCTATCAGGAAAAAATTCCTTTCTTTCTATCTCATCCAACTTTGCATTAAAAAATTGCAGTGCTAAAAATTCCCTTACATCAAAATTGTGAGAAATCAAATTGTGATTATAATATCTGCCTTTAATTCATTCTTTATTTTTAGATGTCAATAAGCCTTTATTTTATTCATTTATTTTTATGCAGAGCTGAGAATTGAACCCAGTGCCTCACATATGCTAGACAAGTGCTCTACCACTGAGCTACAACCCCAGCCCCTGCCTTTAATTCTTTGCTGACCATCTATTTGAAGTTATATAAAGTTTTATTTGCTAACTATAGCTCCCATCTATGATTTCCTGAGATTTCCTGTCTGCCCCTTTTATATTTTTAAGGATTGACCCAGCCATTTCCTGATTGCTCCCAGATCCATTCTTGTCTCCCTTGCTCTGCCATGGATTTACTAGTGATTGAGCATCAAAGACTAACTACGTTTCCCAAATTCCTATCCATGAAGTTCTCTTCTTAGGTCCAACCAAAGAAAGGTACTGGAAACAGATTGAAATAAGTGAAGAAGTAAGAAGTCAGAATATATCCACCATCTTTATTTGATTAAGTAGTGTCTAACAAGAATTTTGGGTTTTTTTTTTAAAGGTTCTTTTTAGTTATCTATGACAATAGGATTCATTTTGGAATATAATTTGTTCTAATTCAGTCCTCACTACTTCCCCTTTCCCTCTCCTCCTCCTGCCCTCCCCATTGCCTTCCCTCTATTCTACTGATTTTTCTGCTATTTACTTGTAGTTTTGTGAATGTACATGATAGTGAGGTTCACTGTGGTATGTTCATATATGCACATAGGAAAGTAAGATCAGATTCATTCCACTGTCTTTCCCTATCTCCTCCCTGCCCTTCATTCCCCTTTGTCTACTCCACTGATATTTATTCTATTCCCTTTTTTACCCCCCTTCCCTTATTTGGGGTCTTTCCTCTGTGATTTCAGCTTTCAATGGAAATGTTCTGCATTCTTGGTCTTACCGTGTACTTACCAGTCCTAGCTGCTTGGTGAAATGCTACCTCTTTCCCTTACACTTTTTATCTTCTCCAGACCTAGAAGGGGTAAGATCTTCCAAACACTGACAAGTTCTAGGTTATTTAAACTTTATTCTTTGTATTTTCATCTCCTTATATTTTTACATATTTACTGTTTAACTACCTGATGAGGGCTATCTTTTTTGCCTAGAATCTGGCTGATATGAGGATTTAAGTATCATTTTAATTCTTCCTAGTTTTGTTAAATCCTTAAGTAAGGTAATAGATTCATGTATTTTAATGAAAAATACAGCTTAAAATGTTATTAATGTTCTTCAAAAGTAGTAGCATATCTATATTCCTCTGTCTCTTCACCTGTCTACCTACCCATAAGCATTAATACATTGGCAACTTTTTAGCTTATTTTGCATGAATATATGCATACATAAAATACATATTTAGTGACAAAGCATTACAACTTCCTTTGTAGCCATGTAAAATTTGGTATTGCTTTTAAATTCAAATAAAAATATGAAAAGAATATATTTTTAAGACAAGTTCCATTTCAAATAATAGGTATGCTCTCTGCATTTTATCAACTTCCAGAATTAATAGGAATAGAAAATGCAAACATTTCATGCAGTAATAGCTAAGCATAGCTGGTAATAGTGTAACAATATGGTTAAGAAACATTGATGAAATATGTAATTTTAATGTCCTTTGCTGATATATAAGTAATTTTATTCTATTGCTGCTAGGAATTTATTTCCCATGCTACATGTATATTTACTATTTTATTTGGATAAACACTTAAGTATGTAATGGTCTCACCAGTTAGAATTTTCATTGATCTTGTAGAGAATGAGCATCACTGCATGGTTCTGATAACTAGTTTGTCTTGCAAGGTTTTATTTCTCTTTCCTCCAGAACTAATATGTTCATGATAGAATAGGGCAGATCAGGGAGAGTATCCATTTAAAATTTAGTTGCACTGAAGGAATGAAAATGTGCATTCTGAGTAGTTAGAAAGTATCATTGATTTTTCTCAGCATGAATATTGGTACAAAATCCATTCTGGAGTTTCTTTTTCATCAAAAAGGACTTAAGGTGGACTTAGATAAAATTATAGTATTAAGAGCAGCTTCCATAGAGAAGAAAGTATTAGAATGTGGATTTTATCAATGTTATTAAATGTACTTGGACCATGTAACTAATAGGAACCATATTAAGAGAGGATTTTTAAATTTCTTTTTAATTTTGAGTTTTAATCAATGTCTTCATTTATATTTCTTTTTCAAAATATTAGATATTTAGTAAACAAGGTTATAAGTAACAATGATAATATTGGAAAAGTAGGAATAAGGGTGAAAAGATAAGCAGAGGGCCTTTAAATACTACTAAACAAATTAATTAGTTTTTATTTCATTTAACTTATTTATTAGTGAAGAAATGAGTCATCCTTTGTAATCTATCCCCAGAATGTGTCAGTCTACCTTGGAAAAAACATCTCAAAATAGCCTTTTATAGACTTTAAAGAAACAAAATATACTGCAGCCGTGACATATTTCCATTTTTATAAAATTCTCTTTCTGAAGAATGAATTTATTTTTCTATCAAGGTGTTTTTTTTTTCTTGGTCTCTGGACATAAGATCACTGGGGATTATGTTTTTGTTTGAATTACCTTGAAATCCTGAAGCCTGTTCATCTAGAATATGTTTAGCAGTTTCTGTCTTGCATGTTCACATCTCTGACTAAAATATAAAAATAAAGAGAAAAAAACAAGAGAGGAGTTTGTTGGTTAATCTGGTGCAAAGATCTTGAAAACAATTTTTATGAGCATTGAGAAATACAAAGCAAGTACACACACTGGTTGTAAAAGAAACTGCTTAGGTTACCCTCACCCTCCCCTCTCTATCTGATGCTTTTCTTGATTTCAGTAAAATTATGAAAACTATGTAGCTATTTCTCTGACAAAGATTAATATTTGAGATATCTAAGGGCTGTCTCACTCTGCTCTCTCTGTATTTACCATACACAAAGTAGGTGAAACCAGATCATGGAAGTAGACTGGCAATGACCAACAACATTTTTGGAGGTGTACTTTTTCCCAAATAAATTACTATTGGCAGAGACATAATTTTGAAGCAGTATGGTATCAGGAGTATTCTGCATGACTTTGGAGTGTCAGGAAGTGGAAATAATTCAACTTCAAATCCCATCTTTATAAGTGACTGACAAGAATTTTTGTTGACATAACTTGTGTAGATAATGATTAATCCTTAAATTTACATTTGAAATAGATGGTGTGAGCTTCTGAATAAGGAAGGAAGGAAGGAAGGAAGGAAGGAAGGAAGGAAGGAAGGAAGGAAGGAAGGAAGGAAGGAAGGAAGGAAGGCAAGCTACAAGCATCCTATGGAAATTAAATCTTTCTCTGAAGATTTGGAGAAGGATTATATCTCAATACTATGTTGTTTTTGCTCTTCCAAAATAAAAAGGAAAATACTTGAATGCATCTGTTAGGTATTTTTAAAAAATATTGAAAATCACATGGCCCTTAAAATGATAAAATAAGAGATTCTTAGAAGTGTGGGGAGAATCTGGATTTGATTAGTACATGCATAGGTATGTGTTGAATTATTACAGTGAACTCCATGTACCATTTATATATTGTTATGGTTTGGTTATGAAGTGTTCCCACAAGGCTCCTGTAGGAATGTTCAGAGGTGAAATTACTGGATTGTGAGACATGTAACATAATTAGGTCATCCTAGTTGGAATGGACTGGGTGGGAACTATGGTAGGTGGGGTATGGGTGGAGGAGGTGGGATAATGGGGGTATGTCTTAGATGGAAGCATTCATCTTCCCTTTGGCCCCTTTCCCCTTCCCTCTCTGTTTCCTGACTACATAAATGGAGCACGTCTCTCCACCATCCTCTTTGGCCATGAAATACTTCCTCACCTTGGGCCCAGAGTGATGGACTCAATGATTATGGACTAAACCTCTGGAAGAATCAGCCAAAATAAACTTTCCCTTCCTCTAAGTTGTCCTTTTCAGATATTTTGGTCAATGTGATTGAAAAACTGGCTAACACATCTATGTTAATTAAAATTAAAATAAAACATAATATAAAAAAGACAATAAAAACTAAAATAAGAATTCATAAAAATGGGAGTTCATAACCCACTTGAATCAAATGTATGAAATATGATATGTCAAGAGCTTTGTAATGTTTTGAACAACCAATAAAAAAAAGAAAAAAAAGTATGGATCAGCATCCACTTATCAAAGAGAATATTCGGCCTTTGGTTTTTTGGAATTGGTTTACTTCATGTAGCATAATATTCTCCAACTCCATCCATTAACATGCAAATGCCATGATTTCATTCTCTTATAAAGCTGAGTAATATTGCATTGTATAACTAATTAGAACAAATAAAAATATATAAGAAAATAATTTATTAAGTAATAGTGGAACAAGGTAAAACCAAATTACTTACACATAAGAAAAAATATCATAATGTAGCTGGTTCCATTCTTTTTTTAAAAGATTTTCTGCTTCATAGAAGCACTTCTTAAGTTTCTCCTCCATATAACTAATTTGATTTTTGACTGTTTAAATTATATCCAGTATCATACCAATGTAACATTTTAGAAATTTAGTGATAAAGAAAAAAGTCCTATAATCACTATAAATTTATAAGAATAAATTTTCTTTATTCCAAAAATCACATTCTTAGTTGAGTGTTAATAAAAATCATTATACTCTGGATTTTTCCTTCTAGTGCAAATCTATGACTTACCATAATAAATCAAGAACAAAAGCTCAGAATTTTTTTTGTTAAGCATTAATAGCAGTTTTGAGAAAAAAAATACATGGAATAAAATGATTAGGAAATCGATCACGAAATGAAACAAAGATCTTGAAAGAGTGATATAATTTTAAAAGTTCATAATAATGAATTACTTAAAATTCAAAATTAAATTATTCAAGACTGGATCTTGGCTCAGGAATGACAGAAAAAAAAACAGGAGTGTTGAATTTTTCTTTTGTGTGGTAAGAAGAATGAAAATTTCATATAAATTTTGAACATATCTGACCACTTAAGGTGCTTCATGTGTACTTTTGGACTAAATAAATTGATGACTAAAAGGAAAGAGAAAGAAAATGGCAAGGGAATAATGAACTACGGAGAACATACACAAGTATCAAAATAAAGCTAACAAATTTAAGGAGAAAAAAATGACAGAAAAATTATGACACATCCTCCTCCCCTCCCCCCAAAATTACAAATTACTTGAGAAACAAACTCATAATACATTATAAAAAGAAAATGTACACATATATTTTGAAATAAAAGAATAAATAAAAGTATACACTTGAAAAAACCTATCAATTTTAGTAATATCAATATCAAAGTAATTTGGATTTAGTATTAAACAAGAAAACAGTGATCATTTTCTATTCTTTAAGAGCCTTATTCAGAATGATGACATTACATTGATATGCCCTTAAGAACAGATTAATATAAAAATAGAATTAAAGCAAACATAGGAGTCAATAACATATTCACATTTTTATGAGATTTATTACATCTCTTTCAACATTTAACATATCAAGACAATCAAGAAAGTAACATCAAAATTTGATTGACAATGGGATTATAATAGGGTTATTTCAAAAACCGACTCCTCTTCAGCCGTAAAAAAAGAATGACATTCTATCATTTACAGCAACATGGATGGAACCAGAGGACACTATGTTAAATGAAGTATTCAAGGCTCAAAAACAAATACCACAGAATCTCACTCATATGTGGAATCTAAAAAAGCGATCTCATGGAAATTGAGAGTAGAATGGTAGATACCAGAGACTTCAGGGAATTCAGGGAAGGGGAAATGTGGAGATTTTAGTCAACAGGTACAATGTTATAGTTAGGAGAAATGATTTCTGGCATTCTATTGCACAGTAGGTGAATCTAGTTTTAACAATAATGTGGGGCTGGAATTGTGGCTCAGTGGTGGAGAACTTGCCTAGCACATGCAAGGCCCTGAGTTCAATCCTCAGCACCACATAAAATAAAATAAATAAAATAAACATGATAAAAAAACAATAATGCACTCCATATCTCAAAATAGACTAAAGAGAAGATTTTCAATGTACTCACAATAAAACCATGATGAGTTTAAGATGCTGAATATTCTAATAAGTGTTATTTGATCATTACAAAATCTATACACAAATAAAAACATCATATTGTACCTTACAAATATATACAATTGTGCATCAACCAAATTTTACTGTTTATGGATATGATTGCCCATTTCTTTAATGAAAATCATTCTCTCCAGTTTCCTACCTCTTATTTTAGTTAATTTTATGATTTCTGAAAAATCACCCATTTTATGAATCTTAAAAATCTATAGATATAGATTTCTAAATCAAGGAGAGGAAAATTGAAACACCATAAAAATGAAGTATTTTAATCTTTTTTCAAGTATTTTCAGTAATTTATCTTATAAACTGCAAATTGTGCAAAACATATCCAGCCACAATTCTTTAAAATTAGATATTAATAATGAACTTAAAACATCATCAATTAATATAAAATGTTGGAACCTGCAAAACAAAGGACTTTTCTGAATTTAGTTTTTAAAAGCATATAAACTACAGATTATAGGAGATAACAAATAATTTTCATTTTAAAACTTTTGATAATTGTAGTTATAAACAACTAGGTGAGCAAAATAAAACAACATTTAAGTTAAGCAAGTAAATTAATCTAAAGTATTTTAGAGAGAGGAATGCTCAAGCTTATTATTCTTGTTTTTCTTGTAGAAATTAATAAGTTATAAAATATGAGGGTATAACTAATGAATTCTAAGAATAAATTTCCTTTATTCCCTCTATAATAATTTAATTTCAGATTTTCAAATCTTAATATCTATATCCAAAGAACTGAGAAAAATATGTCCATTGCATTCTATAATAAAAAGTTGTATTTAATATATCTATATAATATTAAACCATTATTTTTTAAATAATGTGGTTATTTTAAAAAATAAGCATAAATAAAATGGAAAATCTATAAAATCTAACTCAGGAAGAAATCAATCATAAATATGATTCAAACTGAAAAAGGCATTACAAAAATAACATGTTGGAGCTGTGGTTGTGGCTCAGTGGTAGAGCACTTGCCTAGCTGAGATCCTGGGTTTGATTCTCAGCACCATGTATAAACAAATAAATAAATAAAGGTCCATCAATAACCAATAAAAATTTAAAAAATAACATGTCTAAAACTATAACTGCATTATTTTTATGGATTTTAAGATTCATAAAATGGATGATTTTTCAGAAATCATAAATTTAATTAAGAGGTAGGACAACTGGAGAAAATTATATCCATGAAATAAATGGACAGGTATCAAATAAACACCTCTAAAACTAAATATTGAATGGATATTTTCAGAATTTTAAGTTTAATTAAAAAAATTATCATAATTTAAAAAATAATTCAGAGGCAAGAAGTGAAAGATATCTAGTTTGTTTTACGAAGTTGGTAAATTTGAAAATTATATAAAAAAAGAAAACATCTGACCAACATAATTGCAAATGTAGATGTAGAAAACCTAGTGGGATTACTGTAATCATAAAAAATGAATATTCTATGTTATAATAAAACAAAGGAGTTTGTATAGTAGTGATCAATTAAAGCCTTATATATTTTAAATTTATAATGTGCTAATAGTAGATCCTGGAAAGATATATTTCTCAGTAATAACAAAATTTGGATTTGAGAAAACACAAAACCTACTTTGAAGGTATGAAAAATTTATATTTATTAACATAATCATAAGTATCCTCATGAAAGCATTAACTGACATTTTATTGAAAACTGGAAAAAATGGCAAACATGAATACCACTACTAATTTTGGAAAATGCTAATGTGGAATTTCAGTTCCAGGCAATAATACTTAAATAATCATAAATAGATGGATTAGTATATTGAATAAAACAGTTGTTATTTTAGTACATGATATGCCTTGACATTCTAAAAACTGAAACCTCTGGAAATGACAAAAATTGAATGTCATTCATTAAATAGTGATAAGGAAAACAGACAAAAGATACTGGAAGTATTACATATTTACAGTAACTTTAAATTAATACTTAAATGTTTTCAGTTAACAAGCAGAATATCTGAACTTTACAAAAATAATAATATATGAAATATATTTAATGGCAAAATATTTAAATCTTTATCAGGACGATGGAAACAATATGATATTTTAAAAGAAATAACATATTGCTGAATATTCACATATATTTGAATATAAATATAATTCTGTAATATATATTGTTTTATAATTAATTTCAATCACAAACTAGACTTCAATGGACTTTACTACTACTACAGTATTAATTTAAAACTCTTTCAAGGTAATAATGGGTGAAAGTAGATATCATTTTACAAATGACAAACTTTAATATTTAAATATAAACTGATATGAGAATGAACAGACTGATAGATAAAGAGAATAGTTTTTTTGCAAATGTACTTGTGTGTTATTCTAAAAGCATTAACATATGATAGCACAAATAAGTAACAATGAAATGGACCAGTAGACAATTGTTGCAGTTGGTTTCTCTGAAAATCAATGCTAAGGTAGTGTTTAGGATAAAAGATGTTTATTAAGGATCAATATCTGTGAAGGGAAGGAAAAGGAAGCAGGATAGAACATGGGGAAAAGTCAAACTGTTGCAGATCTGACACATTCTCAACAATCCTCCAGTGACCTCTGGAAAGGAGGCTTGCCTATTAGTTTTCCAAATTGGAAGGAAAAGTTCAGGCCTTTACACCAGATATGGGCTTCCCTGAAAAAGAGGAGGCTTAGTGAAGGCAGATTTCAGTAGCAAATACAGATCCAGAAAAAAAATGGAAAAAAAAAAAAAAACCCTGCTAATTTGAACTAATAAAAGTTGAGGGGGAAAAATGCACCTAACAACCTGCTGCAGCTGGGCAACATATCTTCCTTGAAACAGGATCTGGATGGTATCTCTTTATGTCTACCACAAAATGATTCAAAGAATATATACATACATTTTGTGGGGGTGTACCAAGGATTAAACTCAACCACTGAGCCACATCCCCAGCCCTATTTTATACACCTCCCCCATACACATATTATTTAGAGACAGGTTCTCTCTGAGTTGTTTAGCTCCTTGCCATTCCTGAGGCTGGCTTTGAACTCATGATCCTCCTGCCTCAGCATCTCCAGCTACATTCACAGGTGTGGACTAATGCGCCCAGCGAAAGAATATACTTTTTAAAATTAATTAATTAGATTTTTCACATCCTTCCCCCAAATTAATTTTGAACAAATTTAAAGTATTAAATACAAAAGGAAACTCTTATTTAGAAAAGAATCTTAATGATTTCCACCCTGCAGTCTCAATTTAAATATTTTACCCAGATCTTAGGAAGTCACATCACACACAGCAATATCTATGAGAAGGGAAGAAATCATAAGGAAAAAGATGAATAGACACAGACAGTTCCAGAGATATTTTAAGTCTGTAATATGGAAAAGTGACCTATTATAAGACATCCAAAAATTCTTTGTTTTTTAAACTTCTGAACACAGTTGAAAATAAAGATAGGACAGTGGTGCACTTTGTGGTTTTGAAGATTTTTTTTAAATCCCAAAGGGAAATCATCTTCATTTACATAGACACTGCAACGGAAAGCAGTCAACGAAGTCAGAATATTCAGTCTACTTCTCTGGTTTAAAAGAGTATGTCAAAAAAGTTATTCTCAGTGTCACAAAGAAATAGCAAAGAAATTTGTCTGTCTTGGCTTGGTCTAGGGTGTAGTTGAATGAGGAGATAGATATTTATTTATTTATTGAAATTAAAATCACTAATTGTCCCATAAAATGATTTGGAGTTCAATTTCTCACTATTTGATTAAAGAACTCCCAAATCAGAAACATGGGAGGGATAAAAATTATTGTAGACTGTTGGTACTATAGAGGTATCAGGATGATGCAAACATAAACCTTCTTAGCAATTTTCTCTCAATACAACTATTTAAAATTAGAAGTCAATGTTAAAAAGTTAACATATAAAATTCAAGAACACAATATTTTATAAAAATAACATTGTATATTGTCCTTTAGTAAATTATAGAATTATGTATAAACTGAAAAAAAGCAAATAAATTGCTTTGAGATAAATATCTGTTGAGTCACAATACAAAACTATGCCTATGATTTTGTTATACTAATTCCAGACAGTAGTTTACTCTAAAATGGAGGTGAATGAGTTTGAAAATGGATACTCAGGAATTTCATCTTTGTCATGTTTTATTTCTTTAAAAATTACATAGCAAATATGGTAACATAAATATTGCTATGCTTTGTTTTGGATCTTACTCATTTTATTGTTCTGAGAACTTGGTGGAAAATACGGCTTTGAATAGTAGGAAAAAATTTGTATCATTCTTTGAAAATTGTATCTCCTTTACTTTTCTGGAGTTCCATTTATATGGATAGAAAGGACTGATAAGTTAATAATGAATTATGAAAATCCTTATAATGGTGCCTGAAGATTTTAAGTGCTATATTTGCATCAGTTTTTATTATTATTGTTGTTTCTTTATTTTTTTGCATAGACTTTACTCTGTCTTTTCAGTAAATTTCTTTAACTTTATCTTCCAACTATTATATTGAACTAATTGCTCAAAATAAATCCTAGTGTTACATTTGCATTTTATTATTTTATAACACAGAAGCTTTCACCTTTACTGCTGTCAAACCAATATATTAGTCTTTCTCTTTGTGGTTTATTGTACTGTTTTATACTTATATAAACCTTCTCCACCAAAACTGTATAAACACCTTTATTTTGTTACTGGTACAAAAAAATACCAGCACTGTAATTTTTTCAATGCCTCATATTTCCCATTTCAGAAATCTTAATTCAAATCCTATTTTGCCTAGCCAGAATATATTATTAAGGATTTATTCCAGGAGAGACAAGTGTATTTTTTTCTGGTTCATAACATGTCAGAATATTTTTATTGTATTAAGGACAACCTAAATAATTATATAATTCTGGGATCACAATATTTGCTCTCAAATTTGCATGTCTCCATTATTATATATCTTTTGGTGGAAGATCTGTTGAATATATGAAGGTTTAAAGTAATAGGAAGGTCCCTCAACTGAATATGAAATAAATTCTCCAGTTGAAAATACTCCACAAATCCTAATTTGAGAGAAAATCTTATAAACATTCGGATAGCAATTATGTTACATTAAAAGATATATCAGGACCAAAGACATAATAAAAGTATTGGGAATTTCAATATCATAAAATGTAATTAGCTGGGTACTGTGGTGCATATCTGTAATCCCAGTGGCATGGGAGGCTGAGGCAAGAGGATCATGAGTTCAAAGCCAGCCTTAACAAAAGTGAGGCACTAAGCAACTCAGTGAGACCCTGACTCTAAACAAAATACAAAATAGGGCTTTGGATGTGGCTCAGTGGTCAAGTGTCTCTGAGTTCAATCCCTGGTACCAAAAAAACAAAAGTGCAATTAAAGGCTAAATGCATGAAATATGACCAAAAAGAAATTTCAATATCATAAAAACATGATGCATAAATTTTATGTGGTAGAATAAAATTTTATGTGACAATGATATACTTGTGAATACAAAACAAATTATTCTATAAATAAAAAGGAATTTTGACAAATCTCCATATGGACATACTGCCTTAATTTTATTATTTATTTTATTTTTTTTTATGCCGCTGGGGATTGAACCCTGTGGACCTCACACATGCTAGGCAAGAGGTGTACCACTGAGTTACATGCCCAACCTAGTTGTAGCCTTTATTATATTCCCTTTAAAATGCAATATATTAAACTTACAAAATGTAAGCCAAAATATGGATGCAATAAAAACCAAACTAAAAATTGTGTTCAATAGAAAGATAGAATGCTTTATTTCTATTAATAGTATAGTTCATGATCATATCTAGTATAGTAATTGCCTACTCATCATTCAGTGAGCAAAACTGATGAGTTTGTGTACAATGAATTGAAATGCATTCTGCTTTCATGTACAACTAAGTAGAACAAATAAAAATTTTAAAAATTAAAAGTCAAACTGACAAGATCGGTGCCCTTATGAAGCTTACATTCAAGTTAGGAAGACAGAATAAAATGTTTATATATATATATATATATATATATATATGTATATATATATATATATATATATATGAATAAGAAATACTCCATGCATGTATAATATGTCAAAATATTCTGTCTCAATATATGTATACACATATAAACATATATATTAAAGTTTTCTGTAAGAGCTAAAATAAAAATGGTAAGAGTGATACAACAGCAGGGCATGGTGGTACATGCCTGTAATCCCAGCAATTCAGGAGTCTGAGGCATGAGGATTACAAGTTCAAGGCCAGCCTCAGCCTCAGCAATTTAGGGAAACCCAAAGAAACTTAGAGAGACCCTGACACAAAATAAAAATATAAAAAAGGGCTAGGGATTTGGTTCAGTGGTTAAGTGCCCTAGGTTCAATCCCTAGTATACCTCAAAATAAATAAATAAACACAAAAAAATAAACCTATTAGAGGCTCTAACTTTAAAAAAGAGTGATACAATAGAGTAACAAGGACACTTCAGCATAAATTGTCACGAAAAGGCAGTGAGTGGATAAAGGATGGGATTAGAGGGAGGAGAGCCTTTAGTTTTCAACCCCTTCAAGAATATCCTCAAGCTGTACAGAGATCCTTCCCTAATGCATTCCCTTCTCCAGGTGTTCCTATGACAGATGAAGACAGGAAGATAAGGCCCAGACATTTTTACCCATTGTGGGTCAATTCTTATGGGTGATCTACTATCCAGAGTTACCTACTGCACTGACTGCATAAGACTTGCATTTTTCTTTCTGCTTAATTCTGCTTTTTTTCCTGCTCTTTTCTACAGATGATAGTCCCAAAGGTATTCCCTAATGAACATGCTGCACACTAAACTTGCCCAATCTTTTCCATTCTAGGAATAGAACCTATGGACACAGGCAAGGATTGTACATCCACACCTCACTAAGCTATTATATCAACTTTGGTTTTATTCAAACTGCAGTGAAATTAAGTGAATTTTTTTTTAGTAATAAACATGATATTTTTTATTGTGGTGCTGGTTTATTGGGTATGAACATATGTCAAAAGATAAAAGTATATTCCTAAGAAGTGTAAAGGTTAGTATGTGCTAATTATTATTTTTTATTTGTTTTACTTAGTTACACATGACAGTACAATGATCTTGACATATCATACATTTGAATCAGATGGGATATAATTTCTCATTTTTCTGAGTATACAGGTTGCAGAATCACACTGGTCATGCAGTCACATATATACAACAGTAATAATAATGTCTTTTTCATTCTACTATCCTTCCTATCTCCCCAACCCCTCCCCTCCCCTCCTATCACGTCTCTCTACCTAATCTACAGTAACAATATTCTTTTTTTTCTCACATCTTCACACATATATTTTGTATAACAGTGAGGGTCTCCTTCCACCATCCATACAATTCCCTTTCTCCCTCCCTTTTCCTCCCACCCCTCTTCCCTATGTAGAGGTAATCTTTTTCCCATGCTCTTTCTCTCTTCCCCATTTGAGTCACCCCCACCCTTATATCAGAGAAGACATTCCGGATTTGTTTTTTGGGGATTGGCTAACTTCATTTAGCATAATATGCTCTAATGCCATCAGTTTCCCTGCAAATGCCATGATCTTGTTATTTTTTACTGCTGAGTAATATTCCATTGTGTATATATGCCACATTTTTTTCCATCAGATATAAGTTTATTTTTTATTGGTTGTTCAAAACATTACAAAGCTCATGACATATCATCTTCCATACATTTGACATATCGAGAACTGAGGGTTGGTTGTAGGACTTTATATTTAGGGGGAAAGATGTGAGGGTATGGGGGTTAATATATCTTAGCTACTTTGGGTGAGTACTCTAATGACAGGGGTTATTAACAGTAGAATAGACAGGAAGTATTTTAGGGTGGCTAAGTACATGTGAGGACATTAAGAAGCATAGAAACCATCACCTAGTTGCATTTAGTAATTTACACGTAATAGAAGTAATAACACTTGGGAGGTTGGGAGAGGAAGAGAAGGAGGAAGAAAAGTACAAAGAAAAGGAGAAGAAGAAAGAGGGGGGAAGAGATATAGAAAAAAGGAATGAAAAAAGAGAGATGATAAAAGAGAAGAGAAAGATAAAAAGAAAAAAGGAAAGAAGTAAAAAGAAAAAAAAATGCACTCTTATAATTCTGTTTTCTTCTCTTCCAGTAGGTGGCGTTGGGCATTCCAGTTGAGTCTCTGCCTTTAGGGTGGGGGAAGCAATCCATGTGAGTAGGCTCTCCCTCCTCTGCCAGGTGCCTCTCCAATCCCGGTGTCTTTGGGTTGCTCCCGGTCTCTGTCTCCCTCATTTCTCCTACCCACAAGGCCCCAAATACTGGGACTCTTCTCCGCAGCCCTGGGTTCACTCTGGGCTTGTGGTGCCCTGGCCGCCTCATGCTCCTGATCAACTGGGGGCTACCTCTGTATTGGGAAGTCACCAGGACTTCACAGCTGTGGAGAGGGGGAGTTGGAGACCGGCAACCTGTTCTGTCATATTCCCTCTGATAGCCATGCCGATGGAGAGCTGGTGAGAAAGGTTTTGAGTTATCGCAGCTGGGTGTAGGGGGGGCAGCTGGGAACCACACACCTGTTCAGTAGCCAATCTCGCTGTCTGCTACACCCGCCAAAAGCTGATGTGGTAGAATTTCCAAGATGGCAACTGCCTGTTTCCACTCCAGGGTGTCCCGTGAGGGGGCGGGGGGCTAGGCTGTTCATCCACTATGCCCCTGGAGTTCAGTCCTCAGTCCGGTGCCCTGTGGTGATATGGGTCACAGTGTGGTGTGCTCTGATCTTAAAGGCTCTATGAACTTGTGTCTCTACACTGTCAGAACTCTGTGGCACTCACCTCCACCCATCAGCTGTCGGTTCTGGGCTGCGCTGCCGCTAGCTGGCTTCCGCTCACGGAGAAACTCAGGTTTCTTGTGTTTTGGCGTGCCCTTATAACAAACCACTGTTTAAAATCCTATCACTAGCTCCATGAAGCTTAAATTCGTGAATGGGGGCTCCTATGCTGAAAAGCCACCAACCACTTACATGGAGTCACACCAGTACAAGTTCTCCTCTGAGTGAATAATTTTCAGCATACTTCTTGATCTCTAAATGTCCTTTGAAATTGATAATACTTGTTTAAAGGAATTTTTCACTCTTATTTAAGGCATTTTATTCAAGAGTTAGATAGTATTTTAAAATATTTTTGACGGTGTTCTACAACCTGAGGATGAAGTGATGAGAATAAACTTCACCTGACTTTCCATAGGAAGTGAAGGAAATAAGTACTATCCAAATTTTTCTCTTTCCCTACCTCTTTCCTTTCTTCTCTTACTCCAAATCTATACCAGTGATCCCATTCAATTCAACAAATATTTAATGATTGCTCCTTACATACTAGGAAGCAATGACCTATATGTTGAGACTACAACACTAGTCTGTGCCATTAGAAAAAAGATATTTACTTTGAAAATTCCATGAGGTTTTCCACATCTGACCTGTAGAATATTTTCATAAGTCCAGTGGGCTTTTTGTTTGCTGGTTCAAGGGGAAGCTCAGGTGTGTTGATTTTGTTCTTGTTTAGATTATTTTCTGGAAGGAAATTCTTCTTCCCCTTGTTTGCTGAGACCATCTGTTCCCAGAGGAACACCCAATACAATACTCCTTTATACTGGTTTACTAAAAATGTACATGTATGTATGCATCACTTATTTGTTTCCATCAGACTTAAAGTAAGCTCAGCTCTCTGAAAATTAATTAAGAATGCTAGTAAGTTTTTGGTAGGGCTCTTCTACTCTTTCTTAGGTTTGAAATTAGAAATAAAATGTTAAATAAATGTTAGGACAAACAAAAAGCAAGGAAAATCCCATATATTACCCATGTTCAAACACCTATTCAATTGTTAACCTTTTTTTGATTTTTTTTTTGTGATTCTATGAATAGATTGAAATCCTTTTCTTTCTGTATTCTTTATAATTCTTCATGAATTAAACACAATATTTCATGAAACTTGAAGCTTCAATGCTGTTGATACTTGAAAGTAAGTGCTAACCTATACACAACCTACAGATAGAATGATGGATAGATAGAGATGTGAATTTTAGATCTAAATACCATGAGGAAAGATGATCAGGATTTGCACCCACAAATTTACATGTACACAAACTTTTTTCTTGGGTTTAAAAAGAAAGGAAAACACAGTGGTTCTCAAACTTTCCTACACAATGACATCACCTAGGTATAAAAATACTGATGCCTGGTTTCTAGTCGCTACCTCCAAAAGTTCTGATTTAAGGTACCTATTTTGTGATCTGGGTATGTCCTGTAAAAAATCACTGAATAAGGGTTTTAACTCTACTTCTACAAATGAGAGACAAATGAGAGGTAAAGATTTTTAAGTGTTTTATAAGTTAGGTAATGCCACTTCAAACTTCTTATGGAAATGGCTGGTGGTCACTATTGTTTTTATTTGTTCTTTTTATATATACATGACATTAGAGTATATTTTGACATATTACATGCATGGAATATATTTTATTCTAATTAGAATCCCATACTTGTGATTGATGTCCTATTCATTCTACTTTCTTTCCAACTCATATCCCCCACTTCCCTTCATTACCCTTTGCCTAATTCTCCAAACTTCTATTCTCTTACTCTCACATATCAGAGAGAGTATTCAACCTTTGTTTGGGGGAGATTGGCTTATTTCACTTAGCATAATAGTTTCTAAATCCATCCATTTTACTGACAAAAGTCATAAAGTCATTATTTTTTATGACTGGGTAATATTCCATTGTGTATATATACAACATTTTCTTCACTCAATAATTTGTTCAAGGGCACACACATAGGTTGGTTTTATAAATTAACTATTGTGAATTGAGTGCTATAAACATTGGTGTGGCTGTATCACTATGTTATACTGATATTAACACCTTGGGATATATGCTGAGAACTGGGAGAGCTGGGTCCAATGGTGGTTCCATTCCTATTTTTTTTTTGAGGACTCTCCATACTGCTTCCAGAGCTGTTGCACCAATTTTCCATCACACCAGCAATGTATGAGTGTACCCTTTTCCCCACATCCTTGCCAACATTTACTGTTGCTTTTATTCTTGATTGTTGCCATTCTGACAGGACTGAGATGAAATCTCAGTGTAGTTTTAAATTTCATTTCTCTAATTGCTATAGAAGTTGAACATTTTTTTTCATATATTTGTTGACCATTTGATTTTCTTCTTCTGTTAAGTGACTATTCAGCTCCTTTTACCATTCATTCATTGGGTTATTTGATTTTTGGTGTTAAGTTTTTGAGTTCTTTGTATATCCTGGAGATTAATGTTCTATCTGAGGTGCAAGTGGCAAAGATTTTCTCCCATTATGTGGTCTCTGTCTCCAGGCTCTTGATTGTTTCCTTTGCTGTGAAGAAGCTTTTAAGTTTGATACACTCCAATTTACTGATTCTTAATTTTACTTCCAAAGCTTTAGGAGTCTTTTTGAGGAAGTTGGTTGCTAAGCTGACATGATGGAGTTTTAGATCTACATTTTCTTCTAATAGGCACAGAGTCTCTTGTCCAATGCCCAGGTATTTTATCCTTGTTGACTTTTGTGTAGGGTGAGAGATAGGGCCAAATTCCCTTCTGCCACATATGGATTTCCAGTTTTACCAGCACCATTTGTTGAAGAGGCTATCTTCTCTCCGACATATGTTTTTGGCACCTTTGTCTAGTATGAGATAACTGATTTATATGGGTTTGTTGCTGTGTCTCCTATTCTGTTCCATTGGTCTTCATGCCTGTTTTGGTGCTTTGTAGTATAATTTAAGGACTGGTTTTGTGATGCCTCCTGAATCACTTTTCTCACTAAGGATTGTTTTGGCTATTCTGGACCTCTTATTTTTACAAATGAATTTTATAACTGCTTTTTCTAGTTCTATGAAGAATTTCATTGGGGTTTTAATAGGAATTGCATTAAATCTGTATAACAGTTTTGGTAATATGGCCATTTTGACAATATTAATTTTTGCCTATCCAAAAGCATGGGGAATCTTTCCATCTTCTATTGTCTTATTCAATCGCTTCCTTTAGTGTTCTGTAGTTTTCATTTAGAGTACTTTCACCTCTTTTTGTTAGATTGCTTCCCAAGTTTTTTTTTTTGAGGCTATTTTGAATGAGATAGTTTTCCTAATTTCCCTTTTAGCTGATTCATCATTGGTGTATAAGAACAAAATTGATTTATGTGTACAATTTTATATCCTGCTACTTTACTGAATTCATTTTTGAGTTCTAGAGGTTTTCTAGTGGAGTTTTTTGGGGTCTTACAGATGTAGGATCATGTGGTCCACAAATAGAAATAGTTTGAGATCTTCTTTTCCTATTGAATTTCTTTTCTTTTTTTTCTTTTCTTTTTTTTTTTTTTTTGCCTAATTGCTCTGGCTTGAGTTTCAAAGACTGTGTTGAGTAAAAGTGGTGAAACAGGGAACCCCTGTCTTGTTCTAGTTTTCAGAGGTAATGCTTTTAATTTTTCTCCATTTAGATGATGTTGGCCTTGGGTTTAAAGGGTATATAGCTTTTACAATGTTTAGGTATGTTCCTAATATCACTAGTTTTTCTAGTGTTTTGAACATGAATGGATGCTATATTTTGTCAAATTCTTTTTCTGCATATAATGAGATCATCATTTTATTTGTTCTTAAGTCTATTGATGTGCTAAATTACCTTTATTGACTACCGTATGTTGAAACAACTTTGCATCCCTGGGATGAAACTCACTTGATCATGGTGCACCATTTTTAATATGTTTTCTATGCCTTTTGCCAGTATTTTATTGAGAAATATGCATCAGGGATATTGGTCTGCAGTTTTCTTTCCTTGATGTGTTTTCTTTGTCTTGTTTTGGTATCAGGGTGGTACTAGCGCATAGAATGAGTTTGAAAGGTTTCCCTCTTTTTCTTTTCATGGAATAATTTGAGGAGGATTTGTGCTAGTTCTTCTTTGAAAGTCTGGTAGAACTCAGCTGAGAATCCATCTGGCCCTGGCCTTTTCTTTGTGGGTAGGGTTTTGATGGAGTCTTCAATTTCATTGCTTAAAATTGATCTCCTTAAATTTTCTGTTTCCTGCTGATTCAATTTGGGTAGGTCATATGTCTCTAGTAATTAGTCAATGTCTTTTACATTTTCTATTTTATTTGAATATAAATTTTCAAAATAGTTTCTGATTATTGCCTGTAGTTCAGTAGTGTCCATTTGCATCATGAATTTTAGTAATTTGAGTTTTTTCTCTATTTCCCTTTGTTAGCATGGCTAAGAGTTTATCCATTTTATTTTTTGAAATAACTGATTTGTTTTTGTTGATTTTTTAAATTGTCTTTTTGTTGTTCATTTGTTTCATTTTCATTGATTTTGGCTTTGACTTAACAATTATTTCCTGTCTTCTACTGCTTTGGATGTTGATTTGTTCTTTTTCTAGGATTTTGGGATAGAATGTTAGATTATTTATTTGGTGACTCTCAATTCTTTTAATAAATGAGCTCAATGCAATATTTCCTCTCAGAACTGCTTTCATAGCATCCCAGAGATTTTGATATATTTTTTTGCTCTTCTCATTTACATCTAAGTATTTTTTTAAAATTTTACTCATGATTTCTTTGGCTATCCATTGGTCATTCAATAGCATATTATTTAGTCCCCAGGTGTTAGAGTAGGTTTTATGTTTATTATATTGTTGATTTCTAATATCATTCCATGATAATATGATAGCATGCAATGTACTATCTATATTATTTTTTGTATTTGCTAAAAGTTGCTTTGTGGCCTAAGATATGGTATATTTTAGAAAATGATTTATATGCTGCTGAGAAAAAAAAAGTGTTTCAATCATTGGTGGATGAAATATTCTATATATGTCTGTTAAGTGTAAATTATTAATTATGTTTTTATTTATATTGCTTCTTTATTTAGTTTTTGTTTGGAAGATCTATTCAGTAATGAGAGGGGTGTGTTAAAGTCACCCAGTATTTTTGTGTTGTGGTCTATTTGGTTTTTGAAATTTAGAAAGGTTTGTTTGATGAATATAGATGCTCCATTGTTTGGGGCACAAATATTTAATATTTTTATATCTTATTTATGTATTATTTCCTTAAGCAGTATGAAATGGCCTTCTTTGTCCCTTCTGATTAACTTTGGATTGAAGTCTACTTTATTTGATACAAGGATAGAACCCCCTGCTTGTTTACAACATCCATGTGAGTGATATGTTTTTTCCCATCCTTTTACCTTCAGTCTGTGGATGTCTTTTCGTATGAAATGTTTTATTGAGTACATTTTGTAGAGCTATCTTTCTAGTTGTAAATTCTTTTAGGTTTTGTTTATCATGGAAAGTTTTTATTTCATCTTCAAATCTGAAGCTTAATTTTGTTGGCCATAGTATTCTTGGCTGGTATCTTTTTTTTTTTTTCAGAGCTTGGTATATATTATTCTAAGACCTCCTAGCTTGAGGGTCTGGGTTGAGAAATCAGCCAATATTCCCTCTAAATGTGACCTGAATTTTTCTCTGGCCTCCTTTGAAATTCTCTCCTTATTTTGTATGTTAGGCATTTTCATTATAATGTGTGTTGGTGTGAATCTGTTGAAATTTTGTATATTTGGGGTCCTATATGCCTCCTGTATTTGATTTTCCATTTTATTCTTAAGGTTTAGATATTTTTCTGATATTATTTTATTGAAAAGATTGTACATATGGTTTTATTTTGTTTTGGTTTGGTTTGGCTTGTATCTCCAAGCCTTCCTTTATCCTGATAAGTTTTATATTTGGTCTTTTCATGTTATCCCATATTTTTTGAAGTTCTGTTCATGGTCTCTTAACATCTTTTCTCCATGATCAACTTTATTTATTTTGACTATGTTGCCTCAAACTTTATCTTCGAAGTGGTTAGTCTACTGGCAATGCTTTTCATTAAATTTTTAATTTGGTTTATTGATTCCTTCATTTCAAGGATTTCTTCTTGACTTTTTTTCAGAATCTCTATCTCTTTATTGATGTGATCTTTAACATTTTGTATTTCTCTCTGATTTTACTCCTTATATCATCCTTTACCTGGCACATCAGTTTAACTGTGAACTTTTAAAATTCCTTCTCTGATATTTCTTCCACTGTTGTGTTTATAGATCATGTTATTGAAGTATTTTGGTTTGTTCCCTTATTGTTTGTATGTCTACCCATCTAATAGTATGGACCTGAGGTGATAGTCTTTCTATCCTGTTTACAGTCCCTCAGAGTTTAGGGGGAGACAAATAATAACAAAAACTAATGCAAACTATATACAGTATTAAACCAAATAGTTCCTACTATTAAACCAAATAGTTCTTACTATCTACAATGTCATAAACAGAAATGATGTGATCAGTTATTGTCCACAGTAGAAACAGAAAGTTTGTAATATGTTTTTTTTTATTTCAAATGGTGAACAGAGATAGAATAGCAGAGATGTAGGATGTGATGATGATGAGAAAGAAAGAGAGAAAATAGAAGTAGAAAAATAAAGGAAGAAAGCAATAGAGTTTGACTGTTAGCAGAAGAATAGAGAGAAAGAGAATGAAAGGAAAGAGATAACTGAAAGAAAAAGAAATATATATATATAAATTTAAAAATAAAAAATACAAAAAGAATACAAAACAAACCTGCAGTATACTAACCAAATGCCCTAGCCCTCAAAAGACTGAGCCATGAAAAATAATTGTCAAGAAATGCTAGACATGAGAAAAAAGAGATAAATATGTATATGTGTCCAGGAACCATTCAACTCACAATTAAACCAAGGGGGGAAAAAAAACAGAAGTTCTCACTGAAAAGTTAAAGAATGTTTCCATTGGAGTTCAAAAAAATCTCAGATTCCCTTTTGAACAGTGTTAGGTGGGGTTACTGAAGTATTCTGTGAGAGGAGTTCCTGTGGGCAGAACTCTTGCAAGAAGGATTTAGGCCCAGGTATTCTCCAGGTTCTTCTTTGAAATGCAGTTGTTATGAAGATTTTAAATCAGTGTACCTCCAGGGCCCAGCAGTTGCTTATACATTCTGGGAGACTGCACCCTAGGAATCTCCCATGGATTCCCTTATGTGGTGGAGGACTCAATCCTTTGTTCCCTCCATCCCCCACAGGACCTCATATTTCCTGGTCTCTCAGATTCACTCTTTAATCTCAGTCACTCTCATCCCGACCCTTTCAAATTCCTGGTTGGGAACTTCCTTCCTAGTCAGTCCTGCAAGCTGCTAGACTCAAGGGTTAGAGGGGAGCCAGATAGGTCTCCACAACCCATATTCCCCTGTGTAAACCCTCTCTGCATCTGATTTTTTTCTCCACTTAGGCACACTCTATAATGTGCAGTGTGAATTTGCCAGGCCTGTATTTTGGGCCCAGCACAAGTTTGTCTGGAATTAGATCCCCCAGCTGCAGGACTCTGAAGCATGGCTGCAAAATGACTCCTTCCTCTGCCCTCTGTGGGAAGCCTGGAAAGATATGCCTTTTTTCCTGCCCAAGAAAATTGGGCACACATTTCTGGTTAGTCTTGCAGTGTCTTGACCTCTGATCTGCCCATACCCAGACAGCCTCAGGCCTCCTAAAAATGCAGGTTCTTTTAATTCCTTTATCCCTCCAATTTGCTTGTTTGGGGGACCATTCCAGCTGGCTCCAGCTGGTGCTGGCAGTAGTGGTGGTGTGGGGCCTTTTTATATCCAATCTCCTGAGTCCCTAATCTGCTTTGAATGCCCAGTATTAATTCCCAGTAAAGTACCATTTTTTTTCCACCCACCTTACTGAGAATTTGCCTATATGCTTTCCTGGTTTCACACCTAGGAGCAACCAGGAAAGTGACTCCTCTATTCTGTCATCTTCCCATTTCTCTGGTGGTCACTCTTTAGAGGAAATTTAGTGCCAGTCTGGGGGCTGGGTGTCTGAGTCTTCTTTGATGTGAAGGTTGATGAGAAATCTTGCTGGATTTTTTGTCTGCCCAAAGCCTGAAGCCATGTAATTCAAATGGATTTTAAGACTAAAGGACTATATCAATTACAGTTTGGTGATTTGGGCTGTGGAGCCCTACGGATTGTATACAACTAAGCATGTTCTGCTGTAGTTTGTCAAATCATTTCAATCATGGAAAATGGGCAAAAATAAGCCCTACTGACAAATGGTAGATATGGGTGGGATCTAGGGGGATTTATGCCACAAGTGTTTTTGTTAGGACTCATGTTTGTTTATCTTTGTGTTGTGGCCAGGGCTTCTACACTGTGTTAAGAATCTGCCAAAGACTAGCATTTGTGCAGCAGCACAGACAAGTGGAACCTTCAAGGAGAAATCTTTAGGAGCTCCACTGATAGTAAATCCAGCCTCATACATTTATACATTTCAGACAGGTGCAAGCAGGTACCACAAAATGGGTAGGTAATTGATGAATGGGCAATAATAAGCAAAGTTGCAAATCTTTTGAAATACTTGAAAAAGGGATCTTGTAAAGGTTAGATATTCTGCTAAATAGACCTTTAAGCAATTGGCCAATTTATTTTAGGTATTTGATATTAATATGACCTTATTTGGAAGTCAGATTTGTTGAGGAATATCCTGTGTTTTAGATTTCTCATCCTGTACTATAGGTCTTTGTCTTATTCTTCTACAAGCCTCATGGTTATAAACCAATCTTAGGAATGTTTAAGAGTGCTCACTCTGGTTCCTGACAGCTTAGATTCTTATCTTGTCTTTCTTTTAACAAAGTATGGTTTTCTGTTTTAGAATCTGAGTATAAAGTAGGAAGCATAATAGTATCTGAAAAATAGTCCTGTTAGATTTAATTGAAATATTAGGGATAATACATTTGGTCTTCTGATAAGTAATAAATTATCAGTTACTGTGATCACTTCTATTATTTTTTATATTGTCCACAATGATAGTATAATGTTTTATATATTATATGTATTTAATAAGTATTTATTTTGAGGAGGACTGTATTCTGATGACATCAATCTGAGACAGGTATATGTATGATTTACTAGCTCTAGGGAAGGAATGAATTCTGAAAGAATTCTTTTTAAACTCAAATTCTTTTTATTCTATGAAGAATTTTTCTGGAAATATTTGAGACAACATGATAGAAGAATATATATTAGATGAAAATGCTGATATTTGTAGCTAAAATGCATAAAGCACCTTCAAAATATTCTAAAAATTTATTGTCCTATACATTTAGAACTAAGCTGACCAGCAAGCTGAGACAATATATTTATATGTACTTCCAATATAGGCTCCCCTTGCACCTGAAGCAGATTTTCTTTCTTTCTTTCTTTCTTTTTGCTCTTAGTCTTTGATAGTTTGAAGGGAAAAGAAAATAACTCTGCAGTGCCATTTTATAGTTTTATTGCTTAGGTATTTCATTCGACTTCTTCAGGCTCAGCTTCCAAAGATTCATTCATCTAAATCAGCCTTAGGCTTCAGTTATCTCTAATCCCCCCCAAATCATGTTCAGACCGATGGCATAAAGCAGTGATCTCACTTTAAATTTACTTAACCTTCCATTTCAGAAGTTACAATGTGATTTTTTTATTCTGCTCAAGCAATCACAAATTTTAAGTTTCTTTGAGTTTGTTCTTTAGTTGAAGCCTTCAGGATGCACTTAAAAAATCCATTAGGAATAAGAATGGCAAGCAAATAGGACACATTTCCCCAGTGTTCATGTGTTGATATCCTGGGGCTCACCTGCCTTGCTGAGCCACTTGACATTCAAATTTTTAAAACTTACTCATCACCTGGAATGTGACTCCCATTCACATTTAACATACATTTTCTCTTTTAAATATGACTATAGGACTCATGAATTTTTATCAACTCACATCAATTTTAATTTTTCGATTTCTTATAAACTTTTCAATCAGAATTTAGCTGATTAATGATTCAAAGAAATTTCTTTAAATGATTTTAATATTGAATGCTTATTTTTGTGAAAATATAAATACTATATAAAGCATTAAGCCATATGCAGCAAAAATTATTTCTTCACAGTACAATGTGGACTTCTATATTTTATGTTTATATGAAAAGATATTCAAATGCTTATAAGGTCAAAAATGTGACTGAAAAGTCAGATGACACATAATATATGCAGATTCCTTATAAATTCTAAATTACTATAAAATATAAGGCTTTATTTACTTTGCATAGGGGTTTTCCCAGTACTAATCTTTCTTAATTGTCAACTTTGTAAGCTCAGGCGAATAATTAGGCATTTTAAATATGATTTACATATTCTGACTTTTCTGTAAATACCTACAATAGGATCCCCATCTTTCAGTTAGCTTCCTTCAAACACCTTGTGGACTAGGCTATATAACTTGCTTTGGCAAATATTACGTGAGTCAGCAAGACAATATCATGAACTTAAAACATTCTTTTTCATTTGTCTTGCCTTCTTGATCTGCCATTGCCTTAATAAAGGTCTAGCTCCCTAGCCCCATAGCCTGCTGGTTTGAGAAGAATTATAGGTATGTCATGCAAACTTCAACCCAATCCGAGCCTTGCACGTAAATACAGATGAAACCAGCTTAAATCGCTTAAAAAAATGCCAAACAATTAACTAATGTGAGTGTGAGAAATAACTACTTGTTATTATAAAGCACCATATGGGATGGCCTGTTGAACACAATTATGGTGAATATAGCTTACTCAAATAGGAATTCATTCTTAAGGAAGCATAGTGCCATAACAGAAACTTAAAATTTGTTTTTGAACCAGGTAGTAAGGAAAAAGAAACCCATTTGGAAGGCTGAAGTACAGGTAACTCATATTATTTACAGGCAATAAATAAGGAAACTGTTATGACATAAGATATAAGATTGGAAATGGACTGAATGACCATTTACACTAAGTGAAGAAATTTCCAGGCAAATATCTGAAAGCATAAACTGACTACAACTACTAGAATATAATAAGACACTACAGCAGAGATGATTTGGGGAAAAACTGGTTGATTTACAAACAAAAAATGTTACAATAAAACACAGCTTCAGGGAACAGATCAAATTCAGAGCAATGCCTTTAAGACATAACACAAAGGTAAAATTTTATGGGCTTAAGTTACTTATAATTAAATCTCAAGAGAGACGTAGGTATAGCTTTAGAACACGGCAACCCCATGTTTAAGTGAATATATAGAAAATACAAATGAGGCACATTAAAAGAGATTTTAAAAAGATCATTGACCATATAAATTTCTACTGGCAGGAGACAGAGAAAAAAATCTTATGTCAAACAGGGCATCTTATTCAATGCCCTCTTTAGAGCAGAGCAAGAAAGATGATAGAAGCATGCAAATATAGATGAAGCAAAGAGACACAGACTAAGCCACTCTCTGAGAGTAAAACTGGAGCCTAATGAATTAACGTTGCCTATCCTAAATGGAATGATTTAGCAACATTTGCTCAACAAGATTTCATAACTCTTATAGACCAGCTATCGTTATATGTCTCCCATTCTTCCCCCTTTGAATGTGAGCTTATCCATGTTTGCCCATCATTTTGTATGGTTTTCTTTTTAGTTTATAGATATTTAGATCAAGACAAAAATGTGTGGAATAGGTCTTAATATTTCTGGAGGCCTAGAACCAAGTATAATCAAGCCCAGCATAGACCAGATGATGTCAAACTGCAAATTTAGGAGTAAGATATAATTTATTCTTAATATCCACTGAGTTTTGTGTTAGTTTCCCTTATGGCAATATTAAGGAAATATTTGCCTGACAGAAGCTTCACAACTAAACCAGATTTTTATAAATCTAAAAAAAGCTGATGGATTTAAAATTATTAGCTCATTAAATGAATTTAAAAATATGTCCACAGTAACAACATATATATCATATGCCAATATGAATCTTGTACCTAAATTTTGAGTCAAAAGAATAGGATTCCAGAACACTTTTTAATTGGGCTTTTTTAGTTCCAACTAGTGACATATTAGTTTTTATCCTTTCAGTGAAAAAAATATTTTTGGTAATATGAAGTACTGTGTTCTGAACTAATAAAGAAAAAGACATAATAGAGCTATAATTATTGTGTTGAAGGTTTTCCTAGGAAAAAACAAAATTATTAATTGAAATTCCTACATAATAAGTAGTATATATTACATGTGGTTAATGGGCTGACATAAAATAGGCATTATAATTATTGAACTAGGTAATTAAAAAATACTTGACTACTAGAAGCCCAACTATGATTTTAAGAATGGAGAGATTTTTCAAAGAACTTAAAAATAAATTTAAGTAAAAGAACTATGTTTTTCTTTAGGATATGAAATTAATATAAAAGAAATATTAAAATACTTATTCATAGTCATAAAATCTAGATATTATTTATATATAAATTTATATTATTTATATTTATTTATAAATTTTCTTGGCATTAACACTAAGACTGAAGCAAAATAATATTAGTAGCAGCTAAAATTTCATAAATTAATCAAAACATATTAGTTGACTCTTAATTTGATTAACAGCAAAGTTAGGAAATTAAATTAGGTAACAAAAGGAATCTCAATTTTTTTCTGTTCAAATTATGACATTATAAACATTTCTATTTGTCTATACTTATTTTTCAAATGTTAATTAAAATAAAATCAATATACTAGACATATTCTCTAAAATTTCATAAGCAAATATATTTTTGCTCATATGGAAAAATAGTAGCTTCTGACTAATTTCAAAATCTCAATCAAATTGCAAATCATGTATTGATATACTTATAAAAAATAAATAAAAATGAAACATCTCTGCATTCAAGAAATTCCTGCTCCACATTTACCGAAAGATAAGTTATATTCATAGCCCCACCAAACATTTTCTGAAATTCAATAGCACACTATATACACATATGGCTAAAAAATTATAATTTAAAATAATATTAATAATAAAAATGCATGTGGCCATTAATCATTTATAGCCAATTTGAGAGAACACTGCTGAGCAAAACTTGGCACAAAGTTGGCTAACTTTGTAAGGTATCCAAAAATATTATCTCAGGAATCAGTAAGAAGTTGTTTTTTTGAGTTTTTTTGTTTTGTTTTGTTTTGCTACATTTTCAGTTTAAAAAGGATCAGTTTGAATATAAATAAGGAAGTTTATAATGATATTAAGGAATTTAATATGTTATATTACTTTTGTCCAATTATTGACTGTTCATCAGGATACAAATATAATTACAAACAAAATTTTTATTTCTCATCCTTGAACTCCTCAAAGTCCTTTCTAATAAATTATATGATTAGACTTAGTAAATTTTCACTGATGATAATTATTTGTCCATACCCCTGGAGCTGAACCCTAACACCATTGGAGGGATGTAAATGGATCACATCTACATCTAAGACCTGTCTAGACATGAAGAGCAGTAGGGGGTTTCCAGACACATAAAAAGCAGTAGGGGGTTTGCAGACATCACTTCATATGAAAGTTACAGCAACAGGCATCAATCGATGCACTGGGTCATTGAAATGAAGTTTGTTTAACTAAATCACAAGTTATGAAAAAGCTGAAAGAAATAGAATGAATTTTTTCTGCTTTTTTCTTCTTTTTGTTTTAAAATATTTGATCAAAATTTTATGTGTTTAGGATATAGAGCATGATGATTTCATATGCATACACATAGTGAACTGATTATTACAGTGAAGCTAACTAATGTATCCATATCATCTCATATTTCCATTTTTTGGTACAGTGAAAATAGTTATGATCATACTCTATTAGTAAAACTTTCCCAAGATGTACAGATGGCCAGTAGGTATATGGAAAGCTGTCTGTCATAATTAAACATTAGGAAATGCAAATGAAAACCACAATAAGATATCACTTAACTCTTAATAGATTGGCCATTATTAAAAAGTCTAAAGATGCTGTTGGTAAGGATATGTAGAAAGGAACACTTGTATACATACTGGTGGGAATGTAAATTGGAATAATATCCAGAAAAACATTCTGGAACTGCCTCAAAAAATTTAGATTGGACTACCAAGATTATAATTTCACACTGATGCTTATCAGTGAAAAATATATAATACATTTATTATATATTCCAATAAGAAGCATTGCTTTATTTTATAAAGGAAAATAAATAATTTATTTAGTTACATGTTCTTTCTAACACATTAGATCTAATAACCTGCTAATAAGAAAACTTGAAATATTAATTTTTGCCCCATTGTTTCTGCTTTTCCAGAAATGAGAATTCCCTCCCTACTAAGAAAATTAAGATCTCAACAAAAATTTTCAACTTTTGCCTTCCAAAATAAACCTAGAGTACAGATGACAGTTTTGCAAGCCAAAACTTACATTTTTAACATGGCGTTTGTTTAGATCAAAGATACTTAACAATCAAAAGCCTTTATATAAAAAATAGCACATGACACTTTAGAAAACTAGAGAGATAAACAAAAGCTCAAACTAATTATTCTGGAAGAGATTGGAGAGGAGTACTAAGTTGGAAAATAGGGGAACAAGCAAGGCTAAATAGGACTGCAGAAACTGGCAAGGAAGGAATCATATCTGGTGGAAAAGGGATGGCATAGGAAATTTAGCATAGAAACACTACTGAGCAGTCTTGTTTATAGCACCATAAAATCACACATATGCTCAGTGGAACTTGCAGACAGGTGTGGTAAAATGTGTCTCCAAAAATTCATATGTTAAAACTTAATCACCAATGTGACAGTGTAAAAAGATGGTAACTTTAGGACTAGACATGAGGGCAGAATGGAACAACCTAATCCCTTTTTGCCTTTTTCCCCTCTTTCACCTTGTGAGGATATAGTGTTTTTTACCTTTGGATGATTAAATAACATAGTGCCATTTTGGAAGCATGAAGTAAGCCATTAACAGACACAAAATCTGCTAGTCCTTGATCTTGTACCTCCTGTCATCTACAACTATGTGAAACAAATTTTTATTATTTGCAAATTACCCAGCCTGTGGTAATTTGTTATAATAGGATGATTAGAGTAAGACAAAGGCCACATATAATCATGGGACTTTGAGTGAGGCTCATGTATAGTCATACTCAACTGTTGAGAGCCAATTATGACTGCTTTCCTTAAATATGTTCCAGCTGAAATCAGAATCACCTGTGATTGATTTGTTTATTCTATTTCATCTGCCTAGATGACAAATCTCTTTAAGTAACATAAAGTTTTGAAGTTCCCAAAATAGAAGGTGGAATCCTGGATATCCAGGCTAGGAATTATGTTGATTTTTATTACTGTTTAGAAAGGAAAGCACTTCAAAATTTCCCAGTTCCCATTGGGCATGGTGGCACATGCTGCTAATCCCAGTGACTCAAGAGGCTGAGACAGGAGGATCAAAAGGTTGAGGCCAGTTTTAGCAACTTAGTTTGGTCTTAAGGAACTTAGTGAGACCCTGTCTCAAAGTAACAAAACTAAAAAGGGTTGGGGATGTAACTTAGTGGTAAATGCCCCTGGATTCAATCCCTAGTAACAAGAAAAAATTCAATCCCTAGCACCCCTCCGCCCAAAAAAAACCTTCCCAGTTCCCATACTTGTTATGAATCCAAAGCATTAGTCACAATATATTACCTCTCCAATTGCAGTTGTTTGTTTATGTGTTATCATACAAGTGAACAAACAATTCATATCATAATCTGACAGTGTTATAATAAGAATAGACACTCATCTGTGATAATCAGAATGTTTAAAGGTAAAGTCATAAGAACTGAAAGATGAGTAATGATTTCCATTCTTGGGCCAAGATATTGGCATGGTTCCGTCCATCTAGCATATTTTCATCTATGCTTAAAGCATAAGCATACTGGAAAATGTAAGAAGTAATTATATATGAATTTAAGAGATTAATGTTAAGGGCTTGCAGAAGGAAGACTTGAGAAATAGGAGCTATCTACATCATCAAGGACCTTGTGTCATATGAAATCTATTAGATTTTATTCTGTAGACCAAGGAATGTCACTGAGGAATTTTAAAGAGCTGAGTGAAATGATAAGATTTGTGTTTTAGAAAGATCACTCTATGTCAGGATCAAGAATGTTTAGACAGAAGACAGATCTTTGAACTATTATAGCACTTGAGTCTTGCTTGAATCATAAGTAGAACTGAGATACATGATCCTTTTAAATGTACTTGCAAGGAATTATAATTCCTGTAATCAATATTTTAAATATTTTATAATAATTTGTTTTCTATATTTTATTTTTATATGTATCATTTTTTCATTATGGATTTTTTGGTCTCCTTTTAATTCTTGTGAACTGAAAAGTCATATTTTATTTTTAATATATACTGAGCCATAGTGCTGACAGTCAAAGGAAGAAGATAGTATTTATTGACCATTCTCTACTTAATAAATACTATTCACCATAGTGCTCACAGCCAAAAGAAGAATATAGTATTTATTGATCACTGTCTACTTAATAAACACTCTGCTAGGTTCTTTCAATATATAGCTGCCTAAATAATTTAGGTAAGAAATAGTTAAACTGAAACAAAAGTTCAGCTGCTATAGTTAGGCATAGTTACTGGTTTTGTGTGATGGTGTTTGCTTTTCAACTTAAAGGAATTATATAACTCATGTTGGACAGCAATCAGGAAATAATCTTTACCACTAAATGTTTTTTATGTTCCTTCAGATGGCACAGCACATGAATAATGTTTTTTTTTTCCTAGTGAGCTAGCAAATACAGCACATGTACATAACACACAAAGTTTATTTGTTTATTTTTCTATACCGGGAATTGAACCCAGAGCATGATCTCCTATCTCAGCCTATGGAACTGCTGGGATTACAGGCTTGCACCACCAAGGCCGGCCACACAAAATTTTTAAACTAGAAAAGAAAAACATTTATAGGGGAAAAAGTCACATCAGCACAATAGCACACAGAACAAGAATATCATTGGAGTAGAGTCATCAACAGAATATGCTTTAAAATGACAAGAAACTTCATGTATACCTATAGAGCACCAATTATAAATAGATAAATCTTATTTTCCAGAAAGTATGACATCTAAAATATTTGTAGAAGAACCTTGTTACAACTTATTTGAATGTTTATATTTTCCTTTGACTTTGATATTGGCTTGTGATGTCTCTTTCCATCATGTAATATTAGTGGAATATGCAATTTCCCCCAAATAATAAGAATTTATCAATGATTAGTTGTCTGGAGCATTACATAAAATGTTGGATTGGATTTAGCTGGGTGTGGCACTTTTTGGATATCAAGAATTTAAAAGACTCTTTATAGATATCTTCCAGAAAACAGGCTAGAATCCTATTCAAGTGCATATTCGTTGTCACAAAGTAAACTAAAATTGGCTGCTATATTTCATATGACTGTTTCTGCAAAAGCCCACTTTTGGATACTATTATTGAACATGGTTAATTCTTATTAATTTGTTGGACTTCTTTATTGTTAGTATGCAAATAAATATTTTTTAATATTCTACAAGTTACATTTTACTATTAATGATTTGAAATGGGTGATAAACAAATTTGAATAAAATATGAACATGTTCCATTGTATTATAACACTATATACTTTCTTGACAGCTAAAAAAAACTTTGTAGCATGTACTGTATATGTTTATAGTATATGTAGTAAATAAAAATATGGTCAAATGTTTGGCTTGGTGATCTTTTGTGGGAAAAAAAAAAAGAACAAGAAATAGAAAGGCCAGTACAGAAGATGAAGGCAAACAGCAGGAGGGAAAAGTGGAGGGAAAGGGAACATATCAGGGATTGAAATGGAGCAAATTATATTCCACTCATATATTATGATGATGATGTCAAAATGATCCTCAGTATTGTGTAAAAATGTAGTACACTAATAAAAGCATAAAAAGAATCTCCACTTTTGGTAATATTTAGGTGAAATATTGCTCCTAAGTGAAGGATAACAGTATACTTCAATGAAAGCTTGACAGTAAGGTGTTCACTCTTGCTATTTATAATTAAGGCTAATTTGAGCTATTAATCATTATTAGAGGTTCTTTTTATCCAAATAATTTCTTTTGTCTTTATAAATCTATTTTTAAACAAACATCCAAATATTGTTTCAAACAGATAATTGGAATGAATGGTCCTTTTAAAGAAGATTTTGAACCCCAGAAGGAAGCCAGGGAAACCATATTCCTCATGGAGTTTTTTGAATTGAAGAAAGCTAACATAATTCGCTTTATTTACATAGTCAATCTATAAAACAGATTTTTAACCAAATTTTAAGAACAAAAAATAAGTTCAAAAATAATTTTGCATCTTGAGCAAAGCCACATGTCCTGTAAGTAGTAGAGATAGGTCACAAGCATTAAAGTGGTTAATTTATAAATCACACCTCTTTCTGCATTAATTTTATATTTTTATGTGTCTGTAAATGTTACTTTACACTCCTTAATGAATTACAAAGTGGTATTTACATGTGAAATGGATATATAAAAAAAGAGAGAGAGATTAATCATTTAATTTATTCATTCAATGAATAGGTATTTAGTATTCATTGTATGCCAGGTTCAGTTTGAGATTTTTCTGGAAATCATGGACATTTATTCTGTGTAATAGAGTTGGGGTCTGCCAAAAAGTATAGCAGGGAACATTAAGTGTGTGGAATGGAAGCCTATAGATGAGAATGAGATTTAATGCTTAAAGAGATGTATCCCAGTACATTGGTCTCCTAGAAATTACATTTGACATATTTGATGGCATAACAAAATGTAATCTTTTGTACATTTCCATTAATGAATATGTTCTCCCTCAGAGAAGTGAACATAGAGTCCAAAGACTTGAAATATCAACATTTCCCAGATCTGGGTTAGTATATGGTAATATATTCTCAGAGTAATCTTCTTGAGTATTTTTTGTATCAAATAAATTACTGTCAATTAAAAATTATTTTTTCAATACCTACCTAAGAAGACATCATTAAAAAAAGACATTCCCTGAGCTAATGAAAAAGCATGCTTAACAAGCTTGCCATGATTCTTTTATTTTTTCAACATTTTAATTATAATATTCTGAGACTTCTAAGTATATAATGGAAGATTTCAGTCATATATAGAAACCTGAAATGACCTTATGGTTAACCTCTATGTAACTGTCCACCTACAATCTATAATTACATTTTTCTACATTGTTTAATATATGCCTTTCCATGGTCCCATTAAATATATCAATTTATCTTATTTTTCTGATGTGATTGAAAGGAAGTCTTGGAACATTTTCCCCTAAAATCTTTAACATAAATATTAATTTGAGTCAATATTGATAATTTTTACTAGAAATTTATTGAAGCACACTTCATGTACATATATGACAAAGTGCATTATTTGATGAATCTTTACATAAGTATAGCTACAGCAATCTAACATTACTATCAAGATACTAAAAATTCTCTTCAACACAAAAACTTCTTCATGTCACTTTGAAATCAATCTCTCCATTTAGTCCCTAGACAACTATTGATATGTTTTTTTGGTCATAATTTGTTATTTTGCATTTTCTAGAATTTAATGTAAATGGAATCAGTAAATACCATTTTTTCTATCTACTTTTGTTCAGCACAATGCTTTTGAGATTCATCCATGTTGTTATTTTAGTGGTTTTTTTTTCATTTTTATTCATGAGTAGTACTTCATCGTACAAGTATACTACAATTTGTTTATCCATACTCCTCTTGTATGCAATGGAACCATTTCTGGTTTTGAGGCTAAAATTAATAAAGCTACTGTTCTTTTTTGGTACTGGGGATTGAATCCAGAGGGACTTTACCACTGAACTACATCCCTAGCAGGCTCTCGCTAAGTTGCTGAGGCTGGTGTCAAACCTGCTATCTTCCTACCTCAGCCTCCCGAGTCGCTGGGATTCCAAGTACACACACCCAGCAAAGTTACAGTTCTTTATTACCATTCTTGGAATCACTTTTGTAGTAATGTTTTCATTTCCTAGTGGGTCACATAGAGGTGTCCATTTAAATATTTTATGTCTACAAGTAACTCTATTACTATAAAATTTAACTTTATAAACATAAATCATAATGACATGTGCATAAATTTAACTTTACAAACATTAAAACATAGAGCTTTATTAACATAAAGCATAATGAAACAAAACAATATAAAAAAGTAACAAAAATTCAGAACATATATCAAAATAGTAATTAATAGTGATAAGTTGCTATTCAAAGTAAATGGACAGGTTCTTATATTTGTCGGATGAGCCAATTAATGAAGAGAAATGGACTATATGAATTATAATGAAGTATAATTTAATTTCTTGCTGATTTGTTTGAAAATACTGACATCAAGAAAAGATCACATAGCCTCAGCAATTTAGCAAGGTGCTAAGCAACTCAGTGAGACCCTGTCTCTATTAAATTCAAATAGGGCTGGGGATGTGGTTCAGTGGTCTAGAGTCCCTGAGTTCAATCCCTGGTACCAAAGAGAGAGAGAGAGAGAGAGAGAGAGAGAGAGAGAGAGAGAGAGAGATAGATCACATAGGACATAGGCCACCAGAGTGATATAGTGGCAGCAAATTGAGTAATGAGCAACTGTTATTTGAAAGACTATTTAAGATCACTTGTGAAACAGGAAAACATAAAATACTTTGAAATTTCATAGTTCACTTGAAAGAGTTTCCCCAAATTTATCAAAACCCTAGACATATAAATACTATTTTTAGTATTAGTGGTAAAGCTGAAAAAAACCTCTACTTTTATAGCATCCATTAAAAAGCACATCTCACTATGCTAGAGGAAAGACTGAATCCTTAAGTTATTGTCTCTATAAAGTAATAAAAATCCCTGCCTTATAAAGTAGGGTCAGAATATGCAGTAAAAATTATAGGCAAAAGGTATCTCAAGTAATAAATCAATAAATATAGTTTCTAGAATTTTTTTTTTGGAAATGAATGTCAGGTTTTTCAAATTTGTCGTGATTTTTTTCAAATTATAAATAAGCATTCTCTGTATATTTTTGTTCTTTCAACTGATTCATGAAAACACAAATATTGTACATATTAATGGGATACAATGTAATATTCAATACATGTATATATTGTATAATGTTTAATCAGATTAGACATATTTATCTCCTCAAACATGTATCATTTGTTTGTTGTAAAAACTTTCAAAATCCTTATTTCTAGCTTTTATTTTTTTGCAGCACAAGTTTTCATTTCTCTGGTTGTACACCATGTAGCATCACACCATATGTACAATCATACATGTACCTAGGGTAATGATGTCCACTTCATTACACCATCTCTTCTAGCTTTTTGAAATATATATTACATAATTACTTTTTATAGTCACCATACCTTGCAATAGTACCCCAGACATTCTTGCTTCTAACTATATTTTAGTAACCATCTATCAATCTTTCCCCATTCCTCCTAGCTAGTGTTAACCACCTATGATCACTACCATTCTTCTCTTAAATTCTATAAGATCAACTTTTTATTGGTTCTTTTTAGTTATACATAATAATAGGATTCATTTTGACATAATTATAAAAGCATGGAATATAATTTGTTCTAATTTAGATCCAGTACTTTCCTCTTTCTCTTCCCTCTTCCCTCCCCCTGTTCCTTTCCCTCTCATATACCAGTGAGATCATGTGGTACTTGTCTTCCTGTGCCTGGCTTCTTTCATTGAACATAATGATCTCCACATTGTCAAATATAGTAAGGTTTCATTTTCTCTATGACTAAATAGCGTTCCATTGTTATGTTTCGATCTGCAATGTCCTCCAAAGTCTCACAGCAAAGTTCAGAGGTACTGCTTTTGGGAAGTGATCAAATCAGATTTACTTTTCTAGTCCTGTGAAGAATGCCATTGGTTTTTCTTTTTCTCTTTCCTTACATTTTTTAGTGCTGTGGATTGGACCTATAGGTACTTTACCATTACCTCCCCATCCATTTTTATTTTTTATTTTTTATTTTGAGACAGGATATTGCAAAGTTGTTGAGGGTCTTGCTAAGTTGCCCAGGCTATCCTAGAACTTAAGATCCTACTGCCTCTATCTCCCAAACTGCTGGGATTACAAGTGTGTACCACCAAGCCCATTTTGCCATTGTATTAATACAGATTGCCCTAAATCTGTAAATCCCTTTGGTTTATAAGGACATTTTAATAATATTGATTATTTCGATCTGTGAATGCACTATGCTTTGCCACTTTTCTGCATCCTTTTCAATTTCTCTCATCAGGGTTTTGTGTAATTTTTTTTTTTTTTAGTTGTAGACAGACATAATATATTTATTTATTTATTTTTTATGTGGTGCTGAGGATTGAACCCAGTGTCTCACACGTGTGAGGTAAGCACTGTACCACTGAGCTACATCCCCAGCCCCTCATCAGTGTTTTATAATTTTCTTTGTAAAGATCTTTTACCTGTTTGATTAAACTTTTAAATTTATTCCTAGTTCTGTTGTTATTGTTGTTGTTTTACCAAGGATTGAACCCAGAGGCACTTAATGATTGAGTGGCATCCCCTGCCTTTTTAATTTTTTTAAATTTTGAGATAGGGTCTTGCTAAGTTATGTAGAGCCTGACTATGTTGATAAGATTGGTTTTGAACTTGAATCACTGAGATTATAGGCATGTTTCACTATGTCTGGCCCAAGTTTTTTTTTAATCTATTATTAATAGGATTACTTTCTTGATTTCTATTTCACTGTTGGTATATAGCAACACTACTGATGTTTGTATATTATTTGTATTCTGCAACTGTGATGAATATATTTATTAGTCCTAATAAGATTTTTGGTGTAATTTTTGAGGTTTTCTACATAGAAGACAAACAGTAACAATTTAATTTATTTTCCAATTTGGATGTCCTTTATTTCTTTCTCTTGCCTAAATATTCTGGATAGGACTTCCAACTCTAGGCATCCTTTTCTTGATCCATATCTTAGAAGGATTTTATCCTTTCCCATGTAAAATGTTGGTTGTTGGCTTATTATAAATGGCCTTTATTATTTCACACATATCCTTTTTATACCTAATTTGTACAGCATTTTAATTGTAAAATGATGTTTAATTTTATCAATGCCTTTTTCATGAAAATTGAAATAACCACATGATTTTTGTCCTTTGTTCTGTTACTATAGTATATCAGTTTTTTTTCCATACTAGGGATTGAACCCACGGGTACTTAACCATTGAGCCACACATCCTTAGTGCTTTTTATTTATTTATTTATTTTAATTTTAGAGACAGGGTCTCGCTAAGTTGCTTAGAGCCTCGACAAGTTGCTGAGGCCAGCTTTGAAACTATCATTCTCTTGCCTCAGCCTCTTAATCTGCGGGGATATATCAGTTTTTTATTTGCATATATTGAACCATCCTTGCAATCCTGGGATGAATCACACTTAATTATGTGGAATAAGCTTTTTAATTTGATGTTGGATTCAATTTATTAGTATTTTGTTGAGAATTTTTTTCAATCTATGTTCATCATGTGTATTGACCTATAAGTTTTCTTCTTTTGTTGTATCCTTGTCTGGTTTTGGTACCAGTATAATGCTGACCTCATAGGAGGTGTGATCTCGTATTTGTATCTCACAGCCTTCAAAATTTTATCCTTATTCTGTATGATTCCTTCACTCCAGTCTGTCCAATCCAAAGTACCTCTATTCTCTGCCCCCCTTATTGTGAATTAACATCTACATTACAGAGAAAACACTTGGCCTTTGGTTCTTTGGGATGGACTTATTTTGCTTAGCATGATATTCTCTAGTTCCATCTATTTACCTGCAAATGCCATAAATTCATATTCCTGTGTGTGTGTGTGTGTGTGTGTGTGTGTGTGTGTGTGTGTGTGTATTACATTTTCTTTACCCATTCATCTGTTGAAGGGCATCTAGGTTGGTTCTATATCTTGGCTGTTGAGAATTGAGCTGCTATAAATGTTGATGTGGCCATGTTGCTGTAGTATTCTGATTTTAAGTCCTTTGGGTATAAACCAAGGAGTGGGATAGCTGGGTCAAATGGTGGTTTCTTTCCAAGGTTTCTGAGGAATCCCCATACTGCTTTCCATATTGATTGTACCAATTTTCAGTCCCACCAGCAATGTATGAGTCTACTACCTTTCTCTCCACATTCTCACCAACATTTGTTGTTGCTTATATTCTTGATAAATGCCATTCTGATGGGAGTGAGATGAAATCTTAGAGTAGTTTTGATTTGCATTTCTCTGATTGCTACAGATGTTGAACATGTTTCTTATATTTGTTGATGGATTGTATTTCTTTTTCTGTGAAGTGTCTTTTCATTTTCTTATCCCATTTATTGATTGGGTTATTTGTTATTTTTTAAGAGTTGATTTTTTTGAGTTTGTATACATCCTGGGGATTAATGCTTTATCTAATGTGATAAAGATTTTCTTCAATTTGGTAGGCTCTCTCTTTGCATTATTCATTGTTTTCTTTGCTGTGAAGAGGCTTTTAAGTTTGAATCCATCCCATTTATTTATTCTTGATTTTACTTCTTGCACTTTAGGAGTCTATTGTCAAGGAAGTCAGTTTCTAAGTGACATGGTGGAGGTTTGGGCCTCCATTTTCTTCTATTACACACAGAGTCTCTGTTCTCAGGCCTGTCTTTGATACGCTTTGACTTGAGTTTTGTGCAGGGTGAGAGATAGGGGTCCAATTTCATTTTGTTACATATGGATTTCCAGTTTTCCCAGCACTATTTGTTGAAGAGGCTATCTTTTCTCCAAAGAATGTTTTTGGCACCTTTGTCTAGTATGAGATAACTGTATTCATGTGGGTTTGTCTCTGTGTCTTCTATTCTATACCATTGGTTGATGTGTCTGTTTTGGTGCCAATATCATGCTGTTTTTGTTACTATAGCTCTATAGTATAGTTTAAGTTCTGCTATTTTGATGCCTCCTCCTTCACTTTTCTTGCTAAGGATTGTTTTGGATACTCTAGGTCTCTTATTTTTCCAAATGAACTTCATGATTCCTTTTTCTATTTCTATGAAGAATGTCATTGGGATTTTAATAGGAATTGTATTAAATGCTTTTGGTAATATGGCTACTTTGACAATGTTAATTCTGCCTATCCAAGAACATGGGAGATCTTTCCATATTCTAAGGACTTCTTCAATTTGTTTCTATAGTGTTCTGTACCTTTCATTGTAGAGGTCTTTGACCTCTTTTGTTAGATTGATTCCTAAGTATTTTATTGTTTTCAGGGCTATTGTGAATGGGGTAGTTTTCCTAATTTCTTTTTCAGTGGATTCATCACTGATATATAGAAATGCATTTCATTTATGGGTATTGATTTTATATCCTGCTACTTTGCTGAGTTTATTTATTTGTTCTAAAAGTTTTCTGGTGGAATTTTTCAGGTCTTCTAAATATAGAATTATATCATCAGCAAATAGTGATAGTTTGAGTTCTTCTTTTCCAAGTCCATTTAATTTCTTGTTTTGTCTAATTGCTCTGGCTAGAAATTCCAAGACTATCTTAAATAGAAGTGGTGATAGAGGGCATCCTTGTCTTGTTCCAGTTTTTAGAGGGAATGCTTTCATTTTTTTTCCATTTAGAATGGTGTTTGCCTTTGGTTTATAATAGACATGAACAAGACATAATGATTGTAAATATTTATGCCCCAAACAATGGAGCAGCTATGTACATCAAACAAACCCTTCTCAGTTTCAAGAATCAAATAGACCACACACAATAATACTGGGTGACTTTAACATCTCTCTCTCACTACTGGATAGATCTTCCAAACAAAACTGAAACAACAAAAAAAACCCATATAACTAAATAATACAAACGATAGAGTTTGGACTTAATAGACATATGTAGAATATTTCATCCACTAATGATCAAATACATTTTCTTCTCATTGATCTTATGTATTTGCTATTTTAGTGTCTATTGCACTTGACTTCAGTCTGTATTATTTCTCTCCCTTCTACTAATTTTAGATTTAGTTTATTCTTTTTTTTTCTAGTTCCTTGAGATGTAGTGATAGGTTATTTATCTGAGATTTTTCAACATTTTATTTTGGGGAGGGTACTGGAAATTGAATGCAGAGGTTCTTAACCACTGAGCAACATCCTCAGCCCTGTTTTATATTTTATTAGAGACTGGGTCTCACTGAGTTGTTAGATGCCTCACTAAGTTGCTGTTATTGGCTTTGAACTGGTGATCCTCCTGCCTCAGCCTACAAAGCCTTTGAGATAAGAGGCATTTGCTACCACAACTGGCTTGACATTTTTGACGTGGAAATTGATCTCTATTTACTTCCCTCAATAATGCTTTTGTTGTGTCTCTTTTCATTTGTTCAAGAATTGTTTTAATTTCCTTCTTGTTTTCTACCTTGATTTATTGTTTCTTCAAAACTAAGTTGTTTAATTTCAATGTATTTTTTCTAGTTTTCAAAGCTTTTTTGTTATGATTTATAGCTTTATTGCATTGTGATCAGAAAAAAATTTGATGTGATTTAATTTTTTAAAAATATTTTAAGACTGGTTTTGTGGCCTTCCATATGATTGATTTATCCTGGAGAATGTTGCAAGAACTGGTGAGCAAAAATATGCATTACTATGGCAGTTGGATGGAATGTTCTGTACATATATTTTAGGTTGATCTGGTCTAGAGTGCAAATTAACTCTGGTATTTCTTTGTTGATTTTCTGTGTAGATGCTCTCTGCATTGCTGAAAGTGAGGTGTTAAAGTCCCCAAGAGTTAATGCATTTGAGTGTGTTTCTCCATTTAGATCTATTAGTACTTGCTTTATATATTTGAGTGTTTTAATATTAAGTACATATATATTTATAACTGCTTTTCCCTTGCTTTTTTTTGACAAATTTTCTCATTATATAATGATCTTCTTTGTCTATTTTTACTGTTTTTAATTTAAAGACTATTGCATCTAATATTAATATGGCTATTTCTGCATTTTTTGGCTTCCATTTTTATGGAATATCTCATTCCATCTGTTCATATTCCATCTGCATGTCCTGAGAAGTGAAGTGAGTGTTTGAAAGCAACATGACTGGGTATTGCTGGTTTTTTTAAAAAAATCCATTCAATCATCTTATGTTTTTCAATTTTTTTCACAATACCTTTATTCTGTTTATTTTCATTTTCTTTTTATGTGGTGCTGAGGATTGAACCCAGGACCTCACACATGCTAGGCAAGCAGTATACCACTGAACTCCAGCCCCAGCTCTTATTTTATGTTTTCTAATTGAAGAATATATCACATTTACATTCAAGGTAATTATTTATAGGTAAAGTCTTACTATAGTCATTACAAAACTACTTTATAGTTTTGTTGTAGTTCTTTTTTTTC
Source organism: Ictidomys tridecemlineatus (assembly GCF_052094955.1). Classification (NCBI taxonomy): domain Eukaryota; kingdom Metazoa; phylum Chordata; class Mammalia; order Rodentia; family Sciuridae; genus Ictidomys; species Ictidomys tridecemlineatus. Next base: position 99,663,333 of record NC_135493.1, on the reverse strand, counting down.
CCCACACTTCTCATCTTTCTTGGTGGTTAAGTGAATTACTCTACTAGTGTGTTTTGATTTCCTGCTTATTAGTCTTGGTATGTGTACTATAGATTTTTGCTTTGTGGTTAACATGAGGCTTACAAAAAATCTTTTTCTTAGAACAATCTATTTTAAAAAGACAGCAACTTAACACTATAAAAATAGAAACAAATGAACAAAAGCACAAGAGAAAATATAATCACAAGAAAACTCTACAATTGTGTTCCATTTCTCCCCACATTTAATAAGCAGGCTGAGCCTATAGTAACTTCTGCTATTGTAGCACTAGATGGTACTCAGGCCATTTTCCAGGAATCTGCTGTTGATATGTTGTCACTGTTTCCTTACTAGAGGGCAATCCCTATACAGTTTTGTCCCAAATATTCTTTTGGTGAACTTTTCTGAAAGAAATAGGAGAGTACCTAGAAAGAGTGTTGTCTTTCCCCTTAGCCTCTCTCTGGTGCCTATGTAGGCACAGATGCCTTGTCTAGTTTCTAGCACATGGTCAGAAAGAGCAGGATTCTGCCTGATTCTGTGAGTCACTAAGGATAACTTTGGCTCCTATGCAAACCCTTTGGCTACCAAAGTCATCAAGCTGTGTCATACCTTAAGCCCATATTCTACCAAGACCAGAAAAATATTAGGTTAGGAATAAGGCCCACAATTCTCTAGGCTGCCTATTGCTGAGGTGAGGCCCAATTTTGCTGGAATCAGCCACAGCTTGTGATAGAATAGAAGTTTGGAAGATTGTGACTCCATGTCATCCCCCTAGCACTGTAGCTGTTCTGGAGGCTGGAGGCTCCATCTACAGGCAGCCCTGGGATGGGAACCATTAGGATCTGCCCAGTGTTAGGTTTCACAAACCCAGCATGAAGTTCTAGAGCAAAGTCTTCTATTTAATACTTTGTCTTATCTAGGTCATGTTCCACACTGCTGCCTAACATTGGGATAGTGTTGGTGAAGGCAGACCTTTGTAATGATGCTAAGCTGGGTCATGCATGAGTCTCATAGTTACAAAGACATGCACAGTCTCAGGGGTACACCAGGCCCACACTGCAACTGGCACAGTATAGATTTTTTTTCTGATCCTATGGAAGCCCTGTTTGTGATAACTGGTCTGGCGATAGGTGTACTACCCAAGGTTTGGGGATGTATGGTGAAGATAGTCTGTTGTCTACCAAGGCAGATGCTAAGCTGGGTTGCACCTGTGTCTCCCAGCTTTCAGTAGGAGGGCATGTGTTCCCCAGGCTCACTCCAAGGCTGCAACTAATGTGGCTTGAACTCAAGTCTGTCCCACTGGTGCACAAATGTCCACCTGTCCTTGATCTGGGCTAGGGGCTCTATCTGTGAGCCCTGGCCAGAACATGGGGGCTTCTGGTTTCTAGTAGTTGCTTATTCTTACTATGATAGGTCAGGCACTGGGCTCTTAAACAAAGCCTTGCTCTAACTTCAATATCCTGCTTCCCAGCAGGCAGAATCCAGATCTTTACTCTGCCACCTGAGGTTGGAAAACCACCTAACCTAACATAGATCCAGGGCTCAGTCTGCAGTAATTGGCCTAGCATTAGGTTCATTGTGGCTGTCCTGATACTGGGTTTCAAGTCTTAATTCTCTCTCCCTCTCCCAAGTAGGAGGTACCTCTCTGCATTGTGGTGCTTAGAGTTGGGGAAGAGTTGGGCAATTCTTTCTTTCCTGAGTTTTTCAAAGCTCTTTTCATTTTGTTATTCCAAAAGCAGACACTATGGAAACTCTCATGGTTTCCTTAGCTCTTGTGCTGGTAATTTGGTGCAAGAAAAGCTGTTTGACTTGGTTTGTCTGTGGGGTGAGATTGTCAGAGAATCCCAGCTGTCATCTTGCTCCACCCTCAGTGTCTGTTGAAGTTTGATAAGAAAATATCATAACTTTTCCCAAAGAAGTAACATAACATAACATTACATAACATAACATAACATAACATCATGTGAAGTTCTGGTTGCTTCACATCCTCACCATAATTTGGCACTGCTAGAATTTTTAGTCCCCTTGATACATCAGAAATATCTAATTTTAATTTAATTCACATTTCCCTAATGACCAATGATATTGAACACCATTTAGAATGAATATTGTTTATTCATATACCTCCCAGTTTTGTGAAGTATCAGTTCAAATCCCTTGTTCATATTGCAATTTGATTGTTTGCATTTCTATTGATTTATATGCATTCTATATATATTCGGGCTATCAGCACTTTAACAATGACTATTTTCCATCAGTTTGAATTGCGTATTCATTTCCTTAACAGTCTTTCAATGAGAAGAAGTTTAATTTTTAAAAGTTTCTAATTTGTAACTGGGTGCAGGGCCCATGCCTCTAATCCCAGCAGCTCTGGAGGGCTGGGCCCTCTAGCCTCAGCAATTTAGTGAGCCCTAAAATCAACTTCTGGAGACCCTGTCTCTAAATAAAATATAAAAATAAAGCTTGGGATATGGCTCAGTGGTTAGGTGTTCCTGGTACCAAAAATAAAATAAAACAAAATTTCTAATTTGTTAATTTTTTCATTTTATGGTTGTTTCTTTCTATGTTCTGCCCAAGAAACTAGTATTTATCCTTACATTATTAAGATATTGTCTTATGTTTTCTTTCTTTTTTTTTTTTTTCTTTCTGTTTGATACCAGGGATCGAACCCAGGGGCACTTAACTACTGAGCCACATCCTCAGGTTTTTAATTGTTTAAATTTTGAGACAGGGTCTCACTAAGTTGCTTAGGGCCTAACTAAATTGCTGAGGCTGGCCTTGAACTTGTGATCTTCCAATCTCAGTTTCCCAAGTTGCTGGGATTACAGGTGTGCACTATCATGCCTGACTCTTAAATATTTTTTAGTTTTAACTTACATTAAGGTCCTTGAGCCATTCCAAATTTATTGGGTAAGTGTGTAAGGGAGGATCCAAGGTTAATTTTTTTTTACATAATAATATTCTGATGTTCCAGCAAGAGTTCTCTAATTTTTTTTTTCAATATGACATTGCTTTGGCACTTTTTCTTCAGGGAAAACAAGAAATCTTTACATGTGTACCTTTTCCAGCACTTGACTGGTTTTATCCATACACTTTATTCTGAGACTAGCAATTACTTTATTTTGATAAAAGTTTTGAAGTCATTTAATATAAGTTCAATAAATACTTTCAAGATTGCTTTGAATATTATCGTTAGCTGTTCAAAATTTAACCTTCATCATGCAAAACCTTTTATTATAAGTGTTTAGCTAGTAACTGACATTTAAATTTTTAAAAAAAGTATTGTCTTTATAAGTTATATTTTAAGTCTTAAAACCAAACAACTTCAGGGAATCATCCCTTGATAAGTCCAAGAGGTTTTGTTTTTCTAAAAAAGTTCATTTCTGTTTCTTTGTAGTTGGGAAAGGAAACAAAGAATTTGAGGTGGGAACAATAGTCAAAGAATAGTTGAAAGGACAGGAAGGAATGGGTCTATCTCACACTAAGACCCAAGGGATACTTTTTCCCTTCTTTGAAAAGAGATTACAGAAATAAATCTCCAGAATTTACTTTGGATTCTTTAGGATACAATCAAAGCTACTTTAGAGTCAGAAGGAAAATATTCTCTCTCCATCTTTATTAAGATAATATTTTATCCAAAAGAAAGGCACATTTTTTGCTTTATTTTTTATTTTTTTATTTTTTTAATAACTACACATGACAGTACAATTATCTTGACATATCTAGAAAGGCACATTTTTTAGTGAAAAGAGTAGCTGGTCATAAATGTGGGGAAATACTGTTGGGCAGATGGTATATTAATGAGTCATTTGGGGAAGACAACTTAGATGAATGTTACAATTTTTTAAGATACATTTTAGTTGACCCAGTAATTCTTATTCAAAGGCTCTATCTAAAGAAATATGCATACATCATTTATGTACACAAAGAAATACAAGTGTTTTCATTGTGTTCATGTGTATAATAGCATAAAAATAAGGAATGAGAGGGAAAGAAAAACACTCTCATGGATTGAATTAGGTCCTCCCAAAAAGGTATGTGGAAGCCCTAACCTCTGTACTTCAAAAAAGACTTACTGCAAATTAATTAAAATAAGTTAAAATAATTGTTTAAAATAATTTTACTTGTGTAAAATGGCTCCTAAAACCAATAAGACTTCTGTCCTTTTAGGAAGAGAAAACACCATGTGAGCACAGCCTTGAAAAGTGGGGAGAAGATGTTAATATATACTTGGAAAACATAACCATTACTAGAATGATACATCTACAAGCCAAAGATTATTAATAACTATCCACCAACAAAGAGGCAGAAGGATTCTCCCCCAGAGCCATCTGAGATTGTGATCCAACCAATAGCTTGATTTTTACACTACCATCCTCCAGACTTTGACACAAAAATTTCTGTTAAAATTTTTTGAAAGGAATAATTTGTGCTTTTATTTATTATAATTAATGTGAATGTTCACAGGTGTCATTTCTGACATTCTTGGACATTACTTTCCTATTTATATTTTTCCATTTCTTTTTTTTTTCTTTCCTGAACCTGTTTGCCTAATCCTGATGGAAATTTCACCCTTACTCTTAAATTCATTATCTAGTAATGTCATTGCTCTAACTAGAACTTATTTATTCTTTTTGTAGGGGGAGGGGTACCGGAAATTGAACTCAGGGGCATTTGACCACTCAGCCACATCCCCAGCCCCTATTTTGTATTTTATTTAGAGACAGGGTCTCACTGACTTGCTTTTGCTGAGACTGGTTTTAAACTCATAATCCTCCTGCCTCACCTCAGCCTCCCAAGCTGCTGGGATTACAGGTATGCGCCAATGTGCCTGGCCATATTTATTCTTGATGAGAATTATATTTGTTTATTGTCTATCAGCATTTTTGTTCTCAACCTTAATTATTCCATTTAACCGTTATATACTTGTATTTCCTTTTTATAAGTCATTTCAGCCTGGGCCTTTTGTGCATTACAATATCAGTTAATTTATTTGGGTTTCTTATCTGTTGTTGTCCAAGGACTGTAAACACAAAACATAAAACATACTTTGGAATACTTGGGAAATAGTACATGAAGATATAATAGCTAAAGATGGCATTGATCTTATGGAAACCTGATGAAATCCTTAATCATTCAAGTTTTCTATGAGACTGTCCTATCTCTGCAATTTTTTCTTTACATTATAGATTATTTACTCTTTTTAGTAGTGAGAATTGAAGAACAATGAACAAATTTAATGGCTTATTTCATCCCTCCAAAACATAATTTATGGGATGAATTTTAGAATATTCATTCCTTGAAATTATCTTCACTGTTAATTACTCAATTTCATTCAGATTTATTAAACTTTAAAATTGTTTTCAGTGTTTGTTATGCAATAGATTTATTGCAAAGATCCTCTCTTACAAACCCCATACACATCTCCTCCATAATACATACATGCACATGCAGAGAAAAATATCATTGTCCTGAGTTAGGCCAACCCCATCTCTAAAATCATAGACACACATAGCAAAATAAAGCAGTACCTCAGTGCAGCCTCTCTTGACTTCTAGAATCCCTGTAAAAGGAATTTGATTGTGTGGGATGATGTCCTCCAGGATTTATGCCTTATATAAATGGAGTAGCTATTTCCTGCTGTATCATTCAGAAATAAATGAAGAAAATATCCTTAATATGAAATATTAACAGACTTTGGGGACCTGGGACCTTTTTGTTCTCCAGCCAAATTTTGCATCAGCAAGGCTACATTCCCTTGGAAGTGAGAAGAAAGCAAAATGTCCAGATGTACAGTAATAATGCCCAGCAAAATGTCAGGTGATATTGTATAGAAGTTTCCAAACAGTAAATCTCCAGGATTCCAATATTCCCAGGAAGACAGTGCTATCACTAAATATTCAATGATAAAATAATGTAACAGGATGTTTCTTTATTGACCTTGGAAATTCATCAAAATATGACATCATATCTTCTTATAAGAGCAGAAAGTCTTAATGTTGATCTGTGAATGCATATTTATATTATGCATTACAATAAATAAAAGAAGGTAGTACATCCAATAGCAAAAATTCAGATGAAAAAAACTTGAGAACTGTTTTGTTAAAAAATTCATTCATTGCTTCAACTTTGATTATGCAAGTAAAAAGCAGTAAAATTTAAATATTATCTCTCTTGAAAATGTATATTTTGGTGTTTTAAAATGCATCATCATTCTGGAATTCCCTTCTTCAAAAGGTAGAGTTTAATCCCCTTCTTCTTGACTGCAGACTTACCTAGCTACTCAGGATTCTAATGATAAGAAATCCTCAGAAATAATTGCATGTCACTTGCAAGTTCAGCCTTTCAAAGGAACAAGACTTGCATCTGGGGCTCTGTTTCTCTTCTTTTCTCTCTTTCTTATCTATCTTCCCTGGGGAATAGGCTACCACTTATGACTAACATGATAGAAAGGCCATGTAGTAAGAAACTGAGGCCTCTAGGCAACTGCCATTGAAGAACTGAGGCCTGCTAGCATCTAAATAAGTGAGCTTGAAATTTGACTGTACACACATATTGAACCTTGAAATGGTAACAGCCTAGTAAACAACTTGACTAAATCTTATGCAAGATGCTAAACAAGAAACACCCAGCAAAATCATTCCAAGCTTTATAATCATCAGAAGCTGCATGAAATAATAAGTACTTTTTAATTGATAAATTTGGGGATAAATTGTTATGTAACCATAGCTAATGTGTGTGTGTGTGTGTGTGTGTGTGTGTGTGTGTGTGTGAGAGAGAGAGAGAGAGAGAGAGAGAGAGAGAGAGTAGGGGGAGTGAGAAAGGGAGAAACACAATGATAGTGAAAATTTCTCTTTTAGCAAGCAAAACTTTTACATCAATGAAAAGAAAGATTGTTTTTATTATATCAATTCTAAAATACACTATGTAGTAATAACTGCATCTATTTTATTGCAGTAGATGAGAGATCATTGTGAAAACAAATAGTGCACCTATTACATAAATATACCTAATAATATACTCACAATTTTATAATAAAATTATTCTATATGGCAACTTCTGAAGGATGTTTTATAGTTGAAATAGCCAGAGAGAAAATGAAATTCACAAAATTATAATACATCCAGCCTTAGAAAGTATATAGTTCAATTTCAGTATTTTAATTTGGTGAATTAACTAAGAGAAATTTATAGTTTCCCATCTTAGCAAATTCACTGCTTACCTAGGCTTGTGCTGGATAACAACTCTCTCATGCACATTCAAAATATAATTTAGTCTATTTTTAGGTTAATGTGTATATAGATGCCAAGGACATTTTCATTCTAAATAAATACTGACCAATATCTTGAATGTAAGATACACTAAAATACACTGTCACTTATTATTGTATAATTTTAACAAAGCCAGATGTATATCATAAACTAAATGACAGAATTTTGCCTAGGTAGAACAAAATTCACATTGAAAACATTTATTATTATTTCATCAGAATAAGTATGGAATGTATAACAAAGTAATAAATTTCAATAAAATCACAATTGGAAAATAAACACTCTGTAAAAGACAAATTTTTTCTGTTGCCATACCCTTTAAAATGTTTGTAAGGAGTCAGATTCATGTTATTTCTCTGCTTTTGCAGCTCTACCTTGTAAAGACTAGGAACTCTCCTGTTATCACAATTAGATACTCTCAAGTATCTACCAACTGAAAGACAGAAGACCAGGTGTATATAATTACACTCAAATGTATGTTATGAATCTAAATTACTGAGGATTTCAAATTCCCTTTGTTAAAAAAAAATGTCGGAAATTTCATGGGCTGCTAACTACCTAATTATTGCCAAGACTATTTTACATGGCTGAAGTTGGAGCTCCTTAAATAAACAAATGAATTATTCAGTCAATAATCCAGATAATATTGTTTGGATCATAGCATTGAAAGACTGCTATTACAGATAAGGAAAAATGATACAATTTGCTGATAAAAGTTTTAATACTGTCACAATAACATATCCCATCGCAAATTAGGAATCATCTGTTTTATCAATAGAATTTTGATACTTTTTAATAGCTTGATATTGTGTAAAGGAATTTTTATTCATTGAAGTCTATTTGATAATTAAATTATAAGATTTTAAAGGATGAAATATATACTAGCATATCCTGTCACTTTTAATTCATTTCAAAGTTTTTATGCATGTATGATTAAGGAGTTAATAAACAGATAATCTTTATTTCCATAGAGAAAAAAAGTGTTATCATCATGGCTCATGGTTGCAATTGACTGTTGCCATTTATTTTGCAACTCATATATTTGATGGACACTAATTTTTCTTAAATAGACTTTATGTCTATCATGTCATTGGGAGTTCAAAATATTTCTTCAAATGAACTAGATTTCCTAAGAAAAAACTCATTAATTACATGTGCTGATGACAATAAATCAAAGCATGTATTTGATACTAGTAACTATATAGAATTACAATGGAGACCTAGCAACTTATAAACAAGAAAAATTTTGTTAGTATATTTACTCAAAATATATTTTTCACATTGAAGTAGTGTAGTGTCATTTCATTTGACTAAAAGACAAAATAATGAACTGTTTCAAATATCTGGAAATTCATAAATATGAGGAAACTTTGTTTCTTTAATTTGTGTTTATCATTTCATGAATAACTTACTTGAATGTGCCATTTCTCCTAAAAGAGGACTTCAGTTACTCTGTCTTTTACCACTAGGTGTACAGGCATCTTATGAAAGGTATTTGTGGTTCTTTCCTGAGATATGTGATAGTCTTCAAAAACAGACTCACATTGTCAAATACCTCTCCCATTTCCATCTTATTGAATTAGCCTAATTTCTATAGATTGCCTTTTAATCTTAATGTTGATATCATAAATGGACTTTCTGCCTGAATTTCCATCATAAGTTGTGTTCCTTAATATTTTTTTGCTCATTCACTCATTCTTTTTTTTCAAGATCCCATTATTATTTTCACTCTGTTAATGCTGTGGTTTAAATGTGTCTCCCAACAATCACATATTGGAAAATTAAACTCAGTCCAACATATTGGAAAGTAGGGCTCAGTAGGAGTTGTTTAGGTAATTAGGGCTCCACCCTCATAAAAGAATTATTGCTAATTTAAAAAGTTCTTTGGAACTGCAAGTTTGGTTACTTGTTCTCTCTTGCATTTACTCTTTCTCACCCCTTGATACTGTCATTTGATAAGGCAGCAACAATATTTTGTCAGGTGCAACTCCTTCAACCTTGATCTTTCCAGTCTCTGGAACTAAAATAAATAAATCTTTATTCTTTAAAAATAACAGTCTCAGATAATCTGTTTTAGTGGCACCAAACAGATTAGGACAGTTAACATCTATTTATTGATTTTCTCATGATGTATCAAATACAATATAAGCCAAGAAGATAAACATCAATGAATAGAGAAGAAACAATCATTACTTTCATGGCACTTTAGCAAGAAAAAAAATCATCATTATAAGACAGATTCTTTAATCACATTTATGCTGTGGGCTATGAAGAAAAATGTCAGGGAAAAATACTATTATAACATGAGAATTATCATAGTTTACAAGAGCAGAAAATTCTTCACCATATTAGGTTGTGGCTCAGTGGTAGAGTGCTTACCTAGCACGTGTGAGGCACTGAGTTCAATCCTCATCATCACATAAAAATAAATAAAATAAAGGCATGCTGTCCATCTACAACTAAAAAGTATTTTTAAAAAATCATATCACAGGCAAAGATCATTATAAGTAGTATGAATTAGCTACACATGGGAATTTAAAAAAAAAACATTTAACCATACTGCTTCACAGTTACTGTTACTTTTCATTTTCTGGGTACTATCAGTGAGTAAGGTAAACTGAAACTGTTGCTCCTGATGCCTGTATATTGCTAAGTTGGGGTGCTAGACTTCTGCTACAGGACAGTTTATTAATTATTAAATGTCCTTCCCTAAAAGTAATATCTATCCCAGAGATGGTAGAAGAAATATTCCAATTTCATAGTGATTATCCTGGGAACTGGCTCCTAATTTTAGATATACAAGTTGAGTATTAGAAAGCTTAGTAAACAGATCAAGTTCAGCAGAGCTTAATTCCTGCTTGCTTTAAGTTTTCTTCAATATGAATAGATATTACCAAGTGACACTTATTGCTTAAAGGACCTCTGATCCCCAAATCCAATCCTAGAAAGCTCTGTAAACAGGCATATGTGAAAACACTGCTTTTTTATTATTATCTATTGTTAATATTATTTATAATCTGGTTGAAAACCCATGATACCTCTGTGCATAAAAAATTCTGAGCCAGTGACTAAAAACGTCACTTGTGATCTAATGATCTAAGCCTACTCAAACTCCACATGTTTCTACAAGATTGAAACTAATCATTTTATTATGGCCATGTTTGTCACCCTGTGATGTTTGGCTGATGTGACAGTGCTATTGCCTGAGCTATACAACACCTACTTGGATTCACTTTAAGCTATTTGGGAGCTGTCTGTTACCAAGGGCAATTTTGAAGATTAAAAACATTTTTGTGCTTTGTGTATTATAGACTACCTCTAAATTACAATGGTTTAATTTACATTTTTTAACTTTATAGTTGTGTGAAAGATATATTAATTCAGTAGAAACTACTTGAAATTTTGGATTTTGATCTCTTACTGGGCTACTGATATTTGCTACAACATACTCTGGTGATTTTGAGTAGTGGCAGCAAGCTACAGTTCCCAGTCAGCCATGTGATCATTTATGTTCTACACTATACTGTTTTGCTAAGCTATGATGTTAAGTAAGTTAGGTATGTTAAATGTAATTTCAGCTTATGACATTATCAATTCATGATGAGTTTATCATAACAATGTATGTCAAAGGGCATGCATATATGTACTATATATTATATTATCATATCCTAAGGAAAACTATGGTAAACCTAGAATCTCATTTATATCAGAGAAGAGAGACCAAATTCTTTGATAAATTGAGCTTGATAGTGTTCTCTCTGCTGGAGAGTAGATCTAGTATTTGTTTAGCCACTCCATTAAGTGGAAATCTTTACAATTCCCAGTCTATCTTGTAAAATTTAAAAAACTGTATGATAAACTATGTTCATAGTGTAAGGAGCCATGATAAGTCTGGCTGACCTCTTAGCAGAGTCCTTAACCTGATATTATATGAACTTTGGACTGAATGTTCTTGACCAGGTACTAATAAATGACCTCTTTAGATAAGCATCTTTAAGAAATAAACATTCACAATAAGTAAGCATCTTTTAAGTCCTAAGGTAGTGATCTTAGGTAAGCTTCAGTTCAGTCAAGATATTTATAAATGAATCAACAATTCTGAGTGGAAATGTTCTTGGTAAAATAAAGATCTTCAAAATCTCTTGGTGTTTTCTCACACGCTACAATTGTTATATTCCATTCTTCTTTCAGAAACCTCCTGTTTACCCTAGATATTTAATTTTCTGAATATACACACTTTCCTGGACTTTGTGGCTTGCAAGGAAAGACTTGCCTGGTTAGAAGCCATCTCTCCTCTTCAATATGTGTCTCTCTTCACTTACCCAAGATAAGAGAGAGAAAGGCATTTTTCATGATTTAGCTATTAAATTCTTTATCTCTGCCCATTACCAAGATTGTCAGTGTTATCAAAATATTTAAACATAAGTAGAACTGCAGGAAATCAATAATTCACTTCAATTATTAAGAGCAATTCTTTGCCAAATGACCTATTATCTTTTGTTGATAATGAGAAGTCAACAAATTTAAGGAATGATTAATCTATCTGATTATAAATGTAAATATGTATTCAAATTGCTGAGATTTATCTTTTGTCAGGATTACAAAGCAAGACTGACTTTATAATAGCCTACTATTTTATTAGCATATAAAGTTAGCTTGTTAAACAAAATAGGCTTAAGGGTTTATTTATTTATTTTATTTTTTATATACTGAAATTTGACAACTCTAATGGATGCTTCAAGGGAACATTCAATTCTTGCATAATTTTTTAGCATATTTCATCAGTTGACACATAGCTCAATGTTGTGTGAAGAGCACTGTATGTGGGGGACCTTGGTGCAATTTAAAGCCACAAGAAATCAGTTTATTCTTCTTTTACAAATATATTTAAGAGACAGTACTAAACATTGTATTTGGGTGATTTAAATAAAAGTAAACTGGTTTTAATGATAGCATCAATATTTAAAAAAAAAACTCATTCAGTCATCTGTGATCTTGATCATCTCTTTTGACCTTAAGTGAGCTTAATAAAGAGAATTAAGTTGCTTAATATATTACAAATAAACAGTTTGGGGGCTTCTATGTATTTTTAAATAACTTATGTATTTAACTTTGCAATGTTGGAGATCAAACCGAGGGCCTTTTGCCTGCTAGGCAAGTGCTCTACCACTGAGATATATCCCAAGCCCAACTTTGAATAAAATTTCAGTTGAAGATGAATTTTTAAGTGCAAAGTGTCTCTTAAAGTCATTCAGAAAAAAATTATATGCTACGTATTTATTTGGAAGTTGATTTTTTGATTGTTGTTATTGGAATTATAATGTGATTCCTTAGAACAATGCTATGCAAAACACTTTCAATTTCTTCAAGACCCATAGTGCTTACTACGCACTAGTAGACATAAAATAACTGATGAACTGGAAAAGTCAATACATTGACTTAGAAAAAGAAACAAAAACAAAAGAAAGCAAAACTACTGATACTGAAAACAGTATTAATACCGTGTACTACAGAACTGGGTATATCATCCTATATACCTTGTGATTTTTGAAAGACAATGATAACATAAAGGATATACATATTTTCTAGATTTTAAATCAAGGAAAAATAAGGTATTTTCTTTGGTACTGTCATTTTTGTTTTTGTTTTGCACATTTCAATGCCTTATTTGACAGCAGTACAAGTAATCTGAATAATACAGTTAGCAATACCTAATTGAAAATGTGATTTTATCCATGTTAACATGGTAAAATATTCATTCAATTCAGGAAATTCTTGGGTCTGTTGATCACAAAATATGGAAACACAGGATCATAATTATGTAATTAAACATCATAAAAGGCATCTGGTTTTGATCTCTAGCTTATAAAGTGATTCAATTTGTTAGCTGAAGAGTTGTATTTCTTATTGTTTTGGAGATATCTCATTTTAAAAATTAAAGATAAATAACAAATCCTCTTTGTATAAGCAATCAATTACTTTATTAATAAAACTTTGTAAAAGTAATCATTCTTTTCTAAACAATTAAAATAAATGAAAATAAAACACTGCTTTAAAAGATTCTCTGTGAAATTCCATTTTTTGATAAATGAAATTTTTCTGGATGTCATATACTATAAGTATATTTGACCATATTAAATTTTTGGAAAGAACTGATTCATTTCACAATCATTATGTATAACATAATTCTTTCAATGTTCTTAAAATAACAATAGAAATTATATTAAAATCTGTTTTTGTATTTTTATAGAAATCATTTTTATACAAAAAATGGAATTAATCCAAAGAGGTCATTTAGAAAATTCATATCATGAATGAAAGAGAAAAGAAAGAAAACAGATTAAATCAACAAAAAGCAATTACATTTTCTTTGATTTTTTTTTCATACTGGAGTCTCAGAAAGTATAATCATAAAGACATTTATGTATTATATGGAACTTTTCTATAAATCTAAATTAATTCGAAAATAATTATTTATTAAAAAAAGATATGAGAAATTTTTACAAATTACTTTAAAAATGGAATGATTGTTAAAACATGTGCAAAGTTCCACAAAATGATCATTTTAATTCTTAAATATAAAGTTTTGATACATTTAAGAAATAAATTATCTGGGGTTGAGTTGTGGCTTGGTGATAGAGCATTTGCCTAGCACATGTGAGGCTCTGGGTTGATTCTCAACACAGCTTAAAAATAAATAAGATAAAAAGGTGTGTCCATCTACAGCTAAAGAAATATATTTTTAATTAAAAAATGAACAAATTATCATTTCAGTTCCATTTCAATTAATTTGACATTGATTATTATTTCACATGAAAAATACAATTTTTTACAATTCATTTTGAGTAGCTTTTAAAGAGAATTTTAGAAAGTTTTTTAAGTAATTAAACAGGATCAGTCTATTTAAATATTTTACTATCTATGATGGCATTCAACATACCATGTTTAAATATAAACTCTTAAGGAACAATCTAAAAATATTTTAGTAATTTTATACTAATGTATAATATTCTACTTTAAGTGTTCAGTGGATTTTATTATGAGGTGATAGCATCCTTCCAGTGCTGCTTCTCCTTAATGGCTGAAGTGGAGTTCAGACATGATGAATCTACATGATGAATCAATTGATAATGTGAGAAATGGTAGTTGTTTTCTGGTAACTCAGGCTTCCTCATCCTTCCCTTACTCTTGAGTTCTCTGCAGCTATAAGACTTTCAGCCCTTACTTTATTTGCTTTATCACAGAGAGTAGCTGAAGAGCAAATAACAATTCACAATCCAAAAAAATGAGACTCATTTGGGAATAAAATTACAAACCAATGAACTGTAAAATGTGTACAGGTCTTCCAAAATTTTTAAATAAGCAAGAAAAATGTATTAAAAGAAAACATAAATATATTAGCAATATAAGAGAATAAGAAATTGCAGTAAAAGAATGAAGAAAAATATTAATATGAAAACAATACAGTAAATTATATCAGAACTGGGATAGTTAAATACTCAGCTGAAGAAATATTTGTCAGCTTAAAAACCACACCAAGAAATTCCTACAGAAGAAAAGTATAAAAGAATAAAAATTATATATGAAAAGTTAAAAACATGACAATGAAAGAAGTAGAAATTCTAAAAATCAAATAACAAAAATCCAGAAAAGAAACAAATACAAAGAAGTAGAAATATTTAAAGAAATCCTAGATATATAGTCCATGGAATATAATTCTCAAATAAATGTACAGGCAAAAAGAATAATAAAAAATATTGAGTACCAGAATATATTTAAAAAATACAATTTTAGTAATATTTAAGAATATCCAAAGCAAAGAAAATGGTATAAAGATCTCTCAGTGAGAAAGAACAGATTTCTTACAAACATTAGACTTCACGTATACAAAAGAGGCAAAACTTTGTGATTTGAAGGAAAAGGAAGCATGTTTCTGATGATTTGAAGAATAGGAAATTTGAATTTGAAATTTCATTTTCAATGAAAATATCACTGACATTTGAGAGCAAAATCAGTACGTTAAGTCCAACATCTTCAAATCTGCAAACATAATAATTAACTCAAAGATATCATAGTGGTATAATTATTGTTAAATTTAAATTATCATAAATGTTTCACCTCTGGGGCAATGGAAAAATAGGCTAAAATATTTTTAGGAATTTAAATTTTGGAATTTTTAGGAATTTAGGCCACAGAAGATATAGCACATAAAATCCATGCAATGCAAAACAAAACAAATTTTTTGAGTAAATTATTCAAATAAGATGAGAAAACAATATTTCCAGGTGATACTGTAAGACTTGAGGCAATGGTTTTGAACAAATATGTTGATGAAGTTGCTATTAAAAATATATATACTGGGGCTGGTTTTGTGGCTCAGCAGTAGAGCGCTCGCCTAGCACACATGAGGCACTGGGTTCAATCCTCAGCACCATGTAAATGTAAAATGAAGATATTGTGTACACTTCAAATCATCAGAAATATGCTTCCTTTTCTTTAATTAAAAAAAATATATATATATATATACTGATGTACATATGTACATATCTAAGCAAAAAAGAAAAACAAAGTATATATTAATAAGAATCAAGCCTTAACATCAAAAAAATTAATATAGTACTACTATAAGAGGTGAGTGACACTAGGACATGAATGTGAAAGTAAAGAAAATTCTGAGTTTTTGAGTAGGATGATATAAACCACTTTAAAAAGATGTTGTTTAAAAGAGAAAAGCCAAGAGATTGGAATGTTTGAATGTCTAGGGTTTGAATACAGATATAACTCAAAAATTTTGTTTCAGTAGTCTGACTTATTAAAACTAAAACTTGAAGGAAAATATATTGCAGTGGATGTGGGGTTCTGCCACCAGTTCCTTCACTTTCAATAATGAAACAATCATTATCTCCAGCTGCTAGGAATATTAGGAGCTAACAGCTTGCAGGTAAGTCCCACTAATTAGAGTCTTCAACAGACATTTTGCCTAGTCTGAAGCTACACCACATCCAATGACTGGACAATACAAAAGTATAAAGGCATAGCTTTCTTGTTCTACATGGAGTATAGTCTGCAGGATTTATCCTGGCTTCAGAACTTCTCCTGAGATTGACTGAGGCCTTACTTGTGACTGCATCACAGCCTATATTTTCCCTGTGCTTCAATCCTCTGCAAGTGAAGATATTGAAAAGCATTCCTGAATGCAAATCTCAGTCTCAAAGTTTCTACTGCAAAGGTAGGTGCCTGGATTGCTGCTTGAAACTCCATGCTAAAATGGTACTTCTCTCCCCTTCCCGCTTTTTCTCTGTTTCATGCCCATCCTAATGGTATTCAGTGGTACCTATTTATTGTTTTGATTTGCTGTTCCCTGAATATGAATTACATTGAGCATGCTTTCCTAGTCATTTGCATATGTTTGGAGAAAGGTCTCTTCAAGTTCTTGTTCATTTTAAAATTGGTTTTTATTATTTGTGGTTGAGTTATCGGAGTTCTTAATATATTCTGGATATCAAATTAGTATCACATATATAATTTGCAAACATTTTCTCCCATTCTTTGTTTTGTTTCTTCATAGTTTCTTCGGATGCATAAATCAAATTTAATGAAGCCCAATTTATATGTTTACTTTTTCCCTTTTGTTTCTTATGTTTTGATATTTAAGAAAGCGTTGCCAAATACATGGTCATAAATAGTTGCTTCTATTTTCAGCTAAGTTTTATAGTTTTATTCTTTGACCCTTTTGTTTTTGATCTTTTTAGTGTGATGGATCAAATCCAGGTCCTCTCAATTTGAGTTAACTTGTTTACATATTGAAAGGGTCCAACTTTTGCATATGGGTGTCTATCTTCCACAGAACCACATGTTGAATAGATTATTTTTTCCCATTCACACTCTTAGAATATTTGCTTCTGAAGGTATAGAATTCTATGTTAACATTTTCCTCTAACAATTTCCTAATAGAATTCTAAATTAATATCATACTATTTTCATCCATTTTGTGGCTAAGAAGTTTTCTAACTCGTTCATTTGGTAGTAATTTTTCCCTTAAGCTATTCTTCAAGAACTTATCTATGGTTTTTCTCTAGGTTATGTACAATTTTGCTTGAGATTCTTTCCTGTTCTGAGGACTAGCATGATTTGCTATTTCTGAAAAATTGTTCAGTGGCATCCCTGAATATTTCTTTTCTTCCATTTTACTTTCTTCCTTTAGAACTCGGGTAGGAGTTCTAATCCCAGTTACTTGGGAGGCTGAGGCAGTAGTATCACCCATTTGAGGCCAGCCTCAGTAACCTTGCTATTACTCTGTCTCTAAATAAATAAATAAATAGGGTTGGGAATGTAACTGAGTGGTAGAGCACCTCTGGATTCCGTCCCTAGGATGTGTGTGTGTGTGTGTGTGTGTGTGTGTGTGTGTGTGTTACCAAGGATCAAACCCAGGGGCTCTTTCCCACTAAGCTACATCTCCAGTACTTTTTATTTTAATTTTTTTTGAGACAGGATTTTACCAAGTTACTTAGGGTCTTACTATGTTGCTGAGGCTGGCTTTGTGCTCTTCTTGCCTCAGCCTCCAGAGTGGCTATTGGAATCACAGGCATGAGCCACCGCACCTGGCTGCATCACAGTATCTTCAAACACAAAAACAAAAACACTATCTGATAGAAATAAAAATGGTTCTTTGTTGTTCATCAAACAATAAGAACTACATTGATGGTAGTACATGGAGCCCTGAGAGCACCTGGCATATTGTGACATACCAATGGTGAAAGCTTTCACCTATAGTAAACTATGATTTTTGTACCATGGAAGTGCATGAACTTGCTAGGGAAATACATCAGACATAGGATAAATCCAGGAGGGGACAAATATATACAAATATCTATATATCTATATATTTATATCTATATCTATATATAATGGATTAGTTGGCTGTTACTGGGGGAAATTGATGTTTCAAGGAGAAACGATGAAAGGCTGAGACTGGTTAATCACAATTAAACTGAAAGCTTGGGTTACTGCTCAAGGAAAGTTTACTTTCTTCCTTTATGAAAATATACTTCCTTTCTGACACTTTTTCCCCAAGAACAAGGAAAGCATGAGCAAAATTTTAATGAAAATTTCCTTAAACAAATATTTCATCTATTGTTGCAAGTTATTTCTGTTTAGTGACTCAAGATCTGAGTTAAAGGGAGAAATTGGATAGCAATAATTGATCTTGCCTTGCATTAGCTATGATACCAGCATCTCTGTTACTCTTTTTGGGACTCAGGTGCCCAAGGTAAATTATCCTCAAAATTGTTGCATCTGCTTCTGCCCTAAAGTGCCATTTCACATATGATAAGAATTTGCATCTAAAGAAAATTAAATTGGAAAAATAACATAACCTTTTAATGTATGGCATTCCTTCCTATCGATCTATAGTGCATCTGATACCCCGAGTCGAAAATATCATGTATTGTGCACTGAAATGCTTATTCAGAACTCTGTGCATGTTAACTTAAATTTGATTTCCATGCATCCATTCACAATGAGTTAAAGCAAACATTTATAATTGCTTGTCTTTTGTGGAGAGCCAAGTGTCACTCTTTCCCAGCTGTTAACCTCAGGCCAGACCAGTATAATTAGTTTTGGTAATTACTTGTGGTTCTTCAGGAACAATTGAAATTATCACATCCTTACTTCAGTCTAGAATTAAATTGATGGGTTCTTCTTATTTGAGAACTTATAACCTGTAAGTCTACCTACTCACAATGTATTAAGTAACTAATTAAATATATTTTTTTCAATTCTTCCTTCTGTATAGAAGAAAATAATAATCAAAATGCTCTGGAGCATACTTAAATCAAAGACTCAAGTGTATTATTTACATTAAAGCCATTAGTTTTAAATATGTCTGTTTTTTCCTGTTTTTACTTGTCAACTGGGATAATTTCTCTCTACACATGTGAACGTTGATAAAAGAAATGCAGAGATACTGATATATGTCCTGAGAGCCTCAAGTTTTGTCAAGGTCTCCCCATGTCAGTAAACACGTGCTCATACAAACAACTGAATTTTCAGTTTCAACTTGATATACTCTCTCAAATAAGTATGTGTGATATCAACCATTATCTATATAGATTTATTAGAATTGTTTTTCTCTCATTT
Organism: Ictidomys tridecemlineatus; assembly: GCF_052094955.1. Classification (NCBI taxonomy): domain Eukaryota; kingdom Metazoa; phylum Chordata; class Mammalia; order Rodentia; family Sciuridae; genus Ictidomys; species Ictidomys tridecemlineatus. The sequence goes on along the minus strand of NC_135493.1, from coordinate 99,643,906 downwards.
TTATAATTGTATACAAAAGTATTTAATAATATTGACTTTGGTGTCAGACATAACTGAGAATTTTGTTTGTTTCCCACTTATTAGCTGAATTGCTTTAGGCTTGTTGCTTAATCTTGAATCTTCTGATTTTTCATTTGCATAATTGAGATAATGCCTCATTATTGTTTATTGATTAAAGAGGATTCTAAATAAAAATTCATAAGCTAAATATTAAAAGCATCCCCCAAAAACACAAAAGAATTAAAAACAATTATAAATACCTCTTACAGAAAATGACATGCTATAATAATTGATTGCTTTATTGTTCAGTGCTTGGAAATAGAATTAGAGAATTTCAGGTTGGTGATCATATTGAAACAATCTATGTGAGGCAGAAAAGTTGCCAGATCCTAAGAGACAATTATTTTAATGTAACAAAGGTCTGAAAGTATCAGGTATGAGTTTCCTTCAATTATCTTTCTTTTTCTACATAATTGTACTCTTAAATGGTTAACTCGTGTGTGTGTGTGTGTGTGTGCGTGTGTGTGTGTGTGAAAGAGAGAGAGAGAGAGAGAGAGAGAGAGATGCTTTGAAGTTATCACTAACAGCAGAATAGGAAAACTAGGCTCAAATAACTAAGAGTACAGCACTTCTTGTTAATTTGAAAAGTCAAACTGAATAATCTCCAAGCAAGCCATAACTTAGTTATTTGAACTTTAAAAAACCCTTCAAATAATTTGTGGACATTTATTTGTTTTTTCCTACTACTACTACCATTTCTGAAGTAGAAATGGAAGACCAGTCTATTATATATCATAGAAAGCTTACGTGAAAATTAAAGGTGTTTATTAAATGGAACTATTTTGTCATCTTCATTCTGACATAGCTCAACATTATAAGAAGGCCAATTCCTTCCAAGTTAACCTCTACATTTAATGTAATTTCATATTTTTTTTGAATCTCAAAAGAAGGTTTGTAGAACTTGGTGAATTCTAAACTTCATAAGGGTAAAATAAATGCCGAAGAATAGACAAGACCTATTCATTAAAATAGAATAAGAAATGAGATTATCCTAGTGTTAGAGTTATTAAAAATTTTCAGTAATTAAAGCAGTGTGTCATTGAAACATGGATTGAAATACTCAGTCAACAGAACAAAAAGATCCTGGAAGCACATCCAACAGCAATGTAGGAAATCAGAAGATGATAAAATTTACATGGAAATCACTGGGAAGAAAATGATCATGACAAAATTGACTGCGTGCATTAAAAAGGAATAAAATTTTACCTGCGAAAATAAATTCCAAAAGTGTTAATGATTTAAATGGGGAAAATAAAATTTAAAAGTATCAAAAGGTATGCAAGGGGCTGGGATGTAGCTCAGCAGCAAAGCATTTGCCTCACATTCACAAAGCCCTGGGTTCAATCCCCAATTCCAAAATATAAACAAAAGAAAAGGGTATGCAAGAATAGAGACCAAGCTGGGTGAAGTGGTAGATACCTGTAATCCCAGTGGCTCAGAAGGCTGAGAAAGGAAGATCGAATCCAGCCTTAGCAAAAGTGAAGCACTAAGCAACTCAGTGAGACCCAATCTCTAAATAAAATTCAAAAGACTGGGGATGTGGCTCAGTGGTTGAATGCTCCTGAGTTCAATCCCTGGTGCACCCAACCCCCAAAATTAAAGAATAGAAACTAAGAAATGTGGGCTAACTTTACCTTGGCAGTTAGTAAATGTGAAATCTTAACAAAGTTTACAACTTATTGAGGCTTGTTTCATCAATGATAAAATATTTACTTAATTTGTCTAGAATTTCAATAGAACATGAACTGTATAATTATATTTGTGAGTTGAAAAATTATAAGCATGTAGTTGTTAATATAGTGAAAGAGATAGTTTATATTTTACAGCCTTAGTCCATTTGTTTTTATTTAGAAAACTATAAACTGTATCCCAGATGACCAGCACATGTACTCATAGACTAAAAGGCAGAGTTTTCTGCACCTACTGCAATAGAAAGATCAACTCAAATGGTCAAAAGGAAGGCACAAGTTTTTAGAGTGCAGTGTGTGAAGACAATGTGTCAACAATTACCTATCCCTCAGAATGTTTTAAACTGGTCTTAAGACACCCTTTGTAAAGTGTCAGGAACCTTTCTTTAGAATAGTGGTTTCAATGTTTGCAACTTCCTTTAGATAATAGTTTAACTATTACTGGATCTTGACTTATAAAGTGAATTTAGAATGATAGTCTGTGGGACAATCATGTCTTGAGGTATCATGGGGAAAAGATAGGAAGCCTGTTTCTGCTGTCACAGTCAGTGTCAAATCTTATTACAAAATTTTTCTCCAAGTTTCTTCATGATTATCAGGAGCCTGTTCCTCACAGGTCTATTTTCTCAAAATTGTGACCTCTAAATGAGAATTAAAATAATATAAAAATTTAAGAATTATAACCATATGTTCACATATTTAAAGGCAGCATAAGTGAAGTTCCAGCACAGGTTTATGTGCTCCAATGTGATGTTTCAAAGCCTAGTCTCTTTTCTTTTTGCTATAAAGAATAAACTTACCATTATGGTGCATATGCCATCATTAATCAGATCCAATGATCTCTCAACTATAAACTAGTATCAGGTTCTTCAGTAGTAAAATTATATGTACTCATGCCATGTTTACCTCAGAATCCATCAAATGATTTTATCAACCAAGATAACCATATGATACATATTCAAAAAGATGAATCATTATTTATAAAAGTACAGGTGATCTGGTTCAAGCTGAAATGAGAATTACCAAGCAATGGACTAACAGCAGTTTTTTGAGTGTATTTTTTCACTCATGGTTGTAAGCATGTTTCTAAGGTGATGACTATATAAATTTTTGTTGAGAATACACCCATGATGTGACTTCCATCCCCATTAAAGATAATTTAAAATACATGAAGATATATGAAATGTATATCTCCTATATTGACTTTTACATGATCTGCCATATCTAGAATGGAATAATTTCCCTCTCAACCCATAAACACCTGCTTTCTTCTCCATTTTGTTCAGTTCTAATATGTTTATATGAGTTGACATATTAGCATAAAGTCTTGCATTAGATTTGGATATGGCTGGTTTTCTCATCATTCACATTCCTGCCTCAGAAAGTTGTTCTTCGACCACAATTTCTGAAGTAGCTATTTATCCATAGTCACATTCTATTATATCTCATGCTTTAAAGTATTTATTTGAATATTATATAATACATAGATTTAAATAACATAATTGGTACATAATCTATAGTTCATATAAAATTTTTGAGATATATATATATATATATACACACACACACACACACACACACACACATACATTTGTAGATTGGGTTACACATTTGCAAAAATATCACAAGAACTATGAGGATCCACAAAATATTATGTTTTAGATTCACAAATCACTTGCATTTTCTCCATTTGCCTTATTGTTCTGTCTGTATACACACACAAACACTTTATTATTTCTGAAAACTTTTTAAGTAGTTTTGAAATATTTTACTCTTTATTTCTACTTTAATAAGCTTTCCTAAGGACTAAAGGGACTCTTTTATAATTATTTTTATGAAAATCAAACAACTATTGTAATGGTGTGTTGAAATTGAATGATTATCTCATGCTTAGAAAATTGTAACTCCTTTTTAAATGGTTAAAAGTTAAAACCAGTTTTGGGAATTGACATTGATAAACTATAAAATTTAGGGTTTCTGTTTTAAAGTGTCCATTGAGCAGCACACCAATAACATTATCTAGCTTGAAGCCCACATTCACATTTTGTCAAGTTTCCCAATAGTGTCCTTTTTGCTATCTATTTTTCTCCATGCTTTTTCAATTCAGGATTACACATTGCATTTATTGCTTTATTACCTGCTCAGTTCTAATCTGGAAATTTTTTTCAATCGTTCCTTGACCTTTACATTTTGAAGAATGTAGGGGATTTTTGTCTTTTTTTGTGTGTGTCTTTTTTGGTTGTTTGTTTTGTACAATGTACTCAGTTTGTCAAATGTTTCCAAATGATTAGGTTGGGTTCTTCACTTTTTGCAAGAATATCACAGATACAATGTTGTATCCTTTTTAGCACATCATTTAAGAGTTACCTAGGAATCAACAATTGGTAATGGTAGCTTTAAATATTTGGTTAAAATGCTATCTGCTGAATCTCTTCCCCTGTAAAGTCACTATTTTCTTCTTATATTTAATAAAAATCTGTGCAAGTACTTTGAGACTACATAAATATCCTCTTACTCTTCTTTACATTCATTGATGAGATTTTCTATTTTCATAATTTGGGGACACTTAGAATTGAAAAGCCATATTTAATGAGGAAGAACTTCTCTTTCTACCATTTATGTATTTACTTATTTATTCATTATTGTGTGCATATGTATATGTAAGTGATTTTTTTTTATTTTCTTCAACTTGATATCAATTTTACAGTTGTAATTCAGTTTGTGCATGTTTTACCCTAGATTTGGATAATGGGATTCCCATTTAGGCTGTTTTCTCTTAGCTTTGGACAATTCCTTGCTTTTTGGGAAAAATAAATTTCCAGGTTTATTCATTTCCTTACCCCAGAAAGTCAACAATTTCTCTAAGAAAACCTACTAACTTTGGGAACAGGAAAATTATTATTTAAGATATTGAATTTAAGTATGCTCATTTCTCACAGGGTATCATTATTCGGGACCTTCTTAGTGAACAGATATAAGAAAATTATATATAGGTATTTGCTATGGTTTGGATACTGAATGTCCCCAGGGGCCCACTTGTTAAAGGCTTGGTCCCAATCTGGAACTACCAGGAGGTCTAGTGGAACATTTAGGAGGTGGGGCCTAGCAAGAGGTTCTTAGGTCACTTGCTCTCTATATTTCTGAATCTCCCCTCCAACATATAACCATTTGCTCCTCTGTGCACTCCAGTCATGATATGCCACCTTCACTGCTCTCACAAGAGGCTAAATAAATGCCAACACACAGTATTTTAGATTTTGACCCTCTCTAGCTCTGAGGTAAATAAACCTCTTTATGAAGTTAGTTTTCTCAGGTATTCTGTTATAGTAATACAAATCTGAGTAATACACTGTATGTGTATATATGTGTATGCATATATATGTTGGTGTGTATGTATGTGTATATAGAATATCTAGTATATAGTATTATATATAGTATATTATACTATATATTGTATATGTATACTGTATATAATACTATATACTTTATATATGCATACTATAAATTATACAATATACCATATATAATGTATTTCCCTATGTATATATCCATTTCCACATCTACACAAAATAAAAATTTGTCCATACTAATCCCTCCAAATTCAGTCTAATAGCACAGGGAATTCTAGTCTTTCCCCTTTTCATATGTGTACACCCCTTTCCTAACAAGGGGAATATTAGTTCCCCATTGTGTTCTATCTATTCATGGATTCCTTAAATATATAATACATAAAAAGTAGTTGAAGAATAGGTAATTAGCATATCAATGAGCAAAACAACTACTAACTAAAGTTTGATATGACTTTATAGCAATTTCTAGGAAGTGAAATTTATATGGATTTCAGTGCATATATAATCTATACACAATTTGAGGGTTTTTTTGAAAATTTTGAAGGTATTAATTATCAATGTAAGTTTATTCTACCCTCTTACTAATGATTGCCTCAAAACCAAAAATCACTCTTTTAATTTTGATTATTCTAAAATATAATTGAAAAATGCAACTCTATTTTGTTCTCCACTTCATTTTCACAGAATAACATCTGCTAGTTGTTTGCATGCTAGTATATATGTATTTATAGTTCACTAGAATTTTACTGCTGAGTAGAATTTACAAAATTTCCAGATATTGGCCATTTGTGTTGTTTCCAGGATGGAGTCATTATGAATAAAGCTGTTATGAGCACTTATGTGTCAATTTTTTTTTTTAAAGAGAGAGTGAGAGAGGAGAGAGAGAGAGAGAGAGAGAGAGAGAGAGAGAGAGAGAGAGAGAGAGAGAGAATTTTTAATATTTATTTTTTAGTTCTCGGCGGACACAACATCTTTGTTGGTATGTGGTGCTGAGGATCGAACCCGGGTCGCGTGCATGCCAGGCGAGCGCACTACCGCTTGAGCCACATCCCCAGCCCCAATGTGTCAATTTTTTATGGATATATATTTTGGTGCCTTTTGGAAAAATATGTAGGTGCAGAATTATGTATCATAATGAAGGTGGTTGCTTAATTTTTTGTTAAAGATAAAAAATCATATTTCATAGAAGTCATTTTAATCACCTTGAAATATACAATTCAGTAGTTTTTTTTAATAAATTGACAATTCTGTGCTATTATCACCAACATTTAATTGAGAACAGTTTTTTTTTAAACCTGAAAAGAAACCTCATAGCCATCATCCTGTCACTGCCCATACACCATTTCCCATATAGCCAGAAACCCTCATCTGTTCTCTGCCTGTATGGATTCATTGATTCTGGAAATTTAATATAAATAGAATCATACGTCATGTTGCATTTTTGTACCTAGTTTTTTTTCCACTTAGCATATGTTTACAAGGTACATTCATATTGTAGTATGTGTTAGAACTTCATTTATCTATATAATCATTTAATATCCCATTGTATTAATAATTACATTTTTGTTAATTCAATAGTTGATAGGGATTTAGATTGTTTTTCCCTTTATCATCTCTATAAATAGGGCTGCAATGAGCATTCCTCTGCAATATTATTTTTTGTTACATAAATAGTAGTGGAAATTCTGGGTTGTATATCTACATATGACTTTTTGAGGAATTATAAAACTATTTCCAGAGTAGCTGCTCCATATTATATTTCAATAAGAAGAGTAGAAAGAATTTCAATTTTTCCAAATTCTAATCTATAATTATATTCTGTTTCAGTATCACTGTTATTTTATGTAATATCTTAACAGTTATGAAATAGTGTCTGGAAGACAGGATTTACATTTTTCTGAAGAATAATGATAGTGAACACTTTTTCATATACATTTTGCTCATTTGTACATTTTTCAGAAAATATCTATTGAAGTTCATTGTTCATCTTTTAATTGCCTGTATTTCTCTATTCAATGTTTACTTGTGTTCTTTAATTATTCTGGATACTAGACCCTTATTCAATGAGATAATTTGAAAATATTTTCTATCATAATATAAGCTGTTCTTTCACTTTCATTATAATCTCCTTTGGAGTGCGAAAGTTTATAATTTTGATGAATCTCAATTTATATATTTTTATTTGGTTGCTGGTAACTTGTATGGCATCTAAAAATCCACTACCAAATCCAGGATCATTAAATCTGGATATACTCCTCTCATTTCTTGTTAGTATTTTACAGTTTTTAACTTTTACTTTCATGTCTTTGATCTATTTAAGTTAATGTTTTTTGTATAGGGTGTGAGGTAAGGGTCCATTTTTTTTCGTATACTTATAGATAATTAGAATATTTTTCTTTGTATTATACATGCACATCTTTGCCCATTTTCTGTAATTAGTATGTATTTGTAACAGTTCTTTATCTATTCTTGGTACAATAACTTTGTCATATATATATATATTTTGTTAATGTTTTCTTCTCAGTTTGTGGCATGCCTATTCATTTTAACACTGTCTTTTGATTAGAAGTGAAATAATTATGGGTAGTTTATATTTTTTCTGATTAGTCTGTCCTGTCTGAGAAATATTTGCCTCTCTCAGGATAGCAAAAGGATTCTTATTATTAGTTTTAAAGTTTTAATGTTAATACCTATGGTTCTTATTCATCTCAAATTATTATTATTATTATTTTGCATAATTGATTTTATTTTTCCCATGTGAATATCTAGTTGTTTGAGCAACAATTTTTGGAAAGACTTTGCCTTCCCCATTTTATTGCTTTAGTGCCTGTGTTTAAAATCAGTTAACTATATGACAGTGGTACTATTTCTGTACTTTTCTAATCTATAGATTTATTTTTCTACTTTTATGCTAGTACTGCATTATCTTGATTTTGGTAGCTCTAATGACACATACTCTAAGTTGTACATTATTGTTATCATATTAAAAGACATTTGGGGCAATTATAGGTCATTTAAATTTCCATGTAAACTTGAAATTCAGTTTCTCAATTTTATATTCATAAAAATGTTTCTCTCTTTGATTCCTGGCAACCAATAATCTGTCAATATTTTTTTATAAAGAAATATAAATGTAATCACACAGTACATAGCTTTTAAGATCAGACTTCTTTTTTCTGTTTGTTAAATTTTTGTTCTTTTTGTTATACACAAGAGAAGAATCTATTTTGATATATTTATACAAACATGGAATACATCTTATTATAATTAGGATCCCAGTCTTGTGCATGTACACGATGTTAAGATTCCCTATGGTGTATTCAAATATGTATATAGGAAAGTTATATCAGATTCATTTTGTTGTCTTTTGTATTCCTATCCCTGATCTTAGATTAAGCCTCCAGAACTGTGAGGAAATAAATTTTATATTGTTTAAGATACCCAGTCCATGGTATTTCGTTAAAATTATTAGAACATTAGGAAGGAAAAACTAAAAGAAGAAAACAATGTTTATCACATAGTATTTTCTTCCTCTTGAGTTTTCTTAAAATATGTTTGTGGGTGTAGCAAAAAGAATAACAGCATCTAATATCCTCACTTTATGTAAGGAAATATTGAAGACAATTATATTATGACTGAGAAATAAAAATAATATATTGTAGACCTCATTTTTAAAATTACACTATTATTAGGATATGATTCACATACCATATGTTTTGAAAATATAAATAAAGTTATCTTTCGCTAACATGGAAAAGAAACTCTCCACAAAAGTACAACAGAGAGAAAACAATTTTACTGTTTAATAAGCATTAAGCCAGAATGTTATGTACATTATGAATAGTCTTCTAAGTAGATATAAAATCAGAAGTAAAATTTATCATTTTATGTATTTCAGTATATACAACCCATTAAATACATTTCTCAACATAAATGATAACTATTTCTCAAGTAAAAGAAGTTGACATCACGATTTGTCATGTATGATTTAACCTAAGTTCACCTTGAAATTGAGGTAGACACTGGCATTTGTTAACTGTCTTTGAAAACAAAAAATGTCGTACTCATATAATTATGATAGGTAAGTTTGTGACTTAGAGCTAAGCACCAGCTATAGTTAGGTTGTATCCTCCCACAGTAACTTGGGTAATAGAGGAGCTGTCGTCTTCTATTCCCACATTTCAAAGGAATGACTCCTAGGTTCTTGAAAAAAATTCTAGGTTTTAAATCTAGCAAAAGGGTTTTTTTCTTTAAAAAGTTTTCCATACATATTTAAGAGACAGAAAGTATCCTGAGCAGTAAAGTTGTTTTTTTTTTAATTTGTACTTTTTAGATATACATAACAGTAGAGTATACTTGGAAAAATTATATATACATGGAGTATAAGTTATTCTAATTAGGATCCCATTCTTGTGACTGTACATGATGTGGAGATTTAATGTTGTGTATTCATATGTGAACATAGGAAAGTTATGTCCCATTCATTCCTCTGTCTTCCTATTCCCATCCCCCGCTCTCTTCCCTTCATTCCCCTTTGCTCCACTGAACTTCTATTCCCTCCCCACTTATTGTGGGTTAACTTCCATATATCAGAGAGAAAATTTGACATTTGTCTTTTGAGGATTGACTTATTTCACTTAGAAGGATAATCTCCAAATCCATCCATTTACTGGCAAATGCCATAAAGTCATTCTTCTTTATGGTTGAATGATAATCCATTGTGTACATAGACCATATTTTTATATCCATTCATCTCTTGATGGGCACCTAGGTTGTTGGTTCCATAGCTTATCTATTACGAATTGAGCTGCTATAAACATTCATGTGGCTGCATCACAGTAGTATGCTGATTTTAAGTCCTTTGAGTATAAACTAAGGACTGGATTCCAACTGGGTCAAAGAGTGATTCCATTCCAATCTTCTGAGGAATATATTTTCAATAAATATTCAAAAAGCAAGGGAGGAGGGTCTCTTCCTGTTGTACAAGGGAGAATTAAATTTTACATTTGTTCTTGATTTTAATTTGCATTTGGTTTCATATATATGATTTATTCTTTTACCCATTTACTCTTTTAAAGCACATAATTGACAATTTTTAGTACATCGTTTAACTATAACGATAATTTAGAGTATATTCACCACTTTTTAAAAGAACATTTTCCATTAACCCTCTAAATTTTCTTCAACATTTTTCTTTCCAGATCTAGATGACCACTAACCTTTTTTGTCTCTATAGATTTCCATATTCTAGACAGTTACATTAAAGGAATCATATAATATGTGGTCTTCTGCCACTGGTTTTATTCATTTATCATAATTTTTCATGGTTAACCCCAGTAGTAACATATTAATATTTCATTTCCTTTCATTGCTGAATGATATTTCTGGCATAGGTATACATGTTGCTCATTCATTCACCAGTTGATGACTTTAGTTATTTGTTCTTTTTTTCTTTTGGTTAATATGACCAGGGCTGCTAAGAACATTCATTTACAAGTTTTCATGTGGGCATGTTTTCATTTTGGAGGGTATTCCTAGGGGTGAAATTTCTGATTCATATAGTATTTCAGAATTTATCCTTCTGAGGAAATACTATGCTATTTTCCCAAATAGGTATATCATTATTTATTCTTATCAGAAATATATTAAAATTTAATTTCTCCATATCCTTAGCAATACTTATTATCTATGTTTTCTTTATTTTCTCCAATTTAGTGGGTGAAATTTACTATTTCATTGTGGCATTTATTTGCATTTGTTGTTGAAATATTTATCAATGATATTTGAGATTTTCCATTTTTTTGGCCATTTATATATATTCTTTGAAATATTCCACATTTGGATCACTTGTGCATTTTAATTATTTATTTCTATATACTTTATATATAAGATTTTCTTTTATATTCTAGATACAAATCCTTTATCGGGACTTATTAGGAGAAAATATTTAATCATTTTAGTGGAAATAAACTGGTACACTAAATATATTTATTTAATACCCAAGAAGGTAATAAAAGAAAAATAGTGAAAAACTACCATGAAATATATAGAAAACAAAAGCAAAGTGACTAATGTGAATGTAACAGTATAAATAATAGATTTAAACTTCAATGGACAAAACAATTCAATTAATATACAATGATTGTTCAAACTGAGTGAAAGATAAAAAACAAGATCCAGCTTTATGTTATATATGGAAGATATACTATACATTCAAGTTTACAAATGTGTTGAAAAGCAACTGTAAAATAGTTTGACTGGAAAGTTTCAGTGTTATGGCTAATCTTTTTGAAGCAAATACATTAATAGAGTAGGCTGAGGTTAAGTAACTTCATATATATTCTCTTCCCTTTGGAATTTGAGTCTCATTTGTATTGTTTGTACTTTCATCTTCAGTTACTATCAGGAGCTTTACAAATTACAAAGGAAATACTTTGGTGCCTTTAGAAGGACAGATATCTAAAGAGTATAAAAGGTACAGCAAGTTGGCAAGAAACGTTTAAATGAGAGTACTTTGAAATTATACTAAAGCTCTGAAATTTGAAGAAGATATGTTTAATTATAAAACAAGATGTACCTAGGATAGAGCTGGATGTTTATCAAGGGATCAGGATCACTCTAATAGAAATTTGGAAGATTGCTTTTGTGTAAAAGTACTTGAATTATTACTATGGCATAAATCCATAAAAGTGCCACATATTTCTCTCACAAATCATAAATGAAGTACTATTTTCAGAAAATTCTAATAACATCTACTTTAAACAGCATGATATTGTTCAAGTCTGTGTACTCCTTAGGAACTTATTCTTCTCTAACTATACATGTTTATTTTATTCTGATTTTGTCAAGATACAGGATTATGAGATTTTAAATAACATTGGAAAGTGAATTTTTAAAATATTAACTTGCCAAGATCTCAGATTGCCTACCATATGACATTATAATGTTCTATTTTCATTGGATCCATGTGTATATGGAAAACATTAGGGAGATTGGGAAGTAAAATGTTTAGTCTCTCTCTGAAAGGAGAAATGTAAATATACTCAAGGCCTGTTTATCAATGATCCCTTTTCTGCCCCATATTCAGTGCTGATGGTTGGCATGGGAATGCTTTCAACTTTTGTCCATTCAGAATGATGCTAGTCTGAGGCTTAGCATAGATAGCTTTTACAATGTCAAGGTAAGTTCCTGTTATCCCTAGTTTTTCTAATTTTTTGAACATAAAGTGTTGCTGTACTTTGTCGAATGCTTTCTCTGCATCTATCGAGATGATCATATGGTTCTTATCTTTAAGTCTATTGATGTGGTGAATAACATTTATTGATTTCTATATATTGAACCATCCTTGCATCCCAGGGATGAATCCTACTTGATCATGGTGCACAATTTTTTTGATGTGTTTTTGTATTCGATTCGCCAGAATTTTTTTGAGGATTTTTGCATCTAGGTTCATTAGAGATATTGGTCTGTAGTTTTCTTTCTTTGAGGTGTCTTTGTCTGGTTTTGGAATCAGGGTGATGTTGGCCTCATAGAATGAATTTGGAAGAGCTCCCTCTTTTGCTATTTCCTGAAATAACTTGTAAAGTATTGGTATTAATTCTTCTTAAAGGTTTTGTAAAACTCCGCTGTATACTCATCCGGTCCTGGGCTTTTCTTGGTTGGTAGTCTTTTGATTGCTTCTTCAATTTCATCCATTGATATTGGTCTGTTCAAATTGTGTGTATCCTCCTGACTCAGTCTGGGCAAATCATATGACTTAAGAAATTTATCGATGTCTTCACTGTCTTCTATTTTATTGGAATATAGGTTTTCAAAATAATTTCTAATTGTCTTCTGTATTTCTGTAGCATCTGTTGTGATATTGCCTTTTTCATCCCGTATATTAGTAATTTGAGTTCTCTCTCTTCTTTGTTAGCATGGCTAAAGGTCTGTCAATCTTATTTATTTTTTCGAAGAACCAACTTTTAGTTTTGTTTATTTTTTCAATAGTTTCTTTTGTTTCAATTTCATTGATTTCCGCTCTGATTTTAATTATTTCTTGTCTTCTGCTACATTTGCTGTTGTTTTGCTCTTCCTTTTCTAGGGCTTTGAGATGAAGTGTGAGCTCATTTATTTGTTGTTTTTTTCTTTTTATGAGGAATGACCTCCAGGCAATGAATTTCCCTCTTAAAACTGCTTTCATTGTGTCCCATAGATTCCGATATGTTGTGTCTGTATTTTCATTTATCTCTAAGAATTTTTTTATTTCCTCCTTTATGTCTTCTGTAACCCATTGATCATTCAGTAACATATTGTTCATTTTCCATGTGATGTAGGATTTTTCCTTCCTTCTTTTATCATTGGACTAGTTGACCTAGTGTTTGTCATCATATTCAAAAGAGTAAGTATAATAAACCTTCCACTTATTCTATCAATGGACAGAGTGAAAATAGGGATATGCAAATTTTTGAAACTATTACCTAATTATAATATTCCTTAAGAGTATAAAAGGCAAACATCATAGAAGAGGTTTTTTGATTTATTTGGATTTCTTCTTTAAATTTTGAAAATTTCTGCCTGCCAATTCCAACAAATACAGTCAACAGTTCTTAGAAATTATGGCATTTTGTATGACAGAAATAAATAAACATAGAAGCAAATAAATACATAGTTTTCACTTACATCATAGTGTAAAATGAATTACATACTGATTTTGAAATTAGATTTGGGGGACATTATATTAATTTCTCTACATCATATGTGAACAAAACTAGCATCTTTTTCATTAATAATATTCTCATACTTGTCTATAATTCTTATTGGCAATGCTTACATACCTCAATTTCTCACAGATGTTATTCCTTCTTTAAATCAATGTTATTTCAATCCATTTGTTGTTTGCTTAAGCTAGTTTTCTAATAGGAGCTATAAAATTATATTGTCCATCTACACCCAAATCATTCATTTCTTTCTCAGCCAGATCCATACTTTTTTTTGGGGGGGTGAGAAGCAAATAAGTGTAGTTATCAGATTATTTTAATACACATTCACACAAACACACACACACTCACTCACACACACACACACACACACACACACACACACACCAGTTAGTTCTTTCTCCTTAATTTTTCCTGCTTAGTCTAATGATAAGTTGAAAGCCATTTTTACTCACATAATTATCTATCTATCCATAATAATTATAAGTTGGAAATATTGAAACATATACTGAACAATCATTGATGTGTGTATAGTGCTCATTAATTATGGGTTCATATTTATGAATTTGTTTACTCACATATTTAAGTATAACATCAAAATCGGTGTCTGTCATTAGTGGTAATTTGTGGCTCTGCATAGAACAGTGAAAAATTTATCATTCAATGTGTGTGTTCCCAGCTGAGGTTGGACAAGGAGTCACTCTGGATTTTTGTTTTTGTTTTCCAACTATACCAAGTATCCTTTTTATGATCTATCTAGTTCTATCTTATTCACACTTTTGTGGTTTTTCTTGGTGATTTGTTGTTTAAAATAGCACTGAAGCATAGTACTGAAATTTTAAGTTAAGGAAGCCTCTTGGTATGTCCTATATAAAATTATGTATTAATTGGATAAGCTTTGTTCAGGAATAAGCTATAGTACTGTTTGTTGTGAGTTCATTGTTAACTATATGTATTGTATAAGTTATATTTAAACAGAAATACACATGAAATAAGGTTTATGTATTGATGGATTGATGAAAATGTGGACACGGGACTCTAATTGTGTATTTTGCCTAGGAGCAATCTTTCATTATTCCCTAATTTCATTTGTTTAGACACTTTATAGAACATAACAACCATGAATAATATGAATTGACTGGATATGCAGAGACAATGAAGCAAGTAACCCTGCCTTAGATCATATCAGATGCTGTGGATTCACCAGCTAAAAACAAAGCATATCTGTTTTCCACCTACATGCCAAAAAAGAAAATTGAAATCTTAGCATTCTGTAAAGCTTCACACTTCTACTCTGCAATGACCAGTGATTAGATTTTATGTTTTAGAATCATTCAGAAAGAATAAATTCTGTCCTAAGGTGGAGGAGAAGGGCTCAAGCTTGGGTATGAATTCAGTGATGTATATTTGGAAGAGACCTGTGGTGGCAGTGGACTCAGGTCCAGATTACATACAACAATCCACGATATGGCCAGGTAACTAATGTGATAGTGCATAATGACTGGAATATGAATAGCAAGCATGAATCAACCCAGAGGAAAAAATTCCCAGGTTCAAGCTTGGCAAAGACAGAGAGGAGCTACTTGACATTGAGCAGATAGCTAATAAAACCTCAGACAAATCATTCAGGGAGACTACCTCTCCTTTCAAACTTTGAACTTTTATTATTTCATATGTTGGTCAAGCCCTTCAAACTTTCTGTGTCATATTAGTAAGTTCTAAATTTATACTGGAAAATGAAGAATGAATCTATACATGTATGTACTTTTCTCTATTTGTAATTTAGCCCCTTGTTTTGTAAGCTTATTTTAGGCACGTTGCTTCTAGTTTGATCTACTTTGAAACCAATAAACAGGGAGCTTTTCTTGTTGAAATAATAGGAAGGAGAACATCTAACTAAGCCTGCACAACTGTCACAACTCTTGAGTGAACACAGCACAGTTTTAATGTTCCAGGTAGACCAGTTTAAAATCAAGCACTTTAAGTAGATCACATCTCATACAGTTTTTTTTTAAAAAAAGATATATATTTCCTGTGATTTCTCCCCTGAATTGGAACCAGCCAATTTCCTAATTTATTTTTTCATAGGTTTCTGTTCAGTTTCTTTAGTAACAAAGAGATACTGAACAGTTTTAACTAACATACTTTTACTACCTCTTAAATGTAAATAATTAATGTATAGTTTTTAAGAATATTAAAACATACAGAAGTAATAATTATTGAAAAATTATAAAGCATGCTTTATTCTGGTAGAATGTATTAAAAATTAAAACAAAATTACCTAATACTCTTATAAGCTCTTCAAGTTCATAAGTAACAAATCAGACACAAGTACCAGGTATGGATTCTAAGTATAGCAAAGGATTTAGCAAAATTTTTTGCTCATTTTAGTATATTCATACAATTCATCCAAGTGATGATACTACTGAGACTAGTTATTTTATATCAAAATTCTTTTGAAATGAGTCTGTTTCTCTTTTAGATTTTTTTAGGGGTCAGGAATTTGGAAGTGAGAATCCAACAGGAATTAGTGGTTATTTAGAATTATAATTTCCCAAGAGACCTTTTCATTTCCCAAGTTTTTTTTATTTGTTTTTTATCGGTGTTATCTAAACATCAAACATAGGAAACAAGATACTAGTTGTTCAAAGGAGAAATTTTTGTTGTTTTTGTTTGCTTGGTTGGTGTTTCTGTTTTTGTTATTGTTGTTGTTGTTATGCTGAGGATCAAACCCAAGGCCTTACACATTAGGTGAGCACTCTACCACTGAGCCATACACCCAGCCCTGAATAGGTAAGTTTTGCATGGTCTTCATACCTTGCTTGACTTTAAAAATCCTTTAAAATATCCTGAAGAATCTTAGAATTGATATTTGATAGTAGATTTCCTTAGTTTAATTGTTTAATTCATTGTCAGCTCACATCATTCTATTTTAAAATGTAATTTAATCCTTTTTTAATGCCAGCTGTGAGTATTTAATGTCATGATAACCTTAAAACATCCAGTATATCCATTTTATTTTAATTATTTTACTTACGGGAACATAGGCAATAGGACATTCATCAAAAATGAGACAAGCAAAACCACAGGAGTTAATGCCATTTTTTCCAGAGATTCATTTCTCATGATATGTTAAAGTAAACATTATGCTTTTCTGTTCAGAAACAAACAAATATTATATTAAGCAATCCATCAAGCTGACCACAATCTTCATTTGTAATAAAAGTTTAGTCTTTTAATGCATGTCAGGTATTTACAAATATTTTGCATGAACATATTTTTATATAACTATACTATATAAATCATGATATATCAACAAAGTTAAACTTATATGAACAAACTTAATCCATGTATGTCAGGTTGTCATAATTGTACTTGCTCTCTTAATTTTTGAAGATAATATTAATTGGTGAGCAATTGTTAGTGCTCATTAAGACAGCTAATATATAATATTGAAGGCAAATTGTATATTTTTAATGATAGTAACTAAAATGGAAATAAATCTCTATGAAAAGTATCAATTTTATTTCACAATTATTGGTTTATTACATTAAGAGGAAGTTTACAAATAAATGACCACAGAATTTGTATTGCTGGAAAATGCTTACGTGACTAATTTGTAGTACTATTATTACTATTAGCTATCATTTCATCAAATTTATCTTCTATTTATTTTGTATCTCTGCCAGTACAATTTAGGCTGCAAAGAACAGTTGGAATTCAGTTTGTGAAATTGCCAACTTTTTGAGCAAAATTCTTCTGTGTAGCATTCTCAGGAGTAGGTAAATGCTGGTGTATGGGTTAAGATGCAAAAGTAATTACTTTATCCAACAGAATGTAAAAAAGTTTTTCTGGCTCCACAGAATTCCACTTTAACAGTACCCAAAGGTCTTTGCTTTGGAAAATAAAAAGAACTTCTCCCAAATAACTAAAGTTTTTGAACCTAGCACTATTACCAAATATCCCAATATAAATTTTATGTACTTTTATTAAAATTTATTTACCATGTAGGAAATGCTCTTTAACCAAATAATCAATTGAAATCTTCAAAAAGGACCTCTGCAGACTCTTCAAAATATTATAGATAATTAAATTGGTCAGGTTTCAGAAATATACACAATAAAGTTTGTATAATGAGGCTGGCAAACAGTTAAGGCTGTCCAACAATGAAATAGGTTATTTTGGGAGATAGTAAACCAGTAATCTCCTTCCCATTTGTATTCAATAAGAGCTTGAGTGTTTGTCTACCAGGGATCCATTGATAGACCATTAAATGATATAATTTCCAATTACATTATTGTATAATTACATGGTAAGGCAGATTGTATAGATGGCTGACTGTCTCTAATTAAAATATAAACCTAAGCTTATACATAGATACTAGTCTTTATGACAGTGCTAAATAGGCACAGTGTAGTCACTATTATCATCCCTTTTGGGGGAGGAAGTAGGCTTTACTGATTTTAGGAGGAATGTGGCTTATTCCTCTTTCTTAGAATAATCAAAAGAAGCTACACGAAGAGAGGTATTTATTCCTACTTGTTATAGGTTTCTCTGTTAGTAACTTAAACCCTATGTGTTTCTGTTCGTTCACTGTATCAACCACATTCCTTTTGAAAGAATTTAGATTAAGGTGAACATTGATTCTTACAATAGGTCACATCTTTACTCCATGCTTTGATAGTTATTTTGACCTATGGAGAAAACAATTATGTCAGAGGGGTTTGAATTTGACAAGATACACAAACGAGAGCTACATGATTAAACTAAATGTTATATAGCATGTTAATATTATTTAAGCTAGATAATTTTGGTCACACAGTTTGACCAGATGGAAGGAGTGAAAATTTAAAGCAAAAGTCCAAAATAGTTATTGTTAAAGCATAAATATGAGCTCATAACCAAGAAATGGCGATGAGTGATTTATTATCTCTTTTAAAATACACTTAATTTAATATATAGATTTATTTTTGTCTAATTTGATTTAAATGGCACATGTCTATAATTAAAACAAAAGTACAAGAATGAATCATAGGGGCTGGGGATGTGGCTCAGCGGTAGCGTGCTCGCCTGGCATGCGTGTGGCCCGGGTTCAATCCTCAGCACCACATACCAACAAAGATGTTGTGTCCACTGAGAACTGAAAAATAAATATTAAAAAAATTCTCTCTCTCTCCCTCCTCTCTCACTCTCTCTTTAAAAAAAAAGAATGAATCATAGGCCAATACACACCCTATGAAAAGAAAAATGATAAGTGTGAGTATTAGCATGTTAAATATTTACAGTAAGCTTATACAACCAAATCTTTTAACTAGATACATTGAGTAAAAAATAGCTCAGTGAATGCAGAAAGATGGTTGAATGGAGCTATGCAGTGATCTCTGATCTCTCCACAGAACAGAATTAACCTAATGAAGGAGGTAAAGTATCTCTGCAATGGAAACTATAGAACACTGAAGAAGGAAATTGAAGAAAACCCTAGAAGATGGAAAGAACTCCCATGTTCTTTAATAGACAGAATTAATATCATCAAAATGGCATACTACCCAAAGAGCTACAGATTCAGTGCAATCCCTATCAAAATACCAAAGACATTCTTCATCGAATTAGGAAAAAACAGTCCTAAAATTCATTTGGAAGAAGAAGAGACCCAGAATACCAAAGAAGCGCTAATCAAGAAGTCGAATGCTAGAAACATCGCAATATAAGAACTCAAATTACTGGTAACAAAAACAGTATGGTATTGGTAACAAAACAGATATGAAGACCAATGGAATAGAATAGAAATATGGAGATAAATCTACATAGACACAATCAACTGATACTCTACAAAGGTTCCAGAAATATACATTGGAAAAAAGATATTCTTTTTAGAAAATGGTGCAAGGATAACTGGGATATCTATATGTACAATAATGAAACTTGATCCCTATCTCTCACTCATCACAAAAGTCAACTCAAAGTAGATTCAAGATCTAGTAATTAGACCAGAACTCTGAAACTGCTAAGAAAAAACAAGGCTCAACACTCCAACATATTGTCACAGGAAATGACTTCCTTAACAAGTATCCTAAAGCATAAGAAATAAAACCAAGAATCAATAAGTGGGATGGCATCAAATTAAAAAGATTTTGCACAACAAAGAAAATAAAGAGCATGAGGAGAGAACCTAAAGAATGGGAGGTCTTTGCCACATGCTTCTAAGTTAGGGAATTAATCCAGAATATATGTGTATTCCATGCTTATACAATTATGTCAAAATGAACACTAATATTATATATAACTAAAATGAACTAATAAAATATATAAAACAAAAATTAGCTAAGGGAGAAATGCATGTCCTCATTTCAATTATCATTTGCTTTCTGCTCACATGATGTTTCCAGGAGTCTGAAAATTAAGATATTATTGTATTGGATTTGGCATAAAGATGTAGAGCTCATAATTTTCTCATAATAATGAAAATATAAAAGCCAAAACAGAGCAAGGAGAATATGATCATTTTGATGGTTCATCATTTCAAATTTAGAACCTCATAAAATTATTTGTGATATGCTCCTATTCTAATGCAATGGTTCCAATGGTTTGTCCCAGATCAGAAGCATTAGAATAACCCAGGAACTTCTAAGAATCACAAATTATCATAGCCATACACTTTAGCCATACACTGAATCCAAATATCTGAGAGAGAAGTCTAGCAATCTGTGTTTTAACAATCCATACAAGGGATTGTGGTGCACATTTAAATTTGAGAGCCACTATTAATGTAACCATGCCATGCTTTATAAGTATGTAGAATTTCAAGGCATTACAAACTAGTATCAAACTAAGAAGTTGTACCCTTTGCTCTCATATTGGATCTCCATGACAATCTCCATGTAATTACACAATCTACATTCTATTTAAGAAGTAGTGATAAAATTGTTTCTTCAACCTCACCAAAAAGTCTCCAAAGTGTATGAGCGAAGTATTGTTAACTTCAAACTTTACCATCAACATAATTACTTTAAAAAGTCTTTGGCTATTTAATAACAAGAGTTGTATTTTTAAGGCACAAGCATAAAGAAATCTTTTCCATGTGATATGAACTTGGATTTATTCCAGAAGGACCAAACATCCAGTTAGTACCAATAGAGAACCACCTTGAGAAGGAGATCCAGATGATAGGACATCATAGAGGATTCATTATTTTTACCCTTCATCTTTATTTTTTTTCTAAAAAAAAGACATATACTTAACCAAAAGGGTGAGGAATTTAGTACTCATCATAAGCTCTACAGAAACCATGTACAAAAATATTCTTAGTTCTGGTAAAGAAATGTGTACATTAATACATTAGCTGTTTTTTCCTTATCTTTATTTGGTAATATAACATACTTATTCCTAACCTGTGTGCAATATGTATTTATAATGTATGTCTTTTCTGTGAACTACATACCTAGCATCAAATGTAACCAAGCATGGAAACTTATTAATTGTTAAGCTTGTTTGAAATTAATCATTTCTTTGTATCCTGTTTATATTTTCAGAAGTGTTCATATACTTCTTTCAACCCTAAAATATAAATCCACACAATTTTTCTAAAATGAGGGATTAAACCCAGGATGCTTAACTACTGAGCAACATCCACAGCCATTTTTATATTTATTTTATTTTGAGACAGGATCTGGCTAAATTGTTTAGGGCCTCATTGAATTACTGAAGTTGGCTTTGAATTTACTATCCTCCTACCTCAGCCTCCTAAACTGCTGGGATTACAGGTGTGTGCCACCAATCCTGGCTCCAATTTTCTTTTTACTTTTTTCTTTTTTCTTTTTTTAGATTGCATTCTAGAATAATTTTACAGTTTATTACAAGTGTGATTATTAGGTTGAAATACAACACAATGAGCACATCACACTTACGAAAAATCAGAGTGAGAAAAATATGTGTTAATTCCATCTTCATGTAACTGAAAAAAAGAAAAATAAGGTGATACAATTCTTACCCCTAGTATCTTACCCCGATGAAAGACATTCTGTAGAAATTATTTTCCAGCACAGAGAATAAACCCTTGTGTAAAAATTATTCTCTGGAGTTGAAAACTTTAGGGTAATTTCTGCCAGATCTCTGATATTCACATCCCTTGGCTTCTTAGAGTTGTTTTTTATTTTTTTCTTCTTTCTAAGGTACTTTAGGACATCAACTTGATTTTTGACCTTTGTTTTCACTTTTCTTCTCCCAGAGTGACCTGTGTAGCTCAATTTGTTTTGGTTCTGAATGCTGTTCTTGCTATTGGCACTCTGGTTAACTTTTAAACTTCAGTGTGTCCCTTTTGAGGGTTTCATTTTTCTTGCTTTGTAAGAGTAGAAAGAGAAGAAATCCAACAGAGAAGTCTGTTCACTAGTTTTTACAGGTTTCTTTCCCTTGAGCTTGCTTAATGTAAGCTCAGCACTCCTGTCTTCCTGCCTCATTATTTTACTCTTTGGTTAAATGAAAACAAAAGAAAGTGCGTACATATTTTTTCTATCTTCTCCATCATACATTCTCATTTTAACAAGTGAAATAAGTAATACAATTGTATTAAATTTCTAAGAAAGAAAACTGTAGTTACTATGGTCTCTATGAAATTCAAAATCTTTGTCTTGAAAAATGAATGGGATAAATGACTTGCAAGTGAAATTAAATGTATCATCTATGCAAAATAAAATAGATTTTTGCTTGATAGCCTTTAGGCAGACTGAGTCTATACTGAAGGCACTTCCAAAGCAAAGACACATCCATATTAATAAAATGATACAGTATTTGATATGGTTTAAATGTTCAAATTAGTCATTATAGGAAAGGTTAGATATTTTTAGATAGTTGTAAATTTATCTTACGATGTAATTTTAAAAATTGCATAACATGTTGGCAGTGTGGGCTTGGAGCAGTTGGCAAATGATGGCTTTAATTTCATATACACTCAAATACATTAATCCACCTCTGAACAACATTGAACCAGGTATTATTCTGATTTAACTCTCTATATTCCATGAACTTATTTTCCAGATAAAAATAGAGTAAATAAATGAAGTATTCTACATTTAGAAACTAAAAATGGAAATACATTTTACATTTTTCATAATGAATTTATACTTCTCAAAAACTGTGTTGATACAAAGGCATTTTACCATTACAGATTATTATTTTTAAAACACACCAGTATATGAATATGTTGCTTAACGTTTTGCCAAGTTTTTGAAATTTCCAGTTTGTGGGTTCATTTATTTATAGATTTATTGTCATAATTGGATACACAGAGTTCTTGGAGACTGAAGTAATTAATTTACCTCAGACAAATTTCCAATAAAATAGTGACAGTCATAATACTTAATATTTATTGATTGTTTTCTATGGGCTAGTTATAGAAATAAACATTTTACTACAGCATCTTATTTGGCCCTCAATGTAGTCCTATAGACTCAAGAAACCAGCATAAAGTGTTTACATAATGTATATAGTTAATATTTATATAATCTACATTTTTACCCATGTAAACTAAACTCAAGAGTCACGAATTTTAAGTATAGAATTTCTTTCAATGGATACTTTTTTAAACACTCTATACTCAACATCCAAATACAAATATATTTGCTTTGTCTGCTATTTTATTTGGCATTAACGTCATAAAGGGGATTCCACAAGATAGTATTGTACATTCCTCAGAGTGCAAGGTGACCTCAATCCAGAAAGAAATTTAAGAAATCACCTCTATATAATCCTATAATATCTAATCCAAATATAACCTTAATGGTATATTGTATTGTTCAAAGAAAATTGGCAGTAAGAAATATCTTGTTCTATGTACTATTCTTAAAATGTGAAGTTGACACTGTTTCATCAAGGGATGGAGCTTGTATTTCTTCCTGTGAATCTAGGCCAAGTATTATAACTGCTTTGACCAACAGAATTTGTGAGAAATTGATGATATGTGCCACCCTTAACTCCATTCCTTGAAAGCACTGAACCAATATGTGAAAATTTCAGCTAACCTGAAACCACTATACTACTAAGATCACCAGGAGAAATCACATACAGATGGGTTCTGTCACAATTCATTTTTTGTTCCCAAGGTAACCAAGGGAAACAATTCTGGCCTAACATCAGTGTGTGAAACATAAATAGAAACAATTACACAAACTTGAATCCTTTGATAACTTTTTTTCTGTAAAATATTTTGTTTATTTTTTTATTTATTCTAATTAATTATACACAATAGTAGAATGGATTTTGACATATCATACATATATGGAGTATAACTTCTCATTCTTCTGGTTGTACATGATGTACGCCAATTACATTGTTTGTGTATTCTTACATGAACATAGGAAAGTTATGTCTGATTCATTCTACTATCTTTCCTATTCCCTCTCCATTCCCTTTATTCTACTTTGTCTAATCCAAACTACTTCTATTCTTCCATAACCCCCCTTATTGTGATTAACATCTGCATATTAGAGAAAACATTTGGCATTTGATTTTTGGGATTGGCTTATTTCACTTAGCATGGTATTCTCCAGCTCTATCCATTTATTGGCAAATGACATAATTTCACTATTTTATGTGGCAGAGTAATAACCCATTGTGTATATATACCATGTTTTCTTTATCCATTTATCTGTTGAAGGGCACCAAAGTTGTTTCCATAGTTTAACTACTGTGAATACAATGAATTTAGCTGTTATAAACACTGTTGTGGCTGTGTCACTGTAGTTTGCTGATTTTAATTCCTTTGGGTATAAACTGAGAGAGGGGTAACTGGGTCAAATGGTGGTTCAATTCCAAGATTCTTTAATAATTTTTAATGCAAAATAATAAATTAATAGTAATTAAGTAGACTCTACACACATTAGGAAATTGAAATCCAGAGATATTTAACTAAATTTGTTTGAGATGAAGTAGATCTGAACCCATATATCACATTGGTTTTAAATTTCTGGGTTCTGACTCATAGCCTTAGAATTACCTTTGACAGACTAGTTTAGTAGGTTGCCTTCCCAAGTTAACCTGAATACAGATTTAGGAATGAATCAAGCTAAATTTTTGAGTATAAGCTTAAAATGTTAGAAGCCAACTTAACAGGTGCAATGTCAAATCTGGATGTAAGACAGAGAATAATGTTTTTTTTTTTTTTTTTTGAAAAACCTACCTAAGATTCAGAAACTGAAACATAGTAGAAATAAAGCATTGTACCATAATGACTTCATGGGTATCGAGTTGAGGCAAAATTGAGACGTATGCAGTCAAGGAGGAGAAATAAAGAATGTCCACATGCTCTGCTCTTTCCAATGCTTTATTCACTCAAATTACTCAGTACAATTTCACTCTATAGGTTCTTAATCAAGAAAATGACAATCCTTAATGCTAGGCACTTATAGATATAATCAATTCACAGCAAATAATTCTAGATTAATTCTAAGCATGGCAAACACACTTAATCATGATAGGATAATGACAGACATTTCCTCTGCATGCTAAGCTCAAAAGTCTTAAGCCTTAGGCTTTATGTCCAGCAGATGCATACTCACTCAGACTGTGGTGATCAGGTCTGGAACCAAGGCAGGCTTCTCCTGGTGTGGTGTGAACGACCCTTTGAGGAGAAGGTCATAGGGCAAAGTTGCAGATCTCACCAGGGTCCAGATGAGGCGGTAGAGTTTGAGAGCAGTGAGGTGCACATAGAGGATCAGGAAAATGATGACAAGTGATGGGATGCTAGTCCAGGTTCTCATCAGGCTCTCCAGCTCGAGTGCATCCTTGTTTCGGCTGGCTGAATCCCTGTTCATTAGCTCTATTATTTATATTAAATTTTGGGTTTTTTGACCCCCCTTTCAATCCTTATCAGCTACCACCAGATTTCTCCATGACATCATTTACCCTGGGATCAGAAACATCTGGTCTGGTGGTCTCCACCCTGATTTTCTTGCCTTTCCCTTTTATCAGGCGAGGACAGCCTGCCAGAGGCTTGACTCTGTTTTTCAGGGTGAGGGGAAGTGACTTGTCTGAGGCCATACAGGAGGGTTCCATTAGATGTGCCTGCTGAGACTACAGGTTTCAAACTGGAGTTTTTAAAATGGAGTTGCTTAGGCTCAGGCCTAAGGCCATTCTCACAATGGAATATACTGAGTTTATGTATACCTAAGGATAAATATACAATTGTTTTTTTCAATCAAGATGGTCAACCAAAGAGATTGGGGCTGGCTAGAGACCACCTTTCATAAATTGGAATTTGGACCAATCTTAAAATTCAGGACATAGAGGGTAGGCTTTTTATTTTCAAATATTGTAGCACAGCTCTTTATATTTTATTATTTTCCATGTGTCTGAGGTAAAGTATCTCCCATGCATAGCTTAACCTTGAATAAGAAAGGATTTATACAGTACTACATGGCAATAATGGCAAGAACTTGAGAATAAACATTAAAATTTAGAATATGCATTTAGTATATGACCCAACAATTATATCCCTGAGCATTCATCTTACAGAAATGATTAAACTGCTACATGACTGTTCATATAAGCTAGTTTGCAATTATAAAAATATAGGAATAATCAAAATGTACTAAAATAGATACATTTTTAACCAACTATGGTATATCTGTTATGCTCGATTTCGAGACCCCCAAAAGAGACCAAGATCAATGTAAGCCGCAAAGAGGCATTTATTGCGAGCTATCTCAGTCCTCCATGTACACAGCAACTGGTGACGCTGAGAGGCTCTGAGCCCAGAGTTTGCAGCAGTTTCTTTGGGGAAGGCAGGGACTTCACATACATCATAGCATCTCTTAGCAAATCATCACACACTACGGGAAAATCAAACAACAACTCTTAACATTGATTAGTACATTCACTGGTGGGAACAAGTTGGGTAAGGGTGATTGGTTAGTACAAGAGGGGGGATTCGTTTGAATTGATTGGTTTAAGTCATGAAGGGTGTATGTGCTGAGCTACATGGTTTCCCAACATGCTATCAACCACCATAAACTACTGGGAGGGTCATCTGGCATCTCAGGTATTTTCCCTGTCTCATGCTGATTGGTGGTTGCTAGGGGGTTGCTATGGGTTCTCACCTAGCCTGACTGAGTCAGGGACACCTGGCGCAGCAGATCTCTCCTGTTATTTGTAGGTAAACAACTCAGTAGGGTGGGTATATGCCTAGGAGTGCTCTGTGGGTCTTCCCAAGGACAAGGGTCATGCCCCCTTCCTTGGACAGGCTTTGCTCTGAAGTAGAGGCTGGTTTTTCATCTACACCATAGGATACTAGTAAGTAACAAAAAGAAATTAAATATTTACATACATACTTGGTTGGATTTCAAGGGAGTTATACTGAATAGGAAAAACAATCTTTAAAGGTCATATACTATATGAATAGTTTAGAAGTGGCATAATGATGGAGATGGAAAACAGATTAGAGGTTTCCAATCTGTTGATAGATTAGAGTTTGTTGTAGGGTCTTCCTTAAATAAAAGTGGCAATGACAGGAGAGAGAAACATAATTGTTTTTTCTTCCCTGAAATCAGTAATTACGGATGATGGAGTGGAAGGTGAAAGAGGTGATTATAAAGGGCTAGCATGATGGTGTTGCTTGGTGTGATGGAATCATTCTGTATCTTGATCATGGTGGTATTTACAAATTTTACCCATAACAAAACAGTGTAGAACTATACACACACATTGTACCAAGTTGACTTCCTGGCTTTCATTTTGTTCTATAGTTAAGAAAGATGAAACCATTAGTGGCAACTAGGTGGATGGTATATAAGAATTGCTCTGCATTTGCAACTTCCTGTGACTATAATTATTTTCAAATAAAATGTTTAGAAGCACTTGTGACAAATACAACATGGATTATGTAAGAGTGCAGAGTTGCTAATGTAAAGTTAATTCTTTAGAGGACTAAAGGCAGATGACTATAAGGCAGTATGACTTTGTATGTTTGTAGCGATTTCTTAATATACTGAGTTTCAGAAGAATAATATCAAGTGATAATAAATAGCTGGATAGAAAAGTAACAGATATAAGAAATAAGGGACTAGAATACCATTTTCATCTTTCATAAGTAGTAATATCAACTTTGCAAGTGTGACTAACACATTAGTGTGTTTAAAACCTGGAATTAGACAAAGAACCACACAAAATAAACACTGTCTTGTTTTGAAAACAGGATTGTTTAGTGTTAGAGTGACTGCCCATGAATGGAGAGGAATGGAAGTGGAACTTGGGGCTTGGGGAAAAAGCTATAAATAACAAGGTAAAATAAGAGACCATGCAAAGAAAGATGATGTTGAGATAAAAACAAAAGGACAGGCAGTCAGTATAGATAGATATCCAGGTTGGGAAGATGGAGACTGATTCAAAAGGAAATAAAATGTTAATACCTCCAGAACACTTACCTTTCTCCACCACCTGCTGCCAAAGTTACCTACCTCCAGGAAATTGTGCCTCACAGCAAGGAGTTATTAATGAGTACCCTGGGTGGCTCCTTTTGGGGCCTTTGGTTAGCACTAAGTAGAATGGGAGGAGGAGGCACAAGAAGAAAGGAAACCTGAAATCTATAAAAGGGGCAAGACAAGACCCCCTCCTCTCCCTAGGTGGCTCATTGTCCCGTCCTGACCCATGCCCTTCTCTGTTCAGTTTCTTAAATAAAATTTACATTTGCTATTGCCTCAGTAAGACTGATTTCAATGTTTTATAAACAACAGAAATATATATTAAGTCAATGATGAAAAAGAAATTCAAATGAAAAGAAAATCAGTTAAGTATTCAACAAACGTGTGGTGTTTTTTGTTTTTTAATCAATCTATGATGAAGTGAAAGTTAACCTCTTTCAGTTGTCTAAATCCAAAGGTGTTAGTATTATTGAAAACTTTTTTTTTTTATATCTTAGGGTCTTCCTTAAAGAAAATAAAAGGGATAATGACAGTACAGGGTAGCAGAATGAAGTAATTTTTGATAAGTAAATATGTATTTTATAAAAATGGAGAAACCTTAAAATGAATTCATCAGTGTCGGAGACCAGCTCCAACAGGGGGTCTCAGGATATGAATGGATGGTGAGGAGTCAGTGAAAGGGGGATGGAGAAACAACACAGACACCAAAGTGAAGGTGTTGATCCCAATCTTTACTTGTGAAGTTGATCATATATACTTTTCATTTTGGCAGGCTCACAGTACTTTGTAGTTACAAAACAGGAATCATTATTCAAAGAAACAAAATATTACGTAGCTACAATTAGAATAGAAGAATGTATCTTGGCTTATGCATAAGCAAGCATTTGTACTTTCAGTTCGCATTTTGCTTTGAGCTGTTTCTGGTAATTTTTAATAATAGTTAGAAATGTCCCAACTATTGGCCTATACCTTGACTATTCTTTCTTGACTTACTGACTGGAACTGGTGCCATGGTTACGGCAAGCGGTTAACTTGTTATTAATTTTAATCAAACAAGAGTAAGAGCACAAACCATTGTGCACAGGAACAAGAACAAGTTGCCCAGTACTAAGCACTAATCTATCTTCTTAACATTAATTCTTCTTCTCTGGATTTTAATTTAATTTCTCAAAAACTTCCTTGACAGGAATTCAGGGAGTTTTTCATTAGATATTAACAAATTATGCTCCACAGCTGAATCACTGTATTTAGAGCAAACAGATCCATTCATTAGAAGTAGTTGCATTAATTGGAAAAGTCATGTTTTTTCCTTCATACTTAATGGTCATATGACAAATTGCAACTATACTTATTAAAGGAACACAAAAACAAACCAGTCCATTCCCAGAAACATACTGCACTCCTCCAGAGGATGGACGCCTTGTGCCATCCACCTCAGTAGGGCCTTGCCATTGCCTGGGTCAGGGGAGGGGCGCAGCACATCAGATCTTTTGAAGGCTTTTTATGTCAATATGCAACAGAAGGAAAACAAATGGAAAATAGACACCTGCAACAAACTTGTTTCAGCAGGCTCCTTTTGCAAACTCAATTCTATTGCTCCTTTCATTGTCTTCATTCAAATACAAACACATCAGTTTGTCCTTTATAGTGGCTTTGTCTCTGTGACATCAAAACACTACTTAATTTAGTGAAAATCAATCAGTACAACAGCAGATGATCATGAAGTGTTTATGGTCATCTCCCTGAATGTATAAATGTGTGAGAGTGTGTGTGTGTGTGTGTGTGTGTGTGTGTGTGTGTGTGTGTGTGTGAGAGAGAGAGAGAGAGAGAGAGAGAGAGAGAGAGAGAGAGAGAGAGAGAGACTTTAACTGGAGTTTTGAAGTTGACAATCCAATGCCAAAATAATTGTTATTTTCATTAGATACACGTAATGCCCACAAGGAATCTCAATAGCTTGTAACTTTTGTGGATACAGTTTTAAATTAATTTTTAAAAAATCAGTCTTTCATAAGCATTGATTTAAACTTTCATTCTCCTCTAAGTTTACCATCAAAAGCATCAATTTGTAAAAACTTATTCACTTATTATTTTTATTGATGATAGAAGGTCAAAAATCTCAACGAATCAAAACCTTTTATGCTTTTAGGATTACTTTTTACCTTTGGGATTTTTGTTTGTTTGTTTGTTTTTCTTTTGTCTCAAGCAACTGAGAAATAAAAACGCTCTTCAATCAATTTACCAATAAATACAAAGAGGTGACTTTGAAGCAAAAAGATTTCCACGCTAACATTGCATCTAAGATTCCTCAAACATCCAGACACCTGTTATGATTCTTAACAGAGTGCTGTAAGATAATCAATTTTCATGTTACACGTGGTTAGACATAGATTGGCAAAGTTATATAGACAGAGTACATGGCTTAGTTATATTAAAATTCTAATAATTATTTATGTTAAATTGGATTAATTATATTTATTAGTTCTACTCCAGTCTTTTCTGTAATTTTTATTCAAATTTTTCTTCTACTTAAATTTATACTACCATTTTGTCTTTCTAGTCTACACCTAACCCATAGATAGCATATGTTTGAATAGTCATGTATCACAGAAGAATATATAAGGTTTATTGCTTCATTTAACAATAATGTTTAATGTGACCTAATGTATTTTTTTCACTATATCTAACTTCAATTAATTTTTTGCCCTTCCCTAAAGGGAACATTTAACTTTCATAATATACTTTCAATGTAGTATGATGAACATAGCACATGTCTCTATATTGACACTTGCTCTAATTTTTGATACATTTAGGATGTGATTGATGTGATGTATTTGGTGACAATGTCTCCTGGTTTATCCAGAACAGTCCCAATTTATGCCAATTATCCTAGGATATTTATGAAGTATCAGGTTGTATGACAAATTTTAACATCATTCTAGATAGGGGGTGAGTGTATGTTTAATTTAACTAAGTACTTCCAAAATGTTCTACATATTATATCTAACACTGCATACTTCTTGCAGAACATGAGGATTTCTATTTCAACACATTCTATCAAGATTTAGCATTAGCTGACTTTCAGATTTTTCCAACTCTGATGGCTATAAGTGGTCCCTCTGCTATTTTAATTTGCATTTTTCTAATTGCTACTGAGATTTGATTGCACTTTTATTTATTTAGTTTAAGCATTTTAGGATTCTCTAGGTTGAATTAACTGTTTATTGCCTATGCCCTTTTAATATTGGTGTTTTTTTTAAATACCCAAATAATTCATTAACCATCTGTCTACCAGTGATAGTATAAATATAATTTCTTAGTCTGCTATACATTTATTAATATTGTGTATGATGTTCTTTGTTGAATAAAAATCTATAATTTTTGATGCATTAGACCTGTCAAAACTTTGATCTATTTTCTCCTTTTTGAAATATTATTTAAGAAGTTCATTCATATTCCAAGTTTGTAAAGTCATTTTCCTATAATTTAGCTATTATTAATCCTAATATTTCTGTAATTCACATCAATATCACATTGTTTTGTGTTTATAACTTTTTAGATTGTTGTAATGTATGTTGTGGAGAGCCTTTGCTAATGGAAACTTTTTATTATTTCCAGATCAAGTATTTATGTACACTTAGTTTTCCATTTAAGTTCTATGTGACTTTTAAATGTGCTGAAACTCCAGCTGCTGGTATAAACTTGGAATTGAAATTAATCTTGTTTAATTTAGTCAAACTCTCATTTTAGACCCAATAGATTGGTCACTGATTTTCTTCAGTTTTCTAGGTAATCATATCATTGAATTACATCATTGAAAATGTAACAATTATTTTTTTTTATTTCTTCAAATTCTTTCTTCTGTTTCTTGCATTGACTAGGACCTGCAATTTTATGTCAAACGAGAAAAGTAACAGCAAGAATATTTTTTTAATATTTATTTTTTAGTTGTAGTGGACACAATACCTTTATTTATTTATTGTTATGTGGTCCTGAGGATGGAACCCAGGCCCTCACACGGGCTAGGTGAGCACTCTACCACTGAGCCACAACCCCAGCCTGCTTTAAATATTTTTTTTAAAATTTTTTTAGTTATAGTTGGGCACAATACCTTTATTTTATTTGTTTATTTTTATGTGTTGCTGAGGATCAAGCCCAGTGCTCACACATGCTAGGCGAGCACTCTACCGCTGAGCCACAACCCCAGCTGTTGGGGAAAGTATAACGGCAGCTGCACCCCAGGAAAAACCCCAATATGGCGCCTAAGGACCTTTTCTTTCTACTTTCCCCTTTTTCCACTGCCGCCAGTGCCAATATTTCAAATCTTGCTGGCGGGGAAACTTAGCCCCAGTAAGAACTAATTCCTGGGCTCCGGAACTGATATCTGGAAGAACTTGCCAATAAACGAGTGGCCCGCCATTTATCTAAGCCCTGCCATCTCTCCTTAGATCTATATAAGCACACAGCCTTTTGCAATAAAGTGGAACTCTCCCCGGTGAATTGTCTTGCATGGAGGATTCTTTCACCAGCCCCTCATATTTGAAATTGAAATCATATATATATTAGGTGTACATGGACACAACACAATGCCTTTATTTTTATGTGGTTCTGAGGATCAAACCCGGGTCCCATCCGTCCTAGGCGAGTGCTTCACTGCTGAGCCACAACCCCAGCCCCATATTTGACATTTGAATGTGATTAGGCTTAAGGATTTTTAACCACTTAATTTATTTTAATATAGTTTTGAATGTATAAAAGAGTTTTGTGTTATGAAAATTTTTATGGTAGTGAGTAAATTTCCCTTTGGACATAGTACTCATTAAAGAATTGAACACCAGATCTCTTTTTATTTAATGTAATTATATCTATAGGTTTGAACATATTAATTTGTTTTCTTACATGTATCTGCTTCTAGGAAATATATGAAAAATTTTTTAACTGTAATTGTTGACATACTCATTCTCTCCATATTCTCCCCTTCATTGCTTTATGTTATTAGATAGTGTTTTCTACATATTTGTGATTTATCTTTCTCATGTTTACTATCATTTTGTTGTTGTCAAAGAATCCTTCCCAACTTTCAGTTCCTTAAATGCCCAACAATGATAGTTTTTGAGGATTTATATGTGTATGTCAGACTAGTTATCACTGTACCAAAACTGATTCAACACACATCCATCTACTTCTCAGCTTTCAAAATTATATATTCTTTTTATTTTGTCCTGTCTTCCTAGTTTGTTTATATCTATGAAAAATATTTCATGTTTTTAATTTTAGCAGCATGTCAGAAGGAAGAATAATTATATATATATATATATATATATATATATATATACACACACACACACACACACACACACACACACACATTTGCTCAATATGTCGTTTTACCAAGAATCCTTCATCATTACTTTTTTCAAAAAGTTCTTTCTACTTCCTGTTACCTATATATTTTTTTCTCTTTCTTGGGTTTCAAATATATTGTTATTAAAATTTTATTCTCTATAGCATTTAAATTTTCTGTAATTTTCTCTTTATGCCTCCTGGGAAATGTCATTGAATCATTCTTCCATTTCCTGAAATAATTATCCAGTCTGTTATGTCTTTGTTTTTTTAAATTTCAATTTTAATTGCTGATTATCTCTGATAGATTGTTTTTAATGCTATATCTGCTTCAGGTTTTACATATATTTAATGTCTCTTTACACTTATTTGTTACAATTTAACATATTTTCTCTCTAGTCTATTGAATCTGATATTTCTACTTAATTGTTGTCTTTAATGATTTCTGGTTTATCTTGTGATTCTTTTGTTTTATTTATTTTTTCCCTGTGGGTCTATATATTTTAAGGCATTGTTACCTTGTCTGGTAATACATACTAATGAGAAAGTTGAATAGTACTGGGCCCCAATTTGAGGCCCTTCTGGTAAGTTAACATTACAATGTGAGATCTTTTATGACCCAAATGGCATGATCAACAAATGTTTGGAAGAAATGAAAAAATTATAAAATAAATTATATTCTTTCCTTTGGGAAAGAATCTTATGACCACAGATGCTCTATATAGGTAGATTTCTGTGGAGAGGGGGTTAATTATTTAAAGGAATTTTGGAATACTATGCCATGGGATGTAATTTTTGTAAGAGTATCTATTCTTTAGTGTCTGCCTTACCTTGAGATGTTGCATGCCAGGATGGAGCTACCTATGGTTATAAAAACCTGTAATCTCATAAACTCAGGAGACTAAGTCAGGAAGATCACAAATTGAAGGCCAACCTCTGCAAATTTGTGAGACCTTGTCTCAAAATGAAAAATAAAAAGGGCTGTGGATGTAGTTCTGTGTTAAAGTGCCCCTGGGTTCAATCTCCAATATAGGGAAAAAACACCAGGATAATTTTTTTACTGTTTTAATAATTTTTTAATGAAAGTCAAAGGAGGGAATAATCATTATTGAGAACTTAGTAGTTTTGGAATGCTTAAAGAAAACACAAGATGCTATGAAGTCGAAGTCCAAATGTATTATAACTGAATAAAATACTAAATTCTATTTTTATGTACAGATACATTTGAACATTTCTGTCTTCATAGTTCTTCAAAATCACATATATATGTCAATATATGATTCATAACTTCAAAGCAGTATATGTAATTTAGCAATTACTTATTTGTGTAAATGTAGTCTGTTTCCATTATGCTGTTGCAAATAATGTTAAGATAGATGACTTTATACATAAATCCTTGGCACTGGTTTTATTATTTTCTTAGGAGATGTTTTTAAAGATAAAAGTAGTATTAAAGTGTATGTGTTGTTTTGTAGGCTTTTGATAAATCAAAACAAGAAACTCTTTGCTCTTCTATGCAAATTATAGGAAATAATAATCAAATATAGCATTTAAGGTTTATTCAACCTAGATATCTACTAAGAATTCTGCTTAACACGTAGCCCCTTATGAAACTATTCTGGTAGGGAAGTTGCCACTGTTGGGTAGATGCGAAAGTTCATCATTCATACCCCAAGCATTTGTGCATGAACTGGGGAACAATATTTTATCAAAGAATGGGTTGTCCAGAGACGAAAGTCCAAAACACTTTTATCAGTAGAGTATTTTTGTAAAATTGATAGCTTAAAGTGAAAATGCTGATAATGATTTTTCATCTCATTTTCCCTCCCCCCCATTTTTATTGGTGAATTGTATTTGTACATAATGATGGGCTTCGTTGTTGTGTATTCTTACATCCACACAATATAACAATATAATTTGGCCAATATCATTCCTCCACACTTCCCCTTTCTCTCCTATGTCCCACCCCTTAGTTCCTTTCCTTTACTGATCTCCCTTTGATTTTCATGAGATTCTCCTGCACCTTTCTTTTCCTTTTCTCTGTCTAGCTTCCACATATGAGAGAAAACAAACAATCCTTGACCTTCTGAGTTTAACTTATATTGCTCAACATAATGGTCTCTGGTTTCATCAATTTTCCTGAAAATAACATAATTTCCTTTTTATTATGTCCAAATAAAACTCCATTGTGTATATACACCACATTTTCTTTATCTATTCATCTGTTGATGGGCACCTAGGCTGGTTCCATAGTTTGGCTATTGTGAATTGTGCTGCTGTATACATGGATATGTATGTATCACTATAGTATGATGGCTTTAATTCTTCAGGATAAATAAGAAGTGGTATAGCTGGGTTCTATAGTGATTCCAGGTCTAGTATTTGAGGCATTCCATACTGATTTCCATAGTGGAAATGTATAAATTTACAATTCTACAAACAGGATAAAAGTGTTACTTTTTTTGCCACATCCTGTACAGCATTTATTATTATTTGTATTCTTGACGACTGTCATTTTGATTGGTGTGAGATGAAATTTCATTGTAGTTTTTATTTGTATTTCCCTAATTTCTAGTGATGTTGAGCTTTTTTTTCAGATGTTTGTTGTTAATTTGTATTTTTTCTTTAAGAAATATATGTTTAATTCATTTACCCATTTGTTAATTATGGTTATTTTAGTATAAAGTTTTCTGAGTTCATTATATATTCTAGATATTAATCCTAGATTAGCAAAGATTTTCTACCATTCTATAGATTCTCTCTTCACATCCTGTGCAGAAGCTTTTTAATTTTCATCTCAAAATTTGATAGATTCTTTAAATTTGTATCCCCCTAAATGCTTTATCCATTTATTTACATCTCAATCAATAATGTGAAAGTTTATGCTACTCCATACCCTTTATGTGCATGCTTAATCCTTAAAATTGTGCCAATCTATTGGATACAACATGGTTTTGTTGTTTAAATTTTAATTTTTCTTATTACACATAATATTAAACATAGGGTTATACTTTTTTACTTCTGTATAATTTTAATTTTGCTATTTATATTTTTATGCCTGCAATAATTATTTTATAAAGAATTTATCAAAGATCCCAAACAGAGTTTTTTAAAAATTCACTTAATTCACTTTAGAAAAATAGTTTTAGTGATATGATCTTCAACTAAATCTTATAGAAAACATTAATTTCTCTGTGACTTTGTTAGTTTTTTCCCTTTTCTTTGTTCATCCTTGAGTAAGGAGATGTTTTTGAAGACCTACTATACCCTGCAATGTTTTGCTTATAAAACCTTACTCCTAGGTCTAAAACTGAGCAGTTAATTACCAGTATTGAATAAATATACAGATAATGATGTTCTGCTGGATTATTTAAGGCTTGTTTCCTCTCCCACATAGTTGGTTCTCTGATTCTTTAAGAGAGAGAATATATAAAAGAAAATTGTCTGGATACACAAATCAGAAAATTTCCTGCTTTTTCTGTAGCCTCCAATGATTTACATGTTGGAAATATATCTCCTGGGATGCAGTGAGTGGTGAATAATTCTTATTCTGATTCTTTATTTATGAAAGGAAGGAAGGAAAAAGGAAGGTAAGAAAGAAGGAAAGAAAGAAAGTAAGGAAGGAAATTTTATATAAAACACTTTTTCTAAACATTTTGGTAATACTTTGCAAGACTTGTCTTGAATGTTTTACCTCCTTCTAACATGTCTTCCATACTATTAAAATAATTTAACAAGAATAGCCAATATAAATGAAACCATGTTGAAATAATACCTACATCTAAATATATTCTTATATATATTCAATATTAATATATATTTTAACATGGATTTAGAGGCAAGTCTTAGCACCGTGGAACAGATAAGAGAAGAACATGGAAGCATAATTCAGCCTCTCCTCTAGTGTCCTCAGGAATTCTTTCCAATCCCCCAAATTTCAATGTCCCCTCATCCAAAGAAAATCCAGTAGTTGACTGCAATTAGCTTTCCCACAAACCAATTTATTAACTTGCAGCTTGAAGAGGACTTACTCCTTCTTAACATATATCTTAAATATACTGTCAAAATATTCCTCCTAACAGAGTCAAAGAAAATAAAGGTTTATAGTAGGTAAAACAAATAAACAGTTGTTATTCAAGTCTATTTAGTGAGGGAAAAAAATCTTAGTATAGAACTGAACTCAATTCTGAATACAGTGTGGTCAAGTGGGAATTTACAGCCAGTGATCATGGTAGGGGTTTAGTGAATGGAAAATTATTGAAAGAAAACATCAGGGGAGAGGAGAGTTTCTAACTAAATTAAGAGGGATTTTGTTGAAGTTGGGCCAGGGTGATCTGAAATCTCCTGAGGGATTGTGAAAGATAAAGAACCTGCTTAGATATTGAGGGGGGATTCTTTAACTTAGCAAGTGTCTTTCCAATATTGAAGTTTACAAGAAAATGCACGTATGGAGTAGAACATGGTAGAGGAGCCTGATTAAAGTCTGGTCATGCAAAGAGTTTTTGTAAGACTTCTCTGTATCTTTATATTTCCATCAGAATTTGAGAAATACCAAAGTACTGTCATCACAGAAACCTATTCAGGTATCTTTATCACTGAGTTAACTTTTAATTTAGTCAGTTTCTAATCACTATTACAAATATGTGAGATAATCAACTTATAAGGAGAAAAGTTTATTTGTGCTCACAGATTTGGAGGTTTTAGTCCATGATCCCTTGTCCTTCTTGCATTTGGGCCTGTTCCATGGGCAGCACATCATGCAGGAGAGCATAGAGGAGAAAAACTGTTTACTTTATGATCAGAAAGCAAAAGTGAGGGGGAGGGAGCCTAGGATACCATAATTGCCTCAAGAGTATATCCCCAATGACATGGAGAGTTTCTAGCAGGTCTTTCCTCTTAAAGGCTCCACCAGCCATCAATAGCATCACTCTGGGGATCAAGTTGTTTAACACATGGACCATTGGCAGATGTTCAATACCCAAACTGTTGTAGTAAACATCTCTATAAGAGGCAACTAAAAAGTTAAACCAATATAAGTACTTAGGGGACTGAGGCTGTGGCTCAGTGGTAGAGTGCTCACCTAGTACGTGTGACGTGTTGGGTTCAATCCTCAGCACCATGTAAAAAAAATAAAAACAAATAAAAATATAGATATTGTGTCCAACTAAAATAATATTTCTTAAAAAAGATACTTAGTATATACAATGTCTGATGTGTCTTTTAAGGCTT
The DNA here is from genome assembly GCF_052094955.1 of Ictidomys tridecemlineatus. Taxonomy (NCBI): domain Eukaryota; kingdom Metazoa; phylum Chordata; class Mammalia; order Rodentia; family Sciuridae; genus Ictidomys; species Ictidomys tridecemlineatus. The sequence continues at coordinate 99,605,132 of NC_135493.1, read as the reverse complement.
ACGTTAAATGTTATAGATTCTCTGAATTCTTTCTTCATTTCTTTCCTTCCTAAATTGAATATATTCTTTTTTATCAAATCCCCTCTAATGAATGCCTACTCTCCACGATAGCCATACTTTTTTTTTCTCCTTCTTAGGTTCATGCATCATTAAATTTTATATTTTGCTGAGTCTACTTTTTTTTCTTTTGGTTTTCAGTCAGAAAGTGGTAGAATAAGTACTGAATGATTTCCCATACAGCTTTTATTTTTTATTTCTTGGTATCCTAATCTAATTTTAATGTGCTTATTTTAATACAGTTAGATTTGCATTTATTTCCTTTTCTATCCTCTCATAATTCTATCCTCTCACTTGAATCTCCCTTAATTTATATGCATTTTGTAAGAAACGTCTCATAAGACATTACTTGTATTTTCTCTATTAAATCTTATAAATATTCTAAAACAAAGAAGATAATATATTTCTAAATTAAAATAAAATTTCAGACAATCCATATGTTCCTTAGTATATTAAATTAGACTAAAATAGCAACTCTGCTTTTGAAGTGTTTTCATTAGAGTAAAATATATATTGATACCATGAGTCCCATTTTTCTTCAAGTTTTCCATGCAAAAAAGAAAAAAAATATTGTTTCTGGAACCATGATATTTAATTTAATTTGATGATTTTAAAGAGTTGTCTGAAAACTGATATCAAATAGATTCAACTTTATAGTTATGATCTGGTAGAAAATTCTCCCAGTCCTCTAGGTTTCATGTATGGTCATTTAGGAGTCAACAGTGTGCTGGAAGGCTGAAGCAGAAGGATTGCAAGTTCAAAGCCAGCTTGAGAAATTTAGCAAGGCCCTTAGCAACTTAGTGAGTAGCAAGACCCTGTCTCTAAATAAAATATAAAAAAGGGCTGTGGTTGTTGCTCAGTGGTTAAGGGCCCCCGGGTTCAACCCCCCATGCCAAAAAAAAAAAAAAAAAGATACCCAGGATGAGAAATTTCTGGCCAAAGTATTCTAAAATAGTTCTTGCTACAAACAGGCCAGGGTTACTAAAGGTTACTAAATGTCACCTGGGAGATGTTGGAAGATGAAGAACCCAATCAGCTACCAAGTGAATCTAATTTAGCAAAATTCTTGATAAAACTGAGTATTCACTTATGGTCATTAAAATAGCCAATTCTCTACTGGTGGAATCAGGGAAAACATAAACATTTTCTATTAGAGAAGAAGTGAATTAATCATACTTTGTCTTCTTGTCTTTCTACTGTCTGGAACATCAAAAGCAATTAAGAAAAAATAATTTAATACACTGCATCTTGAAAAAAAGGCAATAACTTATTCTTTTAGTGCAAGGTTAATGAGGTCCTGGTACTTCATTTGTGAAAAAATAATAAGCTTTGTATGTTGAAAAAAATAACTCTCTGTAGCTTGTGGTAGTGCAATGATTCTACTAGCTATATATTTTTTAAAATATATATGTCTGTATGCATGTGACCTGTGTTGTTAATAAATAATATAAATAATACAAACCTTAGAGAAGAAAGCAAGGATGTAATATTTAATTCCACGGTTATGATATTTGAAGTGGATTCCATTTAAATGTATTAAATAGCACAGCAGAACTAAACAAAATAAAATGGTAAACAAAGAGAGATTTAGCATTTTATTCTCTTTAGCCATTCTTTTTTGTTAATTCCACACTTCACAAGGCATGTGATTTTCTTTCAGTCAGAAGGAAACTATAAAGAAATTAGCCAACCAGAAAGTGTCTATAAAAGTACAGGAGAAAATTCTTTACCTTGCAAACCATAGGGAAATAATCTTTTATAAAATTATGCCAAGAATTTGGCAGAAAACATTTTTATATTGACAATTTAGTTGGAATAACTTTGTTACAGTAACTCTGATATTACATTTATACTATTATCTCTTATTATAAATTCTGGAATACACATGAAAATGCAGACTAAAATCTCATAATAAAGAACCTACTAGATACTCATTATTTTCATTTAATAGTTCATTGGGATGGGAACATTAATGCTAGTTCAAAAGCTAGAGTATGTTAAATGCAAATCAACACTATTGTAAGATTCCATCTCATTCCAGTCAGAACAGCAGCTATTAAGAATACAAACAACAATAAGTGTTGGTGAGGGGGCAAGGCACACTTATACATACTGCAAATTGGTGCAACCAATATGGAAAGCAGTATGGAAATTCCTTAGAATATTTGGAATAAAACCACCATTTTCTCCAGCTATCCCACTCCTTGGTCTATACCCAAAGGACTTAAAATCAGCATACTACAGTAATAAAGTCACATCAAGGTTTATAGCAGCTCAATTCACAATAGCTAAACTTGGGAAGCAACCTAGATGCTCTTCAACAGATGAATGGATAAAGAAACTGTGGTATATATACACAATGGAATATTACTCAGCATTAAAAGAGAATAAAATTATGATATTTGCAGGCAAATGGATGGAGCTGAAGAATGTCATGCTAAGCAAAGTGAGCTAATCCCCCAAACCAAAGGCTAAATGTTCTCTCTGATAAGTAAATACTGATCCATAATGGGGGGTGTAAATGCATGGGTAAAATGGAGGAACTTTGGTTGGTCAAAGGGGAGAGAGGTGTAGGGACATGGGTGCAAGAAAAATAGTGGGATGAGATGGACATCATTACCCTAGGTACATGTATGACTGCACATAGGGTAAAACACTACATCCTATACAACCAGAGAAATGAAAAGTTGTGCTACAATTGTGTACAGTGAATCAAATTGCATTCTGCTGTCCTATATACCTAATTAGAATAAATACATAAAATTTTTTAAAAAATTACAAAAGAGAAAAACAAACTTGAAGAACAGTTGCTGAAATTAAATCAATTACTTTTCGCACATGAAAAAAAGCTAGAGTATATCAGTTCAACTTTTTGCTGATTAGAACTGATAGAAATAAAGTATCAACATGTTATTATTGGGGGCAAAAAAACACTTGACCTATAAAAGTTCCTAATGTTATGAATTGATAATTTATTCATGAATTTTCGCTTGAAATGATCATAAAATGTTAGTTGAATTGAGAAAGGAACGCCAATGCAATACTTTGAGGATTAGTTTTAGGAAACTGGAGAAATAGGTTTATAAGGATGTCTATTAGGAGTCATTTATTATGCCATACGTCGCACCAGTCTACAGGTTAATTTAAATAAACTTGGAAAACTTCAACTTTGACCCCAAAGACTTTTATATTTAACATTCTGTAATGAATATTTGTTTCTTGAAGCCAAGTTTCCAAAATCCAAATCCATAGAAAAACTTGCAATAAATAGTAGATTTCAATTTCATTGCTAGACCTTCGTCAGTCAGATTCAGGAATTTTAATAACCATAGGTTTTGAAAGCTTCTTGTTACTTAGAAATGAAATTTATTATTCTGTCAATGACAAACAAAAGAGCCTTATTAAAATTCAGCATCAAAAAACACTATTAGAGTTTAGAATAGGAATGTATGATATATAAAAATCACATTTTGTAACTCTGGATAAAGTGGAATATTTTTTTCACAATCAAGTGTATTCCATATATAATTGCACACAAATATATGTAAATACATAATATATAATACATGTATCACATATTTAATAAATATCAAAATCTGTATACTCATGAATTAAACTTTCACATCCTTAAGGTAAGTATGATACATCAGCATGTAAACTTCTGATTAATTCTTTTTTTAAAAAAATATTTTTAGTTGTAGACGGACAAAATGCCTTTATTTTATTTGTTTATTTTCATGTAGTGCTGAGGATTAAACCCAATGCCTCATGCATGCTAGGCAAGTGCTCTGCTGCTGAGCTACAGCCCCAGCCCCTGATTAATTCTTTTTGTTGCATTCTAATTTCCTACTCAAAAATTTCATGTTTATGTATTATTTAATGAATATCTGTAGAAGATTCTCTAACTTAGAAGAATCTTCTAAATGACACTTTGAAGACTGATGTATGAAAATAGTTATTTGAAATTTATCCAAAATTTCTGATGATTAAAAGAATGCCAAATTTTCTTACTTCTTGAGTAAACAGAGCTCTCCTTGTGAATTTTAGATTATTTTATTATAGACAAAATTATAAATTTGAAATTTTTCTTTCAGGAGAAAACATTCTTCTTTTTATTTAATTTGTGAGAAGATTGTTACAAAATTTAAAATTGGAGAAAAATAGCCTGGTGTATGTTATCACCTTGGTAACAAGCAGGATAGATCTATGAAGTTGATTTCAGCCTTTGAAAGAATCAAAAATTAGATTTAGTAAGCATGCCAAATTATGAAAACTGTATCTATACAAAATCTGTGAAATATTACCATCCTTGAAATTAAAAATAGTGTATGGAAGGGGCAAAGTGGAAAAAATATCTGAAGATTCCATATTTAACTAAGAAAATCATTATTAGAGAAAGGAGAATCCATCAAACCCAAGACAAGCTTGAATATTTAATTTCCTTTTCCAAAAGGCCTCCACAAGTATCAGAAGATCATGAATTAAGTATGAGTAAATTTAAGGATATTGTAAACTATCTCATAGATCATTAAACTCTAATTTTGTACATTACTGGTACAACATTCTTTCTTATATTAAGTCAATATCAGGATACTATGTTTCTGGTCACTGCTTTCACTTCCACCCTTAATAAACATATTACTTTGTTTCCAGTCACTATATAGGTAGCTCACCTTGACATGTCCTCAAATTGTGCATTTTCCTCTAAAAATGTGGCACACAGTTTTAGCTCAGGAAATAATTGGGTTGATGTGGGAAAAATCCTCTGTGAGTTCAGTTTTTATTTTTTAATGATAGTACAAAATATATCTGTAAAAGGTTTGTGGCTGTTTTCATTTTTTTCATGTTTACCTAAACAAAAACTTGATGAAAAAAGAACACACCCTTATTATATATAATTTTTTGAGGAATGAACTAAAATAAATTTGAAATTAGAAGTTAGATTTACTGAATGATTATGAATATTCAAGGTAGCCATTTGCATATTCTTAAAATTTGTTTCATGTTTTAAAAAATCTTCTAGATTAAAATTTCTGTAAGTATCTTTCCAGGATAATTTGCTAATATGAAGGAACTTTGACATGTTGCAAGGAATGGTGCAATTACAAAACATAAGTGTTAATAATGAAGAGTTACTGGAAATTATTATCAAATATTAGCAGCACATTTAAACATTACATTAGATTATGATTAAGCTCAGTGAAAAATTGTCATTTAAATGATTGGAAAATTTTATAAACATATCAATATTTATGATCTTTCAGAAAATACAGCACATTATTATTAGCATGAATGAACTCTTATTGTACTGCACTAAATAATCATCACTGACTTTATCCTTTTCTTCCTTTTTTTTTTTTTGCAAAAAAGTGGGATGGAACCATTATGTGAAATTTAAAAATAAATCCTGCCAGTATTGCTTAAAAATCATTTATTACTAAACCTTCTTTGGTACAAGACTAGGATGCATGGAATACTCATGAATATGGGTGAGATTTGAATAGTTCAAATAGATGCAAATCATTTCTTTTTGACAGCAGACATTTTTCCAGTCTGACAAACAGTTAACACATTACTTACTATTGATTTGTGCATTATTGTTGAAATATAACACTGGAGATAATTTACATAGTGTTGCAAAGTATAGACTTAAAAAAATTAATCTTCTGTGTCCAAGGATTCTGCACTTCTATCATTGGTTTGTTTTCTGACACGCCATCCTCAGTACCACTCTACTTTTTATTTTTAATTTTTTGTTGTTTTTAATTATGCATGATAATAGAGTATAATTTGACATATTCATACAAACATGGAGAACATCTTATTTTATTAGGATCCCAGACTTGTGATTGTACATGATGTAGAGATTCACTGGGGTGTATTTATATAGGAAAGTTATGTCAGATTAATTCCACTGTCTTTCCTATTCCTGTCCCCCTCCTTTCCCTTCATTCCCTTTTGTCTGATCAACTGAACATCTATTCTCCCCTGTCCCCATCCTTGTTTTGTGTTAGCATTTGCATATCTGAACATTCAACCTTTGGTTTTGTGAGATTGGCTTATTTTACTTAGCATAATAATCTCCAGATCCATCCATTTTCCAGCAAATATCATAAAGTCATTCTTTCTTATGACTAATATTTCATTGTGTATATATACCACATTTTCAGTACCACTCTAATAAGATTTGTTTACCATTACTACTGCAGCACTCTAACCAAATCAGTTTAAGTGCACTGAGAATTCTGGTCTGCAATTGGCAATACATGAAAAGACAATTGCACATCCATATGCCCCTGGTGAATACACTGCTGCTGTTTACATTTTAAGTTGTGGGATGAACAGAATTATACAATGCAAAAATTATGCAATGAAAGATTACAAATCAAATTTTGTACTGACAAAAAACAGGGTGCCATGATTATGCATTGGTGATAATTATGTGGTGAATTATAGTAAATTGAAAGTAATCTATTTTAAAAAATCTTATTTGAGATTTTATTTTATTTAGATTATTTTAGAGGAGGAAGTTTATTTTGGCTCATGGTTTCAGAGATGCAGCTCATGATAGTCTGACTCCAATCCTCTGCCCTGAAGTGAGGCAGAACATCATGGTGGAAGGGTGGCAAAGAAAAGCTGGAAGGCTGCATTCCTAGTTGCTCTGTGACTTAGGATTCAAGCAGCTGAAGTACTGCTTCCCAGCAAGGATATAATTGTAAAAATTGGCATATTTGCACAGAAAGCCTGTCTTTAAGGTTTCCAGAATTACAATAAATGAATGAGAACAAGGAGCCTCAGGGTTCTGTACTGCAGTTTTCTCCCGAGGAATAAATAAGAACAGGGGCTGATCTTTCCTAAAGCTCTATAAGCTGAAACTATGTGTCTAGATACAAATTTTGAGGGACAAACTTTATGTCTGAAATTTGACCAAACTCTTCAATGCCATAGCCAGAGAAATCTGAACTAATTAGAGATTTTAAAGGAAAACCAATTTTACTAGCTGCTGATTTTACCTTCCCCCCAAAAAAAGTTACTATACAATTTGTATAATTTCTTATTTTAGAACCATGAAATCTGTTCAATTTGTCAGTGCTGATTTTGTCGTATTTTGTAAGTCCTTTCCTTCTTTTTAAATCTTATGACTCTCTTAAACTGCAGCAATGTTTATCAATGTATAAAATCGTTATGTATACTTAGGTCTAACAGGCAAAATGACAAATGGTCCAAAGTGAAGGATCAATTGAAGTATCATAATAGACGAAATACCCAAAATGGAAACAGAGAAAGTCACAAAACACGATTTCTGAAAGAGAAACTCAATAATATCTTACGACATTCCCATTTTAGTAAGGGATATTGACACAGAGAAATGAATGTGATTAAAGAAATTTTATATCAAAAAAGCATAGATATCTGATGTTTGGGAAAACACTAATGAATATTACCTGGCAATTATAAACACACACACACACACACACACACACACACACACACACATTTGATATTCACCTGATAATTTAAACTTGTTTCTTATTTTATTTTGTTTAAACATTTTCCTTAAAAATTTTCCCTTAAATTTTATCTGCAAAATGTCTATGTGGTGTGTGCGTGTAAATATACATACATACAAACATACATACAAACGCATTCTTTGTTTCTCTCACACATTTTTTTCAGGTGAAATTTTTCAATTTGTATGTTTTTATTAGTACATTATAGCTATACATAATATTGAGGTTCATTTTGACCTGATTACATGTGCATGAAATTAATTTGCAGCAGTTCAGTCTTCAATATTTTCTTTGCCTCCTCTTCTCCTCTTATAACTCCCCGTCCTCTGCTCTTCTTATCTTCCTTCTATTCATTTATAGTTTTTTTTAATTGGTGTTTTATAGATATACATAAAGGCAAAATTCACTGTGGTGTATTCATATATGTACATAGCATAATTCGGTGAATTTCATTCCACCATTTGCCTCATTTCCTGTCCCTGCTCCATCCCCCTGTATCACCTCCCTCTACTCTATGAATCTTCCTTCTAATTTCATTGGATTCCTCCCCCTCCATTTTTTCCTTATTTTGGTCTAGCTTCTATATATGAGAGAAAACATTTGTCCATTAACTTTCTGAATTTGGCTTGTTTCATTTTTCCTGATGTTCTCCATTTCCATCCACTTATCAGCAAATGCCATAATTTCAATCTTCTTCATGGCTGAGTAAAACTTCATTGTCTATATCCATTTATCTGTCTATGGGCAGTTGGGCTGGTTCCATAACTTGGCTATTGCTAATTGCACTACTATAAACATTGATGTGCCTGTATTACTATAGTATGCTGATTTTAGATTTTTACTGTAAATGCCAAGGAATGGGATAGCTGGGCCATATTATGGTTCCATTCCTAGCTTTTGAGGAATTTCCATACTGCTTTCCAAAGCAGTTGTACTAATTTTCAGTTCCACCAGCAATGTATGAGTATACTTTTCTACCTGCATCCTCACAAGCATTTATTATTATTTGATTCTTTATGATTGCAATTCTAACTGGAGTGAGGTAAAATCTCATTTTAGTTTTGATTTACATTTCACTAATTACTAGGGATATTGAACATTTTTTCATTTGTGTCTGTTGATTTATTTTGCATATTTATTGATTAGGTTATGTTTTAGTGGGGTTTTTTTGTGTGTGTGTTTTCAGTTCTTTATATAATCTGGATGACAATCCCCTGTTGGATCACAATACCTGATCTCAAATTATAGTACAGAGATACAGTTACAAAAATAGCATGTTATTAGCATCAAAACAGATATGATGACCAACTGAATAGAATAAGCACAGAGACAAACTCACACAGATACAGTCATTTGATAGTTGACAAAGATACCAAAAACATAAGTTAGAGAAAAGAGATCCTTACCAACAAATGGTGCAAGGAAAACCGGATATCTACATGTAGAAGAATAAAACTAGATCCGTGTATTTCATCCTGCACAAAAATCAATTCACAGTGGATCAAAGACCTATGAATTAGACCAGAAACTTTACAACTGCTGAAAGAAAACATAGACTTAATACTCCAACATATTGGCACAGAAACCAACTTTCTTACCAAGACCCCTACAGCTCAGGAAATAAAACCAAGAATCAATAAGTGGAACAGCATCAATTTTAAAAGCTTTTGTACTGCAAAGGAAACAAGAAGGTAAAGAGAGAGCATGGGTGATCTTTCAAACACATTTCTTTAAAGTCTCAACTTTATAAGCTAATTTTCAACATATAGAGCTGGCCATGAAAACCTAGCATCTAGACCAGCACTTTTCAGTAGAATTTTCTATTACATACACATCAGAATTGCTAAAATAAAAACATAACACCTACAAATGTAGGAAAGAATTTACTGCAAGCTGAATTCTTATATATGGTTGGTAGGTATAGAAAATGGTAAAGCAATTTGAAAAATCACTCTAGCAGTTTGTCATAAGATTAAAAATGCACCTACATTATGATGGATAAATTCCACATTTACATGTTTATCCAAGAGAAATTTAAGCATATGTCTACAAAAATATATGGTTAAGAATGTTCAGATCTATTTTCAAAATCTGTATTGTCCTTTTGGACACAGGATTGATAAAATTCTCAAAAAACCATTGTTTGTCAATTTAATAAGAGGAGTAATCAAAGTTTACTTTATTGTTTTTTACTGCCCATGAGATTATAATTACCTCTTTTTTCTTATAATAGGATGTCTAATGATAAGGTTCCCTAGCACTAATTATATAAAGAAATAAAGTACTGGTGTATGACTAACTGACATTGATTCTGTCTCATTACATGATGACTATCTCCCTGGAAAGTTGTAGCTGTATTGATGCCTAAGTTAATAATCAGTAACACAGGAAATTTGCACAGGGGAAACCCAGAAGTAAAAAAAAAATCAGGAAATAAAAATAAGTAAATAAAACTTTAGATTCATGTGAGTAGTATATAGTATGCCCTTATATACCAAAAAGCACTAATTTGTTAGAAATAGACTGTTTAATAGGCCTTTTTGGCAATAACATTTAGTGTTTAAAATAGAAATGCATTGGTTTTACATTGTTTCACTTGGAGTAGTTTTAATGTAAAGTGTGAAGAGTATTCATTCCTTGCCAAAGTTTTATGTGACCATTATTATGACACACGAATTCACAAAACAATTCTATTGTATGCACAAAACCGTTCTAATATTGTATACTGTTTATTATTTCATTTGTATTCCAAGACTCTAGGAAAGTATCATGAAATGCCATATTAGACTTGGTGACATATCTGTGCCTCTGATACTTGAGAAAGCAGAAATCATTTAACAATCATTAAGAGTATGAAGGTGATTAATAATAGGCAGAGAAGCTCATTGGATAGAGATAAAAAATGCTTACTATACTAACAGCTGTTAAAGAATAAATAAAAATTGGGGGCCAAAGAGAAGTCTTTATGTAGATGTCATAAGTTCTAGTGTTTTACACCACAGTAGAAGGATTATATTTCACAATCAACTAATGCAATTTCATGAATAGAAGTAGGAGAGGGACTTGAAGGAAATAGCAACATTAATTTTTCAGATTTGATCAGTACATATCCCATGCACATATTGAATATCACACTATAATCCATAAAAATACAAAATTATTATTTTTAAAAAAGTTTAAAAAATGTTTAGGAATGTGGAAATATTAACTACCCTGACTTGGTCATTACTCACTAGATACTATAATTTTTAAATAATAATTTAAATATGTAAATGTAGGGCTGGGGTTGTGGCTCAGTGGTAGAGCTCTTGCCTAGCATATGTGAGGCACTGGGTTAGATTCTCAGCACCATATATATAAAAAAAAATTAAAAAATAAAGATCCATTGACAACTAAAAATATTTTTAAAAATTAAATGTAATTTTTATTGTCTTTAAAGATTAAGGCTGTTTATTTGTTATTAAAATAATTACACAAATCTGGATGTTAATGAAGAAATACTTTTTTGGGAGAATTATTATTATAGAGAAATATTCAAAGGAAAGTCAGAAATTTCTGAGAGAAGGACTGCATCAGCACAACTTTTATAACCAGATACTGAGTGTGAAAGAGGAAATAGTGGGGGCTACTAAAAACTACTGGGGGTATGTCTTAAAACTTAACAAACTGTGTCAGATATTGTAGTAAAGAGAAAGTTTAGGTTCATAGGATAGGAGTTTGGACCTTAAATGGAACAAACAAATTATAGTGCAGGAAGTTCACATGAAAAGACTGAGGACAAGATGTCCTAGTCAATCCAGCCACCCTAAATTTATCTCAACACAGCATTTTATCAACCTTATAAATATCTTCTCATGTTCAAAACATGCTCAGAGACACATTCCTTGAAAAATCCAGGGATAAGGGAAATCTGGAGTAGAGGATGATTGAAATAGTCATCAGGGTCAGAATTTTCTTGGTAGTGTTATTCCTGGAGAACCAGTTGTACCCTCTTTTGGGGCATGCTTCTTGACTGATAGTTGTCAAGTGATTCCATTAAGAAGAATTTTTTTTTTGAGAACAAAATGTTTATTTTGGCTTACAATTTCAGAGAAAGCAGTTCATGGTCAACTGTTTCCACTGCTTTGGGTCGAAGGTGAAGGAGAACATCATGGTGGAAAGACAGAACAGGAAATTTGCCTCCTAGTTGCAGCTAGGAAGTAATGTTGGGAGAAGGGAGAGGGATATGTGTAGTCCATAAGGCCACATCCTCAGTGACTTACTTCCTCCATCCATGGGCCACCCTTCTATAGCTTTCACCACCTCTCATCTCAGTAAGTCCATTTGAATTGTTAATCCATTAAGTTGATTAATCCACTGATGTCAGAACCCTCATGATCCAATCATTTCACCTCTGAACATTGTTGCATTGTCCAACACATGAGCTTTTTGGAGATATTCCAGATGAAAGCCTAATAATTTCCTACTTGCCCCAGCATTTAAAATTGTCCTTTTCTAACATTTGCCTATTTGGTGATTGCATAATTATATTACATCGTGGTCTTAACTTGCATTTTAACTTCCTTTTCAACAAGGTTGAACATGTTTTCTTATGTTTTCGGCCAATACTTTTTCTTTTCTGTAGAATTCTTGTTTAAGTCCTTTGGTAGTTCTAATATGATTGTTCTTTTCTTATTGTTTCATAGTCATTTTAAAAAATACATTCTATGCCCTATTTTAATTTTTTTAAAAATTTTAATTTGTTATATATGATGGTAGAATGCATTACAATTCATATTACACATAGAGAGCACAATTATTCATATCTCTGATTGTACATAAAGTAGAGCCACACCATCATTAAGGAGAATTTGATCATGGGAATGCCTAAAAAATAAATAGAAGAGGAAAGATCAGCAGATGGATGAGCAATTAAAACTAGGACTTCATGTTAAGAGGACATCAGTCAAATAGATTCCAAACATAGATGCAGAAGAATCTTTTATGTAATTCTGAGAACAGCTGTGGTGATGTGATAAATTTCCCAGTTACCCATGCCAAACTCCCATTCCTGCAACTATAGCAACTTTGTTCATGAGACAATTAGGCAACAAATGGGTGGCTGGATAAATAAACCAGTATCCATAGAACTGGTCAATCTAATTGATTATTAAAATTTTCATCTACTGAGGTAATCCTTTGTTGAGTGTTCACAGGAGTCACAGATATTTCCATGGATTTTGTCCACTCAGAAGGTCTGTCTACATAACTCTTATAGATGCCCATGTCACCAATTTTCCAAACATGTTCCTTCAAAGTCCCTGACAATCTAGTCAAACTTCTGACCACAATACATAATCTCATTTCTGTACCAGAGTGAATAAGCAGATTCAATGCTCAAATTTTGGCCAAATAGGTTTTCCTTCACTATTCTCCTTCAGTGATGTTCCAGAGAGGAGCTATAGTGATGCAGCCATCCACTTTCAGATGTTGTGGGAAAACCAGGCATGAGTCTTCTCTCCTGTGAACTTATCATAGAGTATTCTCCATGTTGCAGAATTGGAGAAAGAAGACAATGAACCAAAAGTTGAGGACCATGAGCATTTGTGCCATTTCTTCATGTAACTTGTGCTTTAATGGCCTGTTTGGGCTTGATCTTGTGTATACCACCTCCATTTGATGATGGAATACTGCTGTGCACATCTAACTGTATGGCTTGGTAAATCATATAACGCCTAGTTTATGATGGTCAGCTCAAGCCCCAAAGTAATTTGGTGGTCCAGGGCCAAATGTTCAGTCTCCACTAAAGCTTAGTAATTAGTCAAAATCCTTTTTTTTTTCTTTTTTAAGTGAGTAGTTATATGCAGAGGATTACATGACTTTGCATCAAAATTCTAAGAGCCTGAACTATGACTCACCAACAGGGGCCTTCCAGAGGCTCCATTAGCATCCCTATTCTCTATGGACAGTTCGAATACCATCAGGCCTGTTGAGTCACGAGACCCAATTACTACAGCAGCTTTCAGTGCACCTGGATTTATTGCATAACCTTTTTTTTATTCTGGGACCCACTCAAAACTATCAGCTTTTAGTGTCATTCAGTAGATGTGCCAGATTAACACACCCGAATGAGAACTAAGCTGCCTCCCAAATCTAAGAGGAGGTATAATGGGCTTTAGGCCTCTTTTTTTCTATTTAAGGAGGGAGTAACACAACAACTTGAACTTTACCTCAGAAGGAACGTATTAACCTAGCCTATGCCACTGGATCCATAGCATTCCACGGAGGTAGAAGGCACTAGAATTCTGTCAGAGTTACTTTCCACTCTCTGATACAAAAATATCTTTACAGTAAGTCTGAGTAGGTCCAATTTACATAATGTCATCAATGAAATGTTCTAGTGTATCTTGTATATGGGAAAGGCAATTTAAATTTTTATATCACCTGTCAGCCTGATGGAACAATATAAAGTTGCCTTTCCAAAAATCCTGGAGAGTTTATAATTATGGATATGTGATCATGTGCCAAGAGTTGCAAACATAGATAAAGGAGTACAAGGTCTTGACAGCATAGTAACCTGATTCTTGTATGGCATTAGTAAGAGGGGATTCATATTATAATCTCTCTTTCTTCCTTTCTCTTATCTTCTGCCAGTATAATATCAAGAGAAAAATTAGAAGGCAAGAGAACACAGATAATTCACAGAAGTCATCTTCACAGGAAATAGAATAGGACAGAGAAGACTGGATCTGAAGATGTAAATAAAGAAGAACATGCTAGGAAACTTATTTTCCAATTATGTGGAAGAGGCATTCTCTGAGCTCTAGCTTTGGAGGCTGCAGAGGGTAAATGGTATCACTTATTGTCCATGTACAGATTTGTTTTTACAAGATTCCTAAATACTAATATATTATGACTTAGAAGTCATAACAATTATTGTGTTTGTCAGAACTGTGGATACTCAAATATTTTTGAAACTGGGAAGAGTGTGGCAAATATCCAAGGGGCTGAAATGGAGACTCATTAGTCAATAAAGTGGACTTCTAGGCCCATCTAATAAGTGCTCTTTGAATCCTTAGTGTACATATGTAACATACTACTTAAAATTTTTAAATAACTCATGGATACATAGGTAGATGCCCAGTTAAAGATAATTACATATATATGCATTATATATATGCATACAGCATAACAGTTTGTCTTGTCATTTTTGTTCACATTTTTAAACCAAATGGAATTATATTCTCCAAAAGTAGTTCCTCAAATACCTGAAATTATGTATAGAATTCAAGTGATTGTTAATACCAGAAGGAAATTAATAAATATTGACCAAGAATGGTGCATTTTAAAGTTGGAAGCACTCTTCCGACCAGCAGCCTACCAGAGGAGGTCTAATCTAGTGGTCCAGATCCATACACGCTGGCCTCTGTGGGGGCCCAGGCACACAGCAGGCCTGGTCCACCCTTTCCCCAGTGGGGAAGACATTTGCCAGAGCCTATCCTTTGGTGCAGGACTGCCCCTTCTGACCAATGGACTACCATGGTTAAGCCCAGCAGCCCAGATCCACCCACTCCAACTTATGCAGGTTCCAGATCCAGGATGCAGTAGCATTCATTGAGGGACACCAGCAGGGTCTGGAAGCCCAACATCAAGAAATACCTGATATACCTCTATTAAAGATTGAGAGAGAGAAGATTATTGAACAAATGAAATAAGTAAAGGAAAAAAGCAGATATCTGGAAAGAGATGAACTATTAAAAAAAGTTGAAAAGCTATTTGATCAAAGCAAAGTGAAACAATATCATGGTAAAGTGTATTATTTAGATTTTGTCACTATAAAGAAAACAAACCTTAAAGATTTGACAATTTTAGGATAAATAATAGAGTTAATATTTACTGTTTTAGGGACGAGAAGTCCTGTGGACTGAATTAGAGCAACTTATATTACATGCGTGTATGATTATATCAAAATGAACTGTACTATGTAATAATATTAAAATGAACTAATAAAAATTTTAAAAATGAAAAAATAAAGTTGGAAGCATATAGAAAATAACAGCATTAATACATAACAGAGTATGTAGAGATACATTGGCAAAGTAATTTTGGGGCTGAAATCATTCAGAGAAATCTTTATAACTCCACATATATGTATAAATATACACACATATACATGCATATGTTGCTTTTACAATCTCAGACAATAGTCCTAATATATTATTGTGCATACTGATAAGTTGTTGTTTTATTTGACTCTGTTGTCTTTAAACTTTAGTGGTATGAATTTTTAAAAATATAAAATATAAAATATTTCTAGTGAGAGATTTTTCATTCAGAGACTTCAAGTGTTCACTTATTTTTTAATGTAATAATGGTAACAAAAAACAATGATGTTGCTATGTAGTTCATTTGCTCTTAGCTGTATTCCCATGACAACACCTAAAAGTCATTTGCAGTTCAGAAAAATATTAGAAAAATAAATGCTCCATAAATACTTAGAAATTCCTGATCACATGAAAGACCAAAACCTAATAATGAAATATTCCCAAGCACATAACAATCTATTTTAATTCTGTAATGATACACAGTAGTTTCTTAAGAAACATTTTGATTGGATGATTTTTGAATTAATGTCCATATTTTCCATCAGTCCAGGCAGTATCATTTTCTTATTGTATCTTATAGCTAACAACATTAATAAATTTCTTTCATTATTATGTTTTGTTTTCATTTGAACTTATACATAAAAATTTTATGTGGTACTTTGTGATATTTTGATACATATAGGCATTGTATAATATTCAAATTAGGGTAGTCATACCTATGTTCTTGAACATTTGCCATTTCTTTATGGTTAACATATTTAAAATGCTTTCTAGATTTAAAAATGTGTAAATTATCATTATCTATTAAAATGTGTAAATTATCATTATCTATATTCACCTTTTTGTTCAATCAAACATCCAGAACTTCTTGTTCCTAACTATAATATACATTGATCAACTTTACCTTATCCTTCCCACCCTCACACTACCCAGCTCCTGGTAAGCACTATTCTGTTCTCAATTTATGTGAGATTAACTTTTTATGATTACACATATTAATGAATCATGAAGTAGTTATCTTTCTGTTTCTGGCTTATTTCATACAACATAATGACCTTCAGTTCCATTCTGGTTGTCACATATGACAGTCATTTTTTCATGACTCAATAGTATTTTTTGTTTATATGTATCACAATTTTATTCATCCATTGGTTGTTTAATACTTAGGTTTTTTCCATTGCTTGGCTAGTGTGAATAGTGAATAAACGTGAACATGGGAGTGCAGCTGTCTCTTAGACAGATTTTATTTGCATTGTTTATATACTTAATAGTGGGATTCTTGGATCACATGATAGTTCTTTTTTTAATATGTGAAGAAATTTCCATATGATTTTCCATAATGGCTGTATATTCCCACCAACAGTATACAAAAGCTGCCTTTCCTCCACATCCTTGCTAATAGTTGTTATCCTTTGTAGTTTTGGTAATATCAATTCTTGCTGGAGTGAGATGATATCTAATTGAGGTTTTCATATGCATTTTCTTCATATAGTAAAGGAGAGTACCTCTTCATATACCAGTTGATCATTTGTATGTTTTCCTTCTTTATAGTTCTTTGCCCTCTTTTAAGTCAGAATATGTATATTTTTTGCTATTGAATTTTTGGATTAACATATTCTCAATATCAACACCTAGTCAGATATAGTCTCTCCCATTCTGTAGGTAGTCTATGCACTCTGCTATTTATACCCTTTGTATATGGAGTTTTTCAATTTGAGTTAATCATATTTATCTAATTTTGCTTTTTTGTTGTTTCTCATACTTGGGGGGGTCTTATAAAAAAATCTTTGCCCATTCCAGTGTCACAAAGCATTTCTCTTATGCTGTCTTCTACTAGTTTTATGGTTTCAGGACTTAAATTTAAGTCTTTTATCAATTTTGATTTGGTTTTTGTAACTGGTGAGAGATAGAGGTCTAGTTTCATTTTTCTGTATGCAGATATACAATTTGCACAACATCATTTATTGGAAGAATTTTTTATATGTGTTCTTTGCACCATAATCAAAGAACAGTTAACTGTATATGTATGGGTTCACTTTTAGGTTCTCTACTTTGTTCTATTGGTCTGTCTGTTTTTATTCTAATATCATGCTGTTTTGATTACTATATCATTACAATATATTTTGAAATCAAACAGGGTAATGCCTCCTGCTTCCCCCAGTGTCCTTTTTTGTCCCTCAGATGGTTTTAGCTATTCAGGATTTGTTGTGCTTTCATAAGAATTTTAGGATTGTTTTTATTAGTTCATTTATATTTTGGTAGGGATTGAAATGAATCTCTTGATCACTTTAAATATTATGAACATTTTAACAATATTAATTTTTAAAAATTCATGAACATTGAATTTCATTCCACCTTTCGGGTCCTCTGCAGTTTCTTTCATTTGTGTTTTATAGTGTTTATTGTAGAGAACTTTTACCCCTTCTATTAAATTATTTGTTAGGGATTTAAATTTTCTCATTATTGTAAATGTAGTTCTTCTTTATCTCTTTTCCAGGTAGCTCACTGTTGGTGTTCAGCAATGATAGTAGTTTACATATGTTGATTTTGTATCCTACAACTTGGCCAGATTCCTTTATTAGTTTTAATGGTTTAGGGTGGAACTTTGGAAGTTTTTATATAAAATTCTGTCAATCATTGACAATGTCTTCTTTTGCAATTTGAAGGCATTTTTCTTTTTCTTGCCTCATTTCTCTTGCTACAAATCCCACCATTATGTTAGACAAAACTGGTGAAGGTGGGTATCCTTGTCTTATTCCTGATCTTAAAGATAAAACTTTCAGTTCTCACCATTCAGTATGTTAACTCTTGGCTTATTGTATATGGCCTTTATTAAGTTGAGGTATATTCCTTTATACCTAATGTTCCAGAGGTATGTATTATGAAGAGATGGTGATAATATGTTTGTAAACCAAGTTTGGAGAAAGAAATACAGAGATGGGGATAGAGGTAGAAATAGAGTTGAAGAGAGACATAGAAGTAGATATGAAAATGAAGAAATTAAAAACTAATTCTGGATGGTTGATCATATAAAGCTTGGTAACAAACAATACCAAAATGTGACTATTATAAGAAAAATGATTGCTGTTTCTTTCTCACTACTTGTCTATTAAAGGGTCAGCTCATACTATTCATTCATCAAACTGGGTAAATCAGTTCAGTTATATCACAAACTTTAACCATCAGAGGCAGAGAGTATGATGAATTGTCTGTGAAGGTTTTAAAGCTTCTTCACTGAATTGGCACATGTCACTTTCTTCTCATTTTTCTTAGTCAAAGCAAGTCAATTTATCCAACCTATTTCTAGAGAATGATAATCATAGTATGATCTTGGAATGAAAGAACATTTGTTAACAACCCTGAGAATATCATACTGGGAAGTTCTTATTACAGATTCTCTTCCTTGGTGGAAAAAAACATATCCCTTTTACATAAAATAGCAAAGTGACAAATCTTGTTATTATGATTTGTAAGAAGGATGTAATGTAGAAGTGAAACTATATTTTGTTAAATGAATGGTAGAAAGAAAAAGTGAAATAGGAAATAAGAAGAAAACGTGGGTTCCAATTCCCATATCAGTGATTCAGATTTTGGGAATAGGTGACTTTTAACTTGCCTTTTTTTCCCCAGTCTGTGTGCATGGTAGGGGATGACCACTTAAAGCCCATATGGCAGATAAGTGGCAATTATGATTTAGTATTCCTGAGCCACTTGTGGTATCATTTTGATGTGAATAAATCCATAATGTATCATTCGCCTTCCAAAAAGGTTTGTAAACAGAGCTGATGTTTTATCAAACAGGGCTTAACATGAAAATAGATGAGATAAATTCATAAGTTAAAACTGATACTATTAGGTATATAGTAGGAATGAGATATGGATAATTTGGAAATACACAATCATAACTTTTTATCCTCCAATTTTAGTAAGCAGCAATTACAGAAACTTAAGATATTTTTTTCACTGAATCCAAAGAAGCCAAAGGATGTCATGAGAATGAGAAGGCTACTTGTCCCATCTCTCTGTACATAAGACACATGAAGCCCAACTTTCCCTATATATCCATACATTTTCTTGAAGAGAAGCAGAGACCATAATAGAATCTATCAGAAAACATGAGTTTTACTCAAATAAATAATTAAAGTTCCTATGAATTTCCTTTTTACTCTGGAAGTTCTTAATTTTTTCCTTTGCCTTTGGATTCCAACAGTTCTACTCTCATGTGCTTTGGTGTAACCTTTTCATTTTTCCTGCTTAGGTTCACTGCTTAGAAATCACTATTAGAATCAATGGATGTGATGTCATTTTCAGTTTTGAAATATTCTTAGAAAGTTTCTCTTCTATTACTCCTTTATGTCTATCTCTTCTGCTGTCATCCCTCAAAAGTAGTTCCTCAAATACCTGAAATTATGTATAGAATTCAAGTGATTGTTAATACCAGAAGGAAATTAATAAATATTGACCAAGAATGGTGCATTTTAAAGTTGGAAGCACTCTTCCGACCAGCAGCCTACCACAGGAGGTCTAATCTAGTGGTCCAGATCCACACACACTGGCCTCTGTGGGGGCCCAGGCACACAGCAGGCCTGGTCCACCCCTTCCCCAGTGGGGCAGACATTTGCCAGAGCCTATCCTTTGGTGCAGGACTGCCCCTTCTGACCAGTGGACTACCACAGGCAGTTAAGCCCAGCAGCCCAGATCCACCCATTCCAACTTATGCAGGTTCCAGATCCAGGATGCAGTAGCATTCATTGAAGGACACCAGCAGGGTCTGGAAGCCCAACATCAAGAAATACCTGATATACCTGTATTAAAGATTGAGAAGTGACGACCCAAGATTTTCAAGGAAGGAGAAAAAGGTGGATGTGAGAGGGTCAGAAACAGACTTTGACAAATGAAAGGGAAAAATATATTAGAACTAAGAAATTGACATAGGATGTAAAAACAAGGGTGAGATAAAAGGAATTTCAATTTCTCAAGGTAAAAGAACTCCAGAAGGAAGAAAATAATTTTGATTCAGACAGATATATACTTTTCCCTCAATATAAAGTAGTATTACAGAAACTTACTTCAAAAAATTATGGCAAATATAAAAATATATAAAGTGATTATATGTGCATGTCTAACTGGTTATATCTGAAAAAGCTTGCAGACTGACCCTTTCCTGTTTTGATATTGTACTATATTTGTATATGATATTAACATTGGGCAGGTGGGAAAAGAATTCACAGTCCCTGCCTATATACTTCTTTGAAAGAAATGAAAATGGATAATTGTTTTAAAATAACACATTTTTTAAAGTAGGATGCTTAGTGCTAGAAGCATAAGGATTCATAGAAAGTCTAATTCCTGGAGACAAATAGAGTAGTATAACTTTAAACTTAAGTCATTCAACTTTATTTAATAGTTGTACTGACAAGTCTTTTCTTACTACATTGGGATGTAGTGCTATTACAATTTTATTTCTTTCAAAAGAATTTCTGACTGTATAGGTACATGATTCTATCTTTGCCTCTTGGGTCATTTTCATAGAGTCCAAGTGTCATACTGAGACAGAAAGGTATAAGTATAGTTAAATAAAATCATTGCCTATTGGAAAAATAAGGAGAATTATTTTCCCAAGTTTAGCACTAGAGGCAGTAGTAAGAGACATGATAGCAGAAATTATATGGAGAGAGATTTTACCTCTATATAACATTCATTTAACATTTGAATTACTAAGGAAATGTACAAATATTTGATATGGTGAATATCCACCACTAAACTTTTTCAAAAAGAATTTAGACCATTCCCTTTTCTTTTTAATTTTTTTATTTATTCTTTTTAGTCATACATGATAATGTGTTTTGACATATTATGCATACATGGAGTATAACTTCCCATTCTTCTGGTTGTACATGATATGGATTTTCACTGGTTGTGTATTTATATATGAACATAAGAAAGTTATGTCTGATACATTCTACTCTCTTTCCTATTCTCATTCCCCCTCTCTTCCCTTCATTCCCCTTTGTATAATCCAAAGTACTTCTATTCTGCCCTCAACCCCTTATTGTGTGTTAGCATCCACAAATTAGAGAGAACACTTGGCCTTTGGTTTTTTGGGATTGGCTTATTTCACTTAGCATGACAGTCTCTAGTTCCATTCATTTACCAGAAAATGCCATAATTTCATTTTTCTTTATGGCTGGTTTATGTGTGTGTGTGTGTGTGTGTATGTGTGTGTGTGTGTTTCTTTATTTATTCATCTGTTAAAGGGTACCTAGGTTGGTTCTATATCTTACATCTTGTGAATTGAACTGCTATAAACATTGATGTGACTACATCCCTATAGTATGCTGATTTTAAGTCCTTTGGGTATATACTGAGGAGTGAGATAACTGGGTCAAATAGTGCATACCCTTTTTTGTTCACTATTTTATCCCTATCACCTTGAAAATTGCCTAGCTCTTAGAAAGGAACAACATTTTTATAATGAAAGAATTAATGATTAAGAGCATGAATTTGTAGAAGTCACTCCTGTAAAGAGAAAAAAGCAGCCAAGAAGCAGTTTCTCTAATCCCATACAGCTGTGAGGTACTAGAAGTCAATACATAGGTGTTGGAAATCCATGTGTGAAATGTGGAACTAGGAATGTGGAATCTTAAAGCATTGATGCTTGTACTGAGATTTATCAAGTTAGTCCCACACTAAGTTTCAAATACAGAAAATGTAGGAAGAGAAATAGACTTGTATGACAAGGATAGAAATGCAACTGTCATATATGTAACAAAAATTAGACAACTTGCCCGAGATCATTACTTTTACATCCTTTGTCAGCTGCAGGATTTCCAAAGTTGTGCTGGGAAATGAAGCTAAAAGCATTACAGGAACAATGGCAGTGAAGCCTGTAGAGAATTTTCCCTCATGTAAGGATTACTCGGTTGGGTCTGGTTGAATACTGTTTTCTGTCCCATACAGAAAATTAATTCTAACAGGAAACTAAAGTTTAAAGTAAGATTGAACATTAGAAATTGGAAGATTCTTTTTCCAGGTCGTCATTTGTCAAAAAAGAAGGACTTCACCTGAGGATATGAACAAGAAAGGAACTCCACCACTGTCTGAAATGAACATTATATAAGTTGTCACTCCCTAATCGTAGGTGTTGATGGACCTAAAAAATAACTGTGAGAAATAAACTTGCAACATCCAATGTCACTTAGATAATCAGTCTTACACTCAAATACTTCCTGCCTAAAGAGATCTAGGAGCAAATCTGTTCACAGTATCACTAAATATCTTAGCAAATAATACTTACTCCATAATAAAACTGAGACTCCTTTTATATTATAATAAATTATAAATATGTTGTATATGGACAGCCATTATTATTGTCAATATATTTTTTCCTCTAGAAAACCACAGGTAGTACAGAGAATGTTCTATGACATTTAAATTATTTTCCATAATTAGGCTAATCTCTAGTTTCTGGATTGTTTCAATTTTTAGTATATCCAGTTATTTTATCTATGTCTCTCAGTTAAATTCTATATTTTTATTCATGATACTCCAGTGATAAACATGATATATTACTTAAAATTTACAATAAATCCATAAAGTCATTACTTTCATATATATGTATATATAATATTTGGTTCAGATCAAGTTGATAATACATAAAATAACTTTCACTTCTGGCCATGCAGTATTATCAGAGATCAGCTTTATTTTTTGGCTGAAACTTAAACAAAGTAGGCAAAACCCATGAATCAACAATTTTCATAACACTGTTCATCAGGCAAGGAAAAACAGTGATTTCACTGATATGAGAATGAACACAGTGAGCCCTGATTGCCCTACATTATTAACTTGAGAGAATTTTCTGGGCACAGTGTGTGAGGTAGGATGCAAGCAGAGCTCAGCAGACTTCCTGAGGTGAGAAGATGGAGATAAATGACTGAGAAAACCAAAGCAGATATTGTTCACAGGACAGAATAAGAGAGAAGAGAGAGCTAACCAGAAGAAAGAATTCCACACATTTTCAGTATTCCTTTGAGACAAGAATTTGGGAGTGGATGCTCAAGTATTAGTATCTGAGTACTGATTAGCACATGTGTCTAAGGAAACAACTGGAAATTAGATAAAATATACCCCAAAGTACTGGCAGAAACAATATCTGAATCCCACACAGAGCTGAGAATAGTGAGTTTTAGTATTATTTTTTTCTACAAGCAACACCAGAAGATATTATGATTCATGGAACATTTTGAAAGTGTACAGCAGGGTCTTATCTTAAGGTTGCCATAAAAATAATCACAGATTTACGGCTTAAGCAACACACATTTATTTTCTCACAGTTTTGGGAACAAAAAATCCATAATCAAGTTATTACCAAACTTGCTTTTGAGTTAGGATAATCTTCACGGCAATTAGAAGGTCACATTCTTGCTTGGTCTTCACATGATCTTTTTTCTTTGATTGCATCAAGACATAAATCCTCATGTGGATGATTATGGTTTAGCTATGGGGTGTCCCCCAAAAGATAATGTGTGAGAGAGTACAAGAAGGTTTAGAGGAAAAATGATTAGATTATGAGAGTTTTTCACCTAATTGGTCGATTAATCTACTGATATGGAATAACTGGGTGGCACATAGAGTGTGACTAGAGGAGGTATGTCACTGGGGGCATGACCTTGGGGTTTATATTTTGTCCCTTGTGAGTGGAACTCTTTCCCTTCTTTCTAGTGGCTATGTCCAGGAGCTACTTTCCTCCACTGTGCCATTCTACTATGATGTTCTGTGTTACCTTGGGTCCAGAATAATGAAGTTGGCCATCTAGGGATTAAACTTCTGAAACCATGAGCCAAGATAAACTTTTAATCCTGTGATTGCTCTTGTCAGGTATTTGGGCCACAATGATGAAAAAGCTGACTAATACAATATTAGTGTTCTTATAGGGACACCAATACAACTAGCTTAGGAATCTACCCTATGACCTCATTTAACCTTAATTATCTCCCTCAAGACCCTATCACCAAATACAGTTACAATTGGTATTTATGGTTTTGCTATAGATCAAATGTTTATGTCCTCTCAAAATTCATATATCAAAACCCAATTCTCAATGTGATTGTGTTTGGAGGTGAGGCCTTTGGGAATCAATTATTCATGAAGATAAGGCCTCAATTAATGCACCATCACCCTTGTAATGGCAGTATCAGACAGCTCCCTCACCCCTTCTACCATGTGTAGACACAAAAGAAAACAGCTATGTATGAACAAAATAATTTGCCTTCACCTGGATACAAAATGTACTGGCAACTTGACCTTGTACTTGACCAGCTTTTAGAAGTGTGATTTTTAAAAATTCTGATATTTACAAGTCACCTACTTTATAGTATTTCTTTTACAGAAGATTGAACAATTTAGACTTCAAGATATGAATTTTAGGGATCATTCAATCCTTCATAGTGGGAAATATTTAACCCCCAAACTGAGAAATGCTCTAAATACTCCCAGAATTCTTTAAAGTAAAATCTGAACAGATCAAACCATTTTGAAGTAACTTAGTAGAACCAAAGAATAAAATTCAAAAATATTATTATGGGTAAAAATATTCTAAGACCCAACAAGATAAAATTTTATCTTATTGAATTCACAGCAGGCATGCAAGGACAAAGGAAAATGCAACACATAATGGAAAGATTACTCAATCAAAACAATCTATTACTGAGTGACATCAATCAAACAGTGGAGTAAAGAAATCCAAGTGTCCATTTCTTCACAGAAACTAACAATGAAACAATTTTGTTTAAATTCTGGAAGTATATTCAAGATGCTCAATTAGACAATTTCCAAATATGATAAACACAAGCAAGTTCACACTATGAAGCATTATAATTAAACTCTTGAAAGACAAAGACATAAAGAGAATCTTGAAAACAGTAAAAGAAAAGTGACATTTTCAAATATAAAGCATCACTGCTCAGATTAAGAACTGATTCCCAATAGAAAATTCTAAATAACCTCTCAAAAAAATTATTAATAAGCAAAGTCAGCAGAGTAACAAGATATAAGATTGACATGCAACAACCAGTCACATTTCTATACATAATCAATGAATAATCTGAAAAGGAAATAAAATGGTTCCAAATCCAATGGAATCAAAATAAATAAAATACTTAAAGTTAACTAGGGAAGTACAAAATTTGTTCACTGGCAACTGAAAAATACAGCCAAAAGGAATTAAATAAAATCTTAAAAACAAAAAGGCATTCCATCATGTTCATGGACTAGAAGATTTAATAGTGTTCAGATTGACAATGGTCCCCAAAGCCATCTATAGATTCAGTGAAACCTCTAGTCAAATTAAAATGATTCTTTAAAAGAAATTGGCAAGCTTGTCCTAAAATTTCTATTGAACTCCAAGAAACTTAAAGTAGCTAAATTAATCATGAAAAAGAATGAAATTAGAGAACAGACAATTTCAAATTTCAAAACTTGTTACAAGGATATTGTAAGAAAAAAAGTTTACTCTAGACATAAGAGACATGTAGATTAATTAAAAAGGTTTGAAAATCCAGAAAGAAATTTATATTGGGCAAAGGTGAATGAATTAGCTTTGCATCACTATAATGAGACACCTGAGACAGTTAACTTATAAAATGTTTATTTTGACTCATCCTTCTGGAGATTTCTAAGATCAGTTGAGACTCTTGCTTTGGGCCTCTGGTGAGAAAAGCACATCATGGCAAACTATTTTTATCATAAGCCAGGAAGCAAAGAGAGACTAGAAGACTAGAATGTCACAATCCACTTCAAAAGTACATCCCTAATAACTTAAGAACCTCTCAGTAGGCCCTACCTTCTAAAGGCTCACCACTTCTCAATAGTGTAATCCCCTGGACCAAGACTTTACCACCAGGATCTTTGGGAGGCACTGTATTCAAAGGATAATTCTAACAAAAACATTCAGTTGGGAAAAGCAGTCTTTTCAATAAATATTGCTGGGGCCAATAGATATCCACATGCAAAGTTTTATGGTGGCCCTTCTACCTCACACCAGAAATAGAATTAGATTAAAAAATAATTAAAAACAAATATTTTAAAAAACACTTATACACAAATTTTATAATAGCCCCATGTCTAAAAGATTGAAACAACCCAAATGTCTATCAGATTTATGGCTAAGCAAAAGATGGTATATCTATACAATGAAATATTATCCACTCACAACTAGGAATGAAATACATATACATCCTACATCGTAGATGAATATAAAAATCATTATGGTGATGAAAGAATCAAGTCAGGAAACATCACATATTTTATGATTACTTTTATGAAATATTCCAGAGGTAAATCCATAAAGACAGAAATCAGGGAAAATATGTAGTGACTACTTAATGGGTACATGGTTTGGGAGGCATAATGAAATATTTTGGAACCAGATAAAGGTTACAATTGCACAATATTGTGAATGTATTAAATGCCACTGGACTTTGCACTATAAAGTAGTTAATTTTAAGATATATGAATTTCAGCTCAATAAAATTTATTAGTAGTATAGATGTTAGTAGTATTACAGTATTAAAGTAATACATGTATTTGAAAAGTTAAGTAGAGGTTTGCATGATATAAAAGGGTACAAATAAGAATTTTAGAGATGAAAATAAAGAAGTATGAGATTTAAAAATATACTGATTGAAAACAAATTAGAGCCAGATATGGTGGCACACATCTGTAATCTCAGTGTGCAGGAGGCTAAGGCAGGAGGATCACAAGTTCAAAGCCAGCCTCAGCAAAAATGGGGTGCTAAGCAACTATCTGACTCCAAATAAAATACAAAATAGGGCTGGGGATATGGCTCAGTGGTTAATTGCCCCTGAGTTCAATTCCTGGTCCCCCCCTGGGAAAAAACAAATTAGATATTGATATCAAAATATTAGTAAATGGAATGTTTAGGAATAAAAACCTGAAATGAAACAGAAAGCGAAAATATAATCAAAATACATGAACAGAGAAATTAGTGAACTGCAGTAAAATTTTCATAAATGTGATTAGAGACTCTGAAGGAGAGAAGGGAAGCTGAAAATTTTTAAATAAATAATGTTTGAAAATTCACCAAATCTGAGACTGTGAATCCCAAGTACAAAAAAAAGTTCACAGTTGCATATTATTATTAAATTGCTCAAATCCAGTAAATATAAAATAGGTATATCCTGAAAAGGGGAATAAAAACTTAGATGATTGATTTCCTTTTAGAAGAGAGTGGAGTACCATCTTTAAAGTACTGAATAAAAAGAAGCTATATGTCAATGTAAAATGGTATTGCTATAAAAAATTCTTTAAAAATGAAGGTGAATAAAAACTTTTCCAGGCATACAAAAACATCACAAGCGAATATACACTAAAAGAAATTTTAAAAGCTGTCATTTAGGCAGAGGTAAAATAATACAAAAAAAGAATGAAGAATATTGGAAATGGTAATTATTGATGGTTGTCACATATCTGTCTAGATACTCAGTAGGGAATAGAGTTTGTTTGTGTCTTAATGTGGGGTGAGGTCTAAATGACTATTTCTCATTGTTTAAAACTAATAAAAGTTATACAAATAAATACATTCCCCACAAAGATCAGATTCAGTCTACATTGTGTAAGTAGGAAAGGAGAAAAATGCCATAACCCATTTCACCCAGGAAAATAGTATAATGACATGTGATGCACCTCAGGGAGTTTTTGCCTTTTATTCAAAGGAACAACTCTTTAGTACCTGAATGTTTGAGTGATACCAGGAAATAGTAGAGACAGCTAGTATTTTTTTAATACCAGGTTATTCATACTACTCTTCTAATCTCCCATTTTTATAGCATATGCTGAATGTTACTAACTCTGGAGCTGCAGAACAAGAAATTCAAAAATGTATTTTCAGTATATCCTCACCTTCACTTTATAGTACTATGCATAAGTTTTCCCTTATAGGCCTGAAAGCACAATAATGAGTTCAAATTGTAAAAGTGTGTATATATATATTCAGATTGAAGTTCCACATTTAGCCTGTGTCTCCTAATTTATTTCTGTACTTGTTTTTCTTTGTTCATTTCTTTATTTGGAAAACTTTCCCTATTAGACTACAGCTTAGCTGCAAAATTAATGAGACACAGTCACTAGATATATGCTTAAATATCTGTACATACTTGTTATTCTGAAAAGATTAATAGCATCTATTGATTCTGGTTTCTAACTCAACCTTGACAGTTTTAAGGATGAGACAAATGATTGCTTTCCAGAGATCTTTTATTTTTTTTCAATGTGCTTGACTATAAAAGCTTTTGTTTTCTTCAATAATAGAGAAGTATATCTACATTAAATAGCTGTTTAGAGAGTTAGCAAGAGTTTTCAGCCCAGGAAATATAGATGAGTTGTACTGCAGTTACTATGAAAGCAGATGAAATCAAAACATGAAATAACTTTAATTGCTTCTAAATGACAACTATAGGCAGGGTAAAACCAAGAAACATTAATATCTGCTAATAAATTAAATATATGGCTCTAAGCTTAGATAGTGTAGGAATTGGCAATCAAGACATGGGTTCAGAGGCAGGTGGCAAAGATTTTCTCCCAGTATGTAGACTCTCTCTTCATGTTCTTGATTGTTTCCTTTGCTAAGCTCTTAAGTTTAATTCCATTGCATTTGTTGATTCCTGATTTTACTTTTTTGCGTTTTTAGGAAGAAGTCTTCCTTGTTAAGGAAGTCAATTTCTAAGTGACATGATAGACAGTTGTGCCTAATTTTTCTTACAGTAGGTTCAGGGTCTCTGGTCTAATGTCTAAGTCCTTGATCTACTTTGAGTTGAATTTTTTGCAGGGTGAAAGATAGGGGTTTAGTTTCATTTTTCTGCATATGGATTCCCAGTTTTCCCAACATCATTTGTTGAAGAGGCAATCTTTTCTCCAATGTATGTTCAAGCCACCTTTGTCTAGTATGAGATAACTGTATTTATGTGGGTTTGTCTCTATGTCTTCTGTTCTGTTCCATTGGTCTTCACCTCTATTTTGGAGCCAATACCATGCCATTTTTGTTACTGTAGCTCTGTACTATCATTTAAGGTCTGGTATTGTGATGCTTCCTGCTTCACTTTTCTTGCTTAGGATTGCTTTGGCCATTCTGGGTCTATTATTGTTCTGAATGAATTTCATAACTGCTTTTTCTATTTCCATGAAGAATGTCATTGGAATTTTAACAAGAATTACATTGAATATGTATAACACTTTTGATAGTATGGCCATTTTGACAATGTTAATTCTGCCTATCCAAGAGCATGGGAAACCTTTCCATCTTCTAAGGACTTCTTCAAATTCTTTAGAGTTCCGTAGTTTTCACTGTAGAGGTCTTTCACCTCTTTTGGCTAGATTGAGCAATAATTTTATATGTGCTTTCTGCATGTTATATTTTATAATAAAATTTTTTAAATAAAAAAAGATTTCCAAATATTTAATTTTTTGAGGGTATTGTGAATGGGGCAGTTTTCCTAATTTCTCTCTTAATAGATTCATCATGGAGTTCTAGAAGTTTTCTGGTGGATTTTTTTTTTTTGCCTTTTAAATATAGAATTGTGTCATCAGCAAATAGAGACAGTTTGAGTTCTTCTTTACCTATTTATATTGTTTTAATTTCCTTCTGCTGTCTAATTGCTCTGGCTGGAGTTTTAATGATATGTTGAAAAAAACTGGTGAAAGAGGGCATCTTTGTCTTGTTCATTTTTAGAGAGAATGCTTTCAATTTTTCTCCATTTCGAATGATATTGGCCTTGGGTTTAGTCTATATAGCTTTTATAATGTTGAGGTATGTTCCTACTATCCCTAGTTTTCCTAGTGTTTTGTACATGAACATGTGCTGTATTTTTTCATTAATCTTGAGGATATGTAAAAAAAATAATACCAAAAAAAGAAAAATTGGGGATTGGCTTACCAAAAAAAGAAAAAAAGAAAAAGAATTAAGGAGCTAGGGTTGTGGCTCAGCACTTGCCTAGCATGTGCAAGGCACTAGGTTTGATCCTCAGCATCACATATAAATAAATAAAAAATAAAGGTACATCAACAACTAAAAGATAAAAAAATTCAATAAATGGGCAAAGGAGCTAAACAGATAGTCCACAGAAGAACATCACTAGCAATTAGAAAAACACAAATTAAAACTACACTGATATTTCATCTCACTCCAGTCCAAATAACAATTATAAAGAATACAAGCCATAATAAATGTTGCCAAGGATATGGGGGAAAAATTTCACTCATATGTTGCTGGTGGAACTACAAAGTGGTGCAACCACTATGGAAAGCAGTATGGAGATTGCTCAGAACTTAGAATGAAACTGCCATTTGACCACCATTTATCCCACTCCTTGGTTTATACTCAAAGGACCTAAAATCAGCATACTACAGTGACATAGCCACACCAATGTTTATAGCAGCTCAATTCACAATAGCTAAACTATGAATCCAACCTAGGTGCCCTTCGACAGATGAAAGGATAAAAAAAATATGATATATATACACAATGGACTATTATTCAGCCATAAAGAAGAATGAAATTATGACATTTGCTGGAAAATGGATGAAGATGGAGAATATCATGCTAAGTGAAATAAGCCAAAACCAAAAACCAAATGCCAAATGTTTTCTCTGATATGCAAATGCTAACTCACAAAAAGGGGGATTAGGGAAGAAAAGAAGTAGTTTAGATTAGACAAAGAGGGATAAAGGAAGGGCGGGGTATTGGGAATAGGAAAGATAGTAGAATGAATTGGATATTACTATCCTATGTGAATTGGATATTACTATCCTATGTGCACATATGATTACATGACCAATGTAATTCTACATCATGTACAACCAGAAGAATACTCCACATATGTATAATATGTCAAAACACATTCTGCTATCATGTATAACTAAGAAGAACAAATAAAAAATAAGGAAGACGTGGGTGGAATTAACATGAGAATGCTATGGTACCAAGGTATTAACACATTGATATCTCAACTGAATATATCTCAATTGAATATATCTTTGTGTGAGTGAAAAGTATTGGATAGTTGAAATTTATCCATCATTCTATATTTTATGCACCAATTCCACTCTTTTTATACTTCATCTGTTGAATATTATTGATCATTCATTACAAAATTTGTATGTTATCATGTTTTAATACAAATGATAGCAAGTTCTCCTCATTCTTCTGCCTTTTTCACAGCTCAGAGCTTTAAATGTGAATCAATATGAAATCTAACTTGAAACTTTTAGCTTTCTTCTTATTCTTTTCAAATAAAATATTGGTTTAAATTAGAATATCCACTACAAAACTCATTAAGAGGTATACTTAGTATACAATTGATGTTGTTGATTTCATAGTGAATGCTATATGAAATGTTAAATTCCATAGCATATGCATTCTGAATTATAATCCTTTTGTATTTTTAATATTGAAATTTTAAAATTTAAAAATATCAACATGTCACTTTCAACCAATTTTATTATATCCATACAAAATATTATTGTGGATGATGGATAAAAAAATGTGGCATATATATACAATGGAAAACTACTCAGCAATAAAAGAGAATAAAATCATGGCATTTGCAGGTAACTGCATGGTGTTGGAGAATATAATACTAAGTGAAGTAAGCCAATCCCCAAAAAAAACAAATGCCAGATGTTTTCTCTGATATAAGGAGGCTGACTCATAGTGGGATAGGGAGGGGGAGCATGGGAGGAATAGATGAATTCTAAATAGGGAAGAGGGGTGGGAGGGAAAGGGAAATATTGAAATATTGAATATAACTTTCTGATAATTCTCAACCCAGCCACTAACTCGAATTTATTCCTGGACATGGGGTTCCATGGTCTTATAGAAAGAGAAAATAGCCAAATATTTCACATCTTCGTCAAACCAAATTGTTCTAGTACAATTTTCCTATCAATGACATTGAATAATTATACAAACTTGTAATAGAACTCTTTAAAATATACTTGGTTTATTCTCAAGTCACTAAGAAATTGAGTCCATTTCAATGGAGTATGCTTTTGACTACATTCCATAACAGTTGGTGAATTGATGAATAAAGAGAGTGGATTTTTATCAGTTAATTAGTGAGAGTACATAAAATTTCCTTTATTGAAGATAAACATTTGTCTACATAAATTTCTTTCCCTAGTTCATTGTGTTCATCTGTCTTATTTTAAATAGAATTATTTTTTAATGAGATTTTCAACTAGTACCAGTTAGTGTGTTCTGATAACTAATTTAGTGAGTCAGAACAAGCATATTTTAAGTTAAGATGAAGTAGAAAATGATGAATTAAGAGTAGAATAGAAAGCAATATCCATGTTCTTAGCCAAAGTAAGGGAATCATCTATAATTTTTTTTTCATTTAGTGAAATGTATGTATATGCATGCATGTGGAAATCCATAATATATTCCTTACTCTTAGTCATGTGCAGATTGTGTAACATAATATTTTGGTTTTTTATTGATTAAAAAATAAATATATGACAGTGGAATGCATTACAATTCTTATTACTCATGTGCTTGTAGTTTACAACAGCTATAGGTTCAAATGCTAGTTCTGCAATTGCCTAACTGTGACTACAGTTGTGTTTTTCAAACAATTGATTGTGACTCTTATACTTGGGGAAATCAGTGCAGTGATTCAAAATAAACTAAGAAAATAAAAGGCCATAGAAGAAGACAGAATATAAAATATCAGATTTCCTTGCATGCAGCAAAAGTTAATTGACATTGTAGAACTTTTGTTTCATATAGATGTACATTCATATTGGATAGTTATAACATGTATTTTATACTCTGCATCACAACTAAAATGTTGAAAAACTGAAAAACTAATGATTAGAACTATTCATTTACCCCATCAGAGGTTCAGATATCCTTTGTATAAAATAGCAGTAAACAATATGCAAGTGCCTCCCATGTCAAGCAGTTTTGTAGAATAATTATGTAATCCTCACAAAAGTAGAAAATATACACATTTTAAATGAGTTCTATAATTCCCCAGTGCTAAAATCAAAAATTGATGTACTCAAGATGGAAACCCATGTTGTCAGGCTGGGATTGTAGCTCAGTGGTAGAGTGCTTGCCTCCTTCATGTGAGGCCCTGGGTTTGATCCTCAGCACCACATAAAAATAAATATATGAAAATAAATATATAAAAAATATAATCCTTTAAAAAAAAGAAACCTATGTTGTCTACTTAAATGGAGGACATGATTAACAAAACTAATCAAATTAAATTTTTACAAATATATGAATATGCCACAATAAAACCACCATCCTGCATAATTAATGTGCAACAGTTGTTTTATAAAATGCATAAAAGATATGAAAAGTGTACGATACCATGCAAGTGTAGATATTATTTAGGTAAGAAAAGTACAAATATAATTTGAGTTCAAGAATAAAGTTAACATGATTTAACTATAAGAATAATTTTGGTACTTATATACTTCATTAAGAAAGAAATCAATGTGCTACATGTGATTATAATTTTAGTAAATCTTTGTTTATTTACTTGGTCAAACTACAACTTACTGATAATATTATTTCAATTAGTTGAGAAATTTTTCATGTATCTAAAATTTTCATTATACTCTCCTCCTTCTAAACTAATCTACATAATTCCCAGCATTCCTTGGCTTTTAAATTACATGTGATCTTTTTAAAAAATCATCTTATTTTATATATTACAGGCAAATATTAAAAATGAAATTTTAATGAGTAGCAAATCTTTTTTAACTTAATTTAATTCTTTTTAGTTATACATGAAAGTAGAATTCATTTTGATGTAATTGTACAAGCATGGAATATATCTTATTCTAATTGGGATCCCAGTCTTATGAATGTACATGATTTTGAGATTCACTATGGTGTATTCATATATGTATATAGTAAAATTATTTCAGATTCATTTCACTATCTTTCCTTTTTAAAATTTGTTCTTTTTAGATCTACATGACAGTAGATTGAATTTTGACATATTATACACACATGGATAATAACTTATTATAATTAGAATCCCATTCTTGTGATGTTACAACATGTAGAGTTTCACTGGTATTATATTCATATATGAACATAGGAAAATTATGTTTGATTCATTATATTGTCATTCCTATTCCTATCTCCACTCTCGTCCATTCATTCCCCTTTGTGTAATACACTGAATATCTATTCTTCCGCTCTCTTCTGAATCTTGACATATAACTACACTTTCATTTTGAAGTCATAGAATAAAATAATTAAAAAATATTATAACTTAATATTATAACTATAAATAATTTAATATTATAATAAATTTTTAGAGTATTAATTAATCATAAAATGATATATGATTGATCTTTTATCAAAAATTATTCTGATAAGTAATTTTGACATATATTTTTAAATTATCTGTATTTATCTTATTCAAACTCAAAGGTACATGTCAAAAGTGAAAAATAAAATCATTTTGATTCCTAAACTGATTTATAGTAATAAGAAACCACAGTGGACTCAGAGGTTGATACTTAATAACACATTTTACATTTAGCCAAATATGTCTGAAAATAGGAATTGATACCAATTTCTCTAGGATGAGCAAAAACATAAGGAAATATTAAAAATATTTTATGCTCCCCCAAGAAGGATAAAAATTATAATTTTGGAATCACAAATATTAAAACAATAAAATTTTTTATACAGTGAGTTTTCTTTTAAGTAGTTGATCATTTCAGTTTCTTGTCCTGCAATTGTTTAAGCACATAGTCATAGGTTCTTTTTTAAAAAAAAATATTTATTTTTTAGATGCAGATGGACACAACACAATATCTTTATTTTTATGTGGTGCTGAGGATCAAACACAGGTCCCACCAGTGCTAGGCGAGCGCTCTACCGCTGAGCCAGAATCCCAACCCAGTCATGGCTTCTTAACAGCTTTCCTCAAGTTGTTAAATAAACTTGCCATATTCCTTATCATTTTTTTCCAGGAAGTTTCGGGGGTTCCCAGAGTGAGTGCGTGCACAGCCCGATGGTATTCCGGGAGACCCGGTGAATTCCATTTGGTGTGGTGTGCCGAGAAAAGCATTCGGGAGAGTACCCAGGGAGTGTGCGTGGAGTGCTGTTGGAGTTCAGGCAATAAAGTTTCCTGTTTGAACATACAAGTGCTTTGTGGCAGCTCAGTGATTTGTGCCCAGCCAGACTGGCAGAATATGAAGGTGAGGATAAATAATCTATAATTATTATAAAATCCTAGGATTAAATTTATGAATAGAAGTCTGAGAATCTTGGATTTTTATCCCAGAACAGAATCAGAACTAGAAAAAGGTTTATCTGGAACAGGGTTCTGAAATCTGGAGATTGTTTGGAGAATTTTCAGTAAAGCTTTAGGGTAAAAGATTAAGGTGTGCTAGTGGTATTGAGTTCAGAAATGCTAGATGCACTACTTTTTACAGGACAGCTCTTCACTATGCAGAACTGGTCCACATCATGCACAATTTTAGAATATTGGGATTACCATACATGAAAATGAAAACTAGACAATAATCTGAAAACAGAGCCCATCTCTTTTTGCATACAATTTTCTTGAATGTTTTAATACACCTAATTTTCTTTGAAACTCCACTATATAAATAAGGCTGTACATTTGTTTTAAGTTTTATCAAGCTGTCTGCTATTTCAGATAATTCCATCAGTCATAGTAATACTGCTCACATATTGCCAATACCACATTCCTTTTTAAGTTTACAATTGTTTAAATGTTGCATTTATGGTAATTTCATGTATAGGTGAAAGAATAATAACTGGTTCATTATATCTTTTGGTATAATCAAGCCTGAGCATCAACACATGAAAACTTATGTTATTTCATACTGTAAATTACTTTTTTCTTATTTACTATTAATATGAGAGTTTTTGTTGTTGTTGTTTATAAACAATTCTAACATCGAATTGCAGATAGAACTGGCCCCATTATAAAATGTTTTCCCCCAGAAAAGATTGTATTGAATCTGATAAAGCTGAGAAACATTGTGAAAAAATTATCTCAGACCAGTTGAGACCAGAACTGTTTTACAAGATGAATTTCACAACTTTCTTCTATGGAGGAATTTGAATTCTCTATAAAATGCTTGAGCAGTTTTCTGTCACCTCAAAATGAAGCTAAGAACTTCTGGGATTTCAGATTAACTAACCGGCTGGCTAATGTAAATGTTTGTTTTTCTCATATAAATCCAGTAGTTAGAGCACCTCAACAAGGGGAAATTTTGTCCATCAAGGTAAATCTGAAAATATATAGAAATATTTTTTGTTGTCACATTTCAAAGTGTTACTGGCACTTAAGAGACTAGACTTGCTTGTAAACTTAGCACAAAAACAGAATATCCTCCCCAAACAAAGAATTACTCAGATCCAAATGTCAAAGTGCCAAAACTGAACAATTCTCCTTTATCCTCTTTTTCTTTAAAATGTTCACCCAAAAAGGGATTTTTTTTATAGCAGGGATTGAACTCAGGGGTGCTTAACCACTGAGCAACATCACCAGCCTTCCCCAAAAAAGAGATTTTTGAAATGATCTACTCTAAGATCTCTTCCCTTAATGCAAGCCAAATAAATTTGATATGCACTTAAACATGATTTAGTTAAACAAAAACTTATTTTCTCAAAGTATTTAAAGTAACTAGACCTGAGAAAGGTAAATAAGAACATGATATGAAAGAGGTTGTACAATTGTAATGTTTCCAAATATTCCTATGGTCTCATTTATTTTATGTTCAGGATAAATAGGGAATTGTTTTTTCAAATATTTGTTGTTATTACTAGAATTATCAAAAAGTTAGTAAAAAAGAAATTATACTAATCCAGGAAAGAGAAAATAAAGCATGGGAAGTGATGGAAATCAAGAAATAAAATTTAGAAGATACTGAAGAAGAAAAATTGTGTACATTTTTAATCAAGTGTACATGGGAAGATTTGAAAACAAATGGCACAATTTCACATTTTCTGTTGATAAAAACAATGCTAAAAATAGCATTATTACACCATATTTTGATTAAATTTAATTGATGATTAGTTATCAAAAGAATGTATAAAATAATGCATTTCCCCATATTTTAAATATCTAGGCTAAAATCTCATCCTTGGTGCCAACTAAGACCAAATTTCTGTGTAAAGTTTTTTTTTTGGAGGGTGGTGGAGGTAGACTAGCATTACACAAATCTACTGAAGTGTGAAGATATAAAGAAAGAAAAACACAGTAGACTTTTGTTGGAGTTATGAAAATATGCCTATGCTGCTCAGTTATAAAAGAAAACAAAGTTGGTCAAGTTTAAAAATAAAAAGAGGACAGCAAAGTATAAATTGGGAAATTGCTTAGACACTTATATGAGAAGAAAATTACCTTCTTAGAACTTCTTCCACTTTAGCTTACTCAGACATATAAGTATTCTCTTTAATCACAAATGAACATGGTATAATAGTTCCCAAGCTGCACACTAAATTTATTTTGAATCTTCAATGATTTCATATGGCACTAATAGTGTGCAGTTAGCATTTATGTTAACATTTACTGGACCATAAGCCTGGTGTTTTTCAATAGTGAGAGACAAATAATGTAGTTCAAATAATAAATATTCTTAATACACAGAGAGTGCATGCACATACACACAAATATGTTATAATAGCCTTAATTCTTCCTTGGTCATTGTGAAGTGTATTCTAATATCAGTTTTAAAGTAGCACAGGGGATATATACAAATATTGAAATTTTCTAGAGCTTCCAATTTAGAACTTTCATGCCGGATAATGTAATTTGTTTCCTTCTTAGAGTCCATACCAAATTTATTTTGAATCTTTATACAGAGAATCATGACACCTTAATCCAGGCAATTTCACCATTTAATTTCAGGGTAGTTTAGAAGCAGATATTTTAGCAAGCTAAAGTAGATACAGAAATGATTATTGAATGTAATGAATGATCCTGAATTCAATTCTGGTTTGCAAAATGATTGCTATTTTAATATAGAGGAAATTTGTATGATTTGAACAAGGACTGAGCATTTGATAATAATAAATAATTTTATCATTACTGTTGTTTTAACTATATACTACATTAAAAATAGCATATGCAATAGATACTGTGGTACTTCACATAGGTGGTATTCTCTGAGTCAAGACATCTTTTCCCCAGCTATTAGGAACATTGGGTGACAATTCATAAATGTATGTAATTCACTGGGAATTGTACTCAGTTGCAGCGAAATGCCATGTTGTGTTCAAGATTGGACACCCTCTCTGGAAACATCCCTTGTTCAATGACTAGTTAATATGGTAGTAAAAATGTCTTGGCATCTATTCTTCAATTTATGACAATACTGAAGGGCCATCTAGCTCCAGAGGTCCATATAGGATGGAGGCTTTAGTTGCAGTGATAATATGTGTCACTTTGTCTCTTTAACCAGTCTTTTCTTCTCCATTTTCTCACAGAAACATTGTCTCCAAAAGGCCTTATAATCTTAAATACCTTATAATGTCTCAAGAAATCTTCTATCCATAATTATCCTTATGAGATTCTATTTCCTAAGAACAATTTCAAAGACAAATCATACCAAGTGTGGTCCTTGGAATCAAAGAAAGATTTGTGGGATATATTATTTACTGTCCATCAGGTAAAAACTACTCAAACACTATTTATAGGTAGAATATAGTTCTCTCTTGACACACTGGATGCTATGATTGTATACAATTGTTTAAATTTTGATTATATACATGCACACACACACATACGGAAAACAACACTCTGGCAGGTGAACTATCTCTGATGTTTATCAGGTATTAGGGAAAATATCATAAATATAGACTTGTGTGGCTGCTTCTGTGTGCTAATGATTTCTGGACAAGACATCATAACTATCTTAGAAATATTAATCACTAAAAGTCAAGGGGAAAATGTGAAAGTCAGATCTTCATTTGTTTTCCCCAAAACAGAGCAAAGAATCAACCTCTGAACATATTTCTATGAGTCATGTAACTTCAGAGGAGGTTGCATTTTTAGCTTCATCAGATTTAATGTATGGGGTCTTAATATAAAACATATAGGTACTAGGTGAGCCTAGAAATTGTTCTACTTCCTCATGT
Source organism: Ictidomys tridecemlineatus (assembly GCF_052094955.1). Classification (NCBI taxonomy): domain Eukaryota; kingdom Metazoa; phylum Chordata; class Mammalia; order Rodentia; family Sciuridae; genus Ictidomys; species Ictidomys tridecemlineatus. Next base: position 99,565,317 of record NC_135493.1, on the reverse strand, counting down.
TAAAAATTACCATATACTTACCCTGTGTAGTTTAATACCACACAGAGAACTTAAATGTATGCCTCCCTCAGCCTCTTTCATCATTACCTACTGAAAATACACAGTAGCAAGAGTCAAATTCAAATAAACTTGTTTGAGGATATGTGAGGCTTTCTAAGAGAAGAGACGAACTACATGTGGAAGGTACTGGCTACTATATACTGAATGAGCAAGGAAGATGTTTGTGTCACTAAATTCTGAGGTTTCTAGATTAAGGGGACAGAGCATAATGTTAGTTAATAGATACTTTGTACATATATAACCAGTCATATTATGGGTTTTAAAATCCCTATCAAGAATTCCAAGTGGAAGTATTAACATAATGCTGAGATAGCTTTTAGGATCTTGGAAAAAAGTTAAGAACACCAATCAATGAAGTAGTCAGTCATGACTAAAGTACTCTTACAGACAGTGGTTTAAAGGATTAAAAGACTCAGAAGTGGGTATGATAGACAGATATCCTTAATGCTGAAAAACTCTTCAGATGACTATGTTTCTAAGGGAAGCCTAGAGTGTACTCCATTGACCAAAGTAATAGGAACAAGAACATTGCGGAGAAATTCATTACTGGTCATCTTCTGTAGGGCAAGGCTAAAGGTAGATTATATTACAGAATTCAGCAATCTGGGCAGAGCATGTCTGTAGTCTCAGTGGCCTGAGAGGCTAAGGTAGGAGGATCGTGAATTCAAAGCCAGCCTCAGCAATGTAGTGAGGCCCTAAGCAACTCAGTAGGACTCTGTCTCTAAATAAAATACAAAAAGGTGGGGGGCTGTGGATGTGGCTCAGTGGTTAAGTGCCCCTGGGTTCAGTGCCCAATACTGAAAAAAAATTCAGCTATTTGATAGCAATTAAGATGGGAACCTTTTAGTTTGATGTCCTCAACTGTTATCAGAGGACACAGTTATTGCAAAGAATGTCTATATGAAAGAGACAGCAGTATCAAAGGTAACTAAAGAAATATTTAGTGGAAAATGATAGTCCTGTAATGAAGTATATCAATAGACAATGAAATTAATGGTTAATATATACAATAAAAGGAAGTCCAGAATAAATTATTGGGGAGTTGAAGGCAGTTGTCTTCCCCCCCCCAAATCATAGTTTTTTGTAAAAATTTAGTTCTAGAGATCTAAACCAATTATCAAGTTTGGTACTCACTGCTGAGGGAGATACTGCATCCTTATGTAAAATGGTTCTCCATTACATTAGTAAGTATATTCATTAGCAATTTCTTCACTCTTTCTCTAATGCTTTCTATGAATATGCAGTAAAGCAATTATACTTTGGAAAAAAGTGATTATCAAGATCATTCATGAATGGTTGAATATATTATGATAGTACGGATAATAATGATGACTCAAAGTGCTACTACTGGACACCCCTGTATTATCTATTTTTGCCCAGCAAACCACCCCAAAACTCAATGACTTAAATCTAAAATTACAATTTATTATTTCATGATTTATGCTAGTGAAGTATTTTCAAGTAGCTTTGGTGGATACTTTTAAGGATTCTTATGAGGTTTCTGTTATTTCAAGGTATAACTGGATCTAGAGGATCCAATTCTAAGATAAATGTCTTAGTTCATTTGATATTCTATAACAAACATACCATATACTAGGTAGATCAAACAACAAATATTTACCTCTTCCAGTTCTGGAGGCTGGGAAGTCTAAGATCAAGTTACTGGCACATCACGGGGAGGGAGATTACTCTTATATGCCTCTTCTTATATGGGCACTAATTCTATCCTGAGGACTCTACCTTCATTTTCCACTTACTTCCAAATGCCCCACTTACAAATACTATACCACTAGAGGTTATGGTTTCAATATATGCATGGGGGTGCACACCAAACATGCAGTCCATGATAGTTACTAACACACATAACTAGCACATTGATACTAGAAGTTTGGGCAGGGGGAGGGCTCAAATATTCCCCAGGTAGACCTAATCCAGGACTACTAGTGTCCTTATTACATCTTGACTGACTTTACCCAGGAAGAGTCATCTAAATGAGCAAGGTGGAAGTGGTAATGCCTTTTACGATGTAGTCTCAGAAGCTATACAACATCACTTCTACCACATTGTATTTGTTACAAGCAATTTCCTAAACAGAGCCCACATTCAAAGGAGGGAAAACTAGACTGTGACTTTTGAAGAGGGGTGTCAAATAATATTGGGACATATTTTTAAGCTTTTATAGCCCTTTTAGGATAGGATGCTATGATATCTGGGTGAAGTCCATCTACTCACTGAGTGATCATGTCCTCTGTCTAAAAATATATATAATTAAAATGTATGTGTTTAGTTATACATAAAATGTGTAACTAAAATAAACTTACTTGGTAAATGGGAGAACACTCATGTTGATTCTTTGATGTGTGAGCCAAAATCTACAGTAGTGAAAACAATCAAATGGGTGGCTCTGATATGATCAACCTCATCAGCCAATATGATCAATCAAATGTAATAACCCATCCCTGGGAAATGGTAAACATCAGTTGCACATTCTAAAACAACTTATTCAGGATAGGCACTACAACATTGGACTAATCATGAATTTAAGCAAGAAAGAAACCCATTTATAAGCTGTTGAGCTAAACATAAAGTCTTCACAGATAGAAAAGGTAAAACCATTATTAGTTTGAAGGTCCAGTTTCCCAGAGTGTGAGTATTTCTGACCATAGTTAAGTCTCAACTTTTAGCTCTCATCCTTGCTTGATCACTTCTGGCTCCTGTGGCTAAAAGACCAGCAGTCAAGGAAAGTAGTTACCATGCTAGCAAGGATAAATATCCTAAATTCAGGAGACAGGGTTGTTCCTACAGCAGTGCTTGCAGGGAATAATAGACAGTTGGGGGACTCACTGGAAGTCTCTGAGATATTTCCATGCACCGTAGAAAATTGTAGCAGCCATGGTGTAAGAATATCATAATATCATGAATATCTAAAAAGGACATATAATTTTAAAAAATGACATAATAACCAGTGGCTTGCCCCTCTCCCATAGGGTGTGAGGTTACCAAATCAGGAGAATTACCAATTGAGGATGAGGAAAATCTAGAATGAGTGGTGGAAAGGAAAATGTGTATTAACTATGGGCTCAGGAACATTTATAACAATAATGTATATATTTTATCCCATTAATATTTCTTTTATAAATAAATATATCCAGTAATTTTGAATCTAACAGATATACCTAGATGGAGCAAAATTAAAATTGAAAAACAGATGGACTGTGTAGTATCAGTGGCAAAGGGTGGGCTACAGTGGATACCATTTGGTGCTTTTCTTCAGAAAAAGTGTAACTACACTAGTACATCTCAGCTGCTGCAGTGTTGGATGCTAATTGATGTCTTATATCTACCTTTTGTTAGAGCATATTCCTGAGTTGATGGTAGCTTAAATTTTATTGGAACGTTCATGTCTCTTCCCTACTCATTCTCCTTTGTAAATAGCTGATGATAAACTGATATAAAAATATATAAAACTGGCCTACCTTGTCTCAAGTTAGGATAGTCCTGTGGTATGACTTATGTACCAGATGCACCTGATCTACTTCAGCAGATTAGGATAACCCTAGATTTTAGATGATGCTCCATCCTTGATGTACTGTTTCCTCTTTATTATGCTGCTTCTTTAACTCTTCTTACAAGTCTTTTCCCAAGAGTGCATCCTCAGTAAAACATACACCCGAATCTCTGCATCAACTGATGCTTCTGAGGAACACAAACTAAGCTCCTGATATGTTGTAAACATTCAATATTCTTGTTTCTTGATTTGCTTCTTTGTCTGTTTTGGAAAAACTCATGAATGAATAAGTATACAAATTTAACATGCCGCTATTTTTTGAAAGTATAAAGGGAAGCAGTGAATGTAAGTAGGGAGTATTTCTTTTTAGCTCTAGAAAAATGCAAGTTAGGGCCAGTTCATTAGGTAATATCCTCAGGAAAAGTGTAAAGATTTTTTAATCTTATTTAAAGAGTCAGAGTAAGAATAGGAATGGCAAATTTGAGAGACTCTAAGAAATAAACTTCTATTTAATTAGTGTGGAATAAGGGCATACATGTTTTATTCTTCAATAGCGGTCTTGAGGCAATATGATTGCTTTATAAATATTAATCATTAGTCAGAATAACCAAAATCATTTTAAATAATTTATAATAAAGTAATAAATTTCATGAATGTTTGATCACATTATTAAGTTTAAAGAATCAGATGTAGAATTTGCATTTCCTTAATGTTTTGGATTTCTCTCTTACTCTTCTCTTAACTTTTCTTTCAGAATTATTTTAGAGCTTGAAAAAACCTTAACATACATCAAAATCTACCACTTGATTTTTCAGAAAAAAACTTAGATAATATACTATTGAAATAAGTCCACATAAATGCCTTGTAACCCATAATCATGCTGTCCATATTATTTTTGAACAATCTGTCTCACATGATCCATATATAAAAATAGTTTTAATAACCAGTTCTCCTTCCTATCACATGGTCATTCATTATTTAATCTACGATCTTTCAGACTCTCTTTCAATAACAAGTATATTGACTTCTTAAGATTGAATTATACAAGAATATAAATTCAGTCAGTTGTTTCCTTACTCAAGATTAGGCCAAAAATAGTAAGACACATGGATTTTCTTTAAAGAAAGAATATGCATATACTATAGTGTTATTTTGTTTCAAAATGGTAAATAAAAGAAATTGCTTGTTGAATGTTTTATCAAATACTCTATAAAGCATAAAATAAAAAATAAACAACTGCTGGAAATCTTAACTTGTAAATATTAGAAACCATTTCCCCTCAGCCATGTTGCATTGCTGAGTGCTGGCATTATGCTAATTAACCAATGATGTTTACTAAACATATGCTCTGAATTATCACATAATAAATAATTTATATGTTTAGATTACTGTGCTATACTGTTGATCTACAGAGATAATTAAAAATTGATGTTTATTTGGAAGGAAATAAATTGTTCTCTTTCTAAATTCTTTACATATATCAAGGATTTAGAAAATGATGTAAAAACATTGTTTTATAAATTAAGGATATAATGTATTTTACAGTACATCTGGCAAAACAGATTTGAACATATTCAAAGCAGTGGAAAAGGTAAAGGAATTCACCTATACTAAACATATAAAGTAATTTTAAAAATAAGATAAATAAAGAGAATTAATCCATGTTTACATAATCTCTTCAAGACCAACAACTAGGTTAGGATTGAATTGAATAAACTGAAAATGGAAATTGTGTGGGAAACATTTTTGAATTCAATAATTTCAACCTATAGAGTGGGAAAAATATTTTGGAACATATAACTTATAAGGGATTAATATCATAAAATATAAAATAACTCTTCCAAATAATAGCAAAATATACAAATAACTTGATTTTAAAATGGTCAGTTGACTAGAATAAGCATTTTTTTCAAAGAAGACATATAAATGGTCAACAGGAATAGAAAAGGGTGCTCAATATTACTAATCATCAGGGAAATTCAAGTGTGAACCAAAATATGACTTTTCAACAGAAAATATGTGTTTGAATAGTTTTCCCTCCCTCAATCTCTTCTGAGATTGAGGGAGGGAAAACTTCTCAAATGCAACTTCTTGTTAACAGCTAATAAATGACTTGAAGAACACATACGTTTAATGAGATCATAAGTACATTTATTAGTATTAAAATGAAAATATTTAAATCAGTATTCTCATCTATGAAATACAGTAACCTAATCTGTAACTCAGATACATTTTGACATATAATAGTTTTATTGACAAACTATAGTAGAATAACACAGAATTCTAGTTGAAAAACCTTCAGAGCAATCACTCTGGTTGAGTAATGTGTATGTTGCACAAGTTTATGTGTTTCCATTCAATGGATAGTCCATGTAAGTGACATCTTCTAGATTTTTGTAGGACATGTCTTGCATAATTGTATATGGTAGCCTAGTGTGCCAGGTCACTTTGACATTTTTCAGACAAGGCAACTAAAATTACAAATGAAATAGAGGAGTTTTCCTAATGAGAAAAAGCAATTCTAGAAAGCTAATCTGAGAATAATTTGATTTGATCTAGAATGTCATTTGAATTATGTTTAGAATAACCAAATTCAGATGATGCATTTAGGAACATTTAAAATGTCTATCTAAAGGATCACTGTAGTTTCAAAGAGTAAAAATATGTACTTATTTAATATTATATATTTTATTTACTGTTATATACTTTTAATAAAATATATATTTAATTGAGATGGTGATAATTGGGGGAAAATTTTTAAAATCACATGTTGATATAAAGCTATCATTTTTAAAGTCTCTTGATGTTGAATTTCAACTAATCTTTCATGTTATCAAAGCACACAAAAAATCCTTTATATATAGATAAATCAGCAATACTATTATATGTCATGAAAATGAATTGTTAGATGACTCTTACTGATTATATCAAAGACTTTTCTTTGAACCATATTGTATGTTCAATGAAAGAAAATCTGGAGGCTGAACCAAGAATCAAATGAAGTAACAGTGGAAACAAACTATCCTTCTTTATGGATGAGTAATTGTCCATTCATTGTCATGCTAAGTGAAATAAACCAGTCCCAAAGAACCAAAGGCCAAATGTTCTCTTTGATATGTGGATGCTAATCCACAACAAGGGAGAATAGGAAGAGCAAAAATACAAGTTCACTGGAGTAGACAAAGGGGAATGAAGGGAAGGGAGGGGGATGGGAATAGGAAAGACAGGAGAATTAGAAAGAACTTTCCTATGTTCATATATGAATACATGACTAGTGAAACTTCACATCATGTACAACCACAAGAATGGGATCCTAATTGGAATGAGTTGTACTCCAAGTACATATAATATGTCAAAATACACTCTACTGTAAAGTATATTTGAAAACAACAAATAAAAAGAAATAAACTGTCCTAATTCTCCAAGCTGATAGATTAACAATACAGTTAACTCTGACTCAAATGTTTGCAGGCTTTTGAAAGGAGGGGATGGAATCTACATAAGACCCCTGGAATGGAGCTGGCAAGGGTCTAATCACCCTATAAGGACACTCAGGAAAGAAAGTCATAAGGAAGTGAATCACCCATGCACTATATGTTCTAGCTAGGAGCAGAATTCATGGAAAGTAATATCCCTTGAGAACAATAGCAGTTACTTTCATTGCACTACATGGAATTCAGGAATCTAAGTTTAGTGCAGCTTGAGGAGAAGAGGTTATATTCAATAATAGAGGCAAGTGATTTAGTCCTCCTATCTGCTCAACTGTACCCTTTTGTTTATCACACAAATACTACAAGTAGTTTTATATTATGAGGACAGGGATACTTGCACTTGAAAGAATCAGTTTTAGGGTAAAAAAACACCATCAATGAGAATTTACTTTGAGGAAGACTTGAGGGATGCTTTGATTGGGGAATAATATTTCATTTATACAAATGTATGTCATTTAATGGATTCTGAAAATCCAGGCAACAGAATCTACTATTCAGCACAATAATAGGTAGTAATTCTCAAATTTCATGTAAATGAGAATTATATGGGTAATTTCTTTAAAAATACTGACACTCTGAAACATTACATGGGGATTTAGACCAGACATTTGAATTAAGAAAGGAGGGGAAGACTAAACAATACACCCAGCACTGGTGATTAAAAAGTAGAATTTTATCTCTATTTAAAATGAAATTTTTATAAGACCTTGAAATGTGTTTCCATTTTGAAAAATAAATTACATTTTTCCCCTTTGTAACTCTAAAATTTAGACTGAAAACTTTTATATCATGTGGATGAAGAAAATGTCTTATACAGTTTTGTGTCAAATAACATTAAGATTAGAGAGACATATATGTCGAGGTTCTTGCCCTATATATAGAGGAAGGAGTCATACTTTGTATACAGTTTTCACTTTTTCTGTTGTTTGTGGTGATAGTGACAGTGTTGATATCCCCACAACATCATTAAGATTTTAGAGATTGTTATATTTTGTAGATCTCCTGTGTGGAATAAAAATATGAACTTGAGTCCATGGATTTGTAAAATAAATAGAAGAGGAATGAACACCAGGAAAGAATAGTACCAGTAGAAGTGGTCTGAAAAGTAGAGAAGTAGGAATTGCTGAAGTGGCAATCCAAAAATTTTTTTTTACCTTTTTTGTAAAACATGTAACAACTTGACATGCCTTAGAAAACTATTGCAGGGGCTGGGGATGTGGCTCAAGCGGTAGCGCGCTCGCCTAGCATACGTGCGGCCCGGGTTCGATCCTCAGCAGCACCACATACCAACAAAGATGTTGTGTCCGCCGAGAACTAAGAAAAAATAAATAAATGTTAAAATTCTCTCTCTCTCTCTCTCTCTCTCTCTCTCTCTCTCTCTCTCTCTCTCTCTCTCTCTGTCCCCCTCTCTCTCACTCACTCTTTAAAAAAAAAAAGAAAAAGAAAAAGAAAACTATTGCAAAGAAGATCTGTTACAACCTGGAATTCCACAGTAAGTGTCATGAGGACTCACATTACTCTGTGAGCTACATAACATTTATTTTTTAAAGTTTTAATTAGTTCAATATAGTTACACATGATATTAATGTTCATTTTGACAAATAATTTTATGCATTTTTAAAATTTCTATTTATTGAGTTATCTATTTCACACATGAAAATAGTGGAATGCATTACACTCATTATTACCTATTTACTGCACACGTTTTTGTAACTCTGTATATAAAGTATATTCATGCCAAATTATGCCATTATACATGTACTCTTTTTTCCATTACAATTCTTAATACACATATATACCACAATTTTTCGTATCTCTGTTTGTATATAAAGTATGTTGACACCAACTTCAAATCTTCTTACATATATTTTGTATGATGACCATCACATTCCTCCATCTTTGCTATTCCCCTTTCCCCTTCCTTTCCCTCCCACCCCTCTTCCCTCTCTAGAAGTAATTTTCCTCCCATATTCTCTCTCCATACCCCACTTTGGGTCCCTCACTTATATCAGAGAAAACATTTGGCATTTGTTTTTTGGGGATTGGCTAATTTCACTTAGTATAATCTTCTCTAATGCCATCCATTTACCTGAAAATGCCATTGTTTTGTTCTTTTTTAGTGCTGAGTAATATTCCATTGTGTATAAATGACACATTTTTTTATCCATTCATCCACTGAGGGACATCTAGGTTGGCTCCATAGTTTAGCTATTGTGAATTGTGCTGCTATAAACATTGATGTGGCTGTGCCCCTGTAGTATGCTGCTTTTAGGTCCTTTGGGTATAGTCTGAGAAGAGGAATAGCTGGGTCAAATGGTGGTTCCGTTTCCAGATTTCCAAGGAGTCTCTATACTGCTTTCCAAATTGGCTGCACCAATTTGCAGTCCCACCAGCAAAGGATGAGTGTACCATTTTCCCCACATTCTCACCAAAAATGGTTGTTGTTTGTCTTCATAATAGCTGCCATTCTGACTGGAGTGAGATGGTATCTTAGAGTAGTTTTGATTTGCATTTCTCTAACAGCTAGAGAGGATGAGCGTTTTTTCATATATTTGTTGATTGACTGTATATCCTCTTATGAGAAGTGTCTGTTCAGGTCCTTGGCCCATTTGTTGATTGGACTTTTTTTTTGGTGTGTGTGTGTGTTTGTGCGCGCGCGCGTGCCCTTATCTTGTTGAGCTCTTTATATACCCTAGAGATTAGAGCTGTATCTGATATGTGAGCCCGCCAGCAAAGAGTGACTCTGCTTTCCTTGTGTTCTGTGCTGTGCTTGATTCTCTGGTGTACTCTGCAATCCTGTCACACAATCCGAGAAGCTACAAATTCCTCAGGGCGAGCACCTGTGGAGAAACCATCCAACCAATCTCTTGGATTCACACACAGAATGGGATCTCCTCTACTCCGCCATCTTGGATCTCCTAATTTGCTGCATTTAATCCCCAGTATTTTCCCTTTTCCTCCTCACCTGATCTTTTTCCTCTCTCCTCTCCAGATATTGCTTCTTATATTTTTTGTTTTGAATTGTCATATTATAGTGGAATTAATTGTGACACATTTATACGTGCACATAGCAAAGTCTGGTCAATTTTATTCTGCAGTTGCTGCCCTTTCTCATCTCTCTTTTCTCTCCCTTTGCCCTTTCCTCTCTTCTATTATTCTCCCTTCTGTTTTCATGGGATTCTCTATCTCTCTCTAGCTTATGCATTTAAGGAAAAACAGTTGACTCTTACTTTCTGAGTCTGGCTTATTTATTTCACCATTCATAGCATAATGTTTTCTAGTTCCTTCTAATTACTGGCAAATCTTTTAATTTCATTCATGTTGATGACTGATCATCATTCACACATACACACACACACATATACACACATATATATCATGTACTCTTTATTCATCCATCAAGTTATGGTTTAATAACTTCACTATTATAAATTGAATCATTATTGTGAGTTGGTATGCAGATATCCCTATAGTATACTGATTTTAATACTTTAGGATAAATACCAAGGGGTAGAATAGTTGGATCATATGATGGTTCCATTCCTAGTCTTTTGATGGATTTTCATACCGATTTCTGAAATAGTTGTACTAATTTGCAGTATGAACAATAATTAATAATTGTACATTTTCCCCCACATTCTTGCCAGCATTAAAGTTATACAAAATATTGAGGTTTATTTTGATATAAGCATCCATGCATGAAATATAATTTGTTCCAATTCAATTCCTAGTACTTTCTATTTTCTTCCCCTTTTTTCTCCCCCATTCCTTTTTATTATTTTTATTCTTGATGATTACCACTCTAAATGGAGTGAGATGAAACCTCAGTGTAATTTTGATTTTCATTTCCCTGATGGATAAGGGTATTGAACTGTTTTATGTATTTGATGGTCATTTGTTCTTTTTCTTTTGATAAATGTCTATTTAGTTTAATTGTCCAATTATTGATTGAGTTATTTGATTTTTGGTGTTAAAATATTTTTTACTTCTTTATATATTCTGGATATTAATGCCCTATTGAAAGACTAGTTAGCAAAAATTTTCTCCCATTCTGTAGTCTGTCTCTCTATGCTCTTGTTAAATTTATTGTGAAGAAGTTTTTTAATTTGAAGTTGTCACATTTATTGATTTTTGGTTTTATGTCGTGAGCTTTGAGAGTCTTGTTAAGGAAATTGGGGACCATATAGATATGTTTGACTGATGAGCTTATGTTTTATTCTAGAAGTCACTGTTTCTGGTCTAAATCCTAGGTCTTTGATCTACTTTGAGTTCTTTTTTGTGAGGAGTGATAGGCAGGCATATAAATTCAGTTTTCTACATATGGATATCTAGTTTTCTCAGCAACAATAGTTTAAAAGGCTGTCTTTTCTTCAACTTAAGTTTTTGACATATTTGTCAAGGACCAGGTAACTGTATCTATGTCAATTTGTCACCAAGACTTCTATTCTAGTCTGGTGATCTTCATGTCTGTTTTTATGCTAATACCATGCTGTTTTTGTAACAGTAACTTTGTAATACAGTTTAAAATTACGTACTGTGATGCCTCCCACATCACTTTTATTGTTTATAATTGCTTTAGCTATTCTGGGATTTTTATTCTTCCATATGAATTTCAGGATTTTTTTAATAGTTATAATGGCATGAAGCAATTAATGTTAACCAGTGAGTAAGGAGATGAATTATGTTGGGATGTAGAAGGAAAATGTCATAACTTCAGTTTAGGATCTCATCCATCCCATAAAGAAACAAACTTGAAACTTTGGGAAATCATTTGGCTTATTTTAGATCACTACATAGATATAAGTCAATTCCCTCAGCCTGGCCACTGGTGATACAACTCCAGTTACTAGTTGCAAAAATATGATAATAACAGACTTTAGTTTAACCACTAAACTAGTTCTATTTCCAAAATAGATGGGTAGTTTTCTTTACCTCTGTTTTAAGTTTGATATTGGCTTTCCCCGTATACCATTGGAAGAAAATACCTTTCCTTTGAGGGAGATCCTTTCTCAAAGTAATAGCTTCAGGAAGGACACAAAAATGAATTCTGAATAAAGCAAAGAAAATTACTTAGGCAGCCAAATTAATTAGGTGATAAAATATTCAACCTCCTCATATCCTTCCTTCCTTTGAAATATTTATTTCTGCCTTCTCTGTACTGGGCAATTTGGGGGAAGGGGTGCTTAGAATATACCAGTGAGCCAAACAAAGATATCTATTTATAGGCTATTTATAGAGTGTGTGTGGAAGAGTGAGAGAAGGCATAGGAACTGGTAGAACATGTTTAAATCAATCATGTGATATGACTTTGGAATGAAAAATAACATCAGAACTCTGAAAATCTGAATTATGTCACAGATTTTACTTAAATAATTGTGTCATTTAGAAAGTTTAATGTACAGGCATTTAAAATGCTGTTCTTAAATAATTATCATTGAACATATTTTACATGTATTGAAACACTGCCAATCCTCAAGTAATTATTATTTAAAATAATATTCAGTGTGATTCTACATATGTACACATGTAATAATTCTATCAGAGTAAGGTATTTGTTGTTACCTGAAGTTACTATATTGAAATTTCCCCAAATTAAATGTTCTTCATTAATTGCAGTATATCTGAGGATTAAGTTCCTTGGGACCTTTTCTTCTATTCACCATTATCTGCTCCTCCATGAGCTTTGATATTTTCCAGTTAGTTTCATTGTTTTAAAAACAATCTTTACACCAATTACATATTTATACTTCCATCTTGGAAATTTGATCTCTTCCAAGAATACCAGTCTTATATATTCAACTGAATCTTCATCACCTGAACTAAGATAACTAACAAGCATATTGAAGTCAAGTACAAAGCAGAACACTTGATCTTTTCCTTTCTAAACTGTTCCTCATACAGTCCTCCCATATTAGTTAATAGCAACTTCATATTACTTCCCAATAGTTATTTAGCCCTAAAATTTAAGCCATCCTTGATCCTTCTCTCTTATACCATTATTTCCAATCTGTCAGAAAACTCTGACACTAGTACTGTACAGAGTCAACATCATCATTCTCTTGGATTATTCCATTTGCCTAATAGTATGTATTCATATGTGTGTTTTTAAATAATTTAATTAGTACATCTGAGAAGAGGCAGTAGAGACTGAATCCAGGGCCTTGTGCATGCTAAGCATATTCTCTATCAATGAGCTCTATACCCAGCCATTTAACCAATACTTGTGATAACATATATTTTCCATATTGTGAAACAGCTTAAATCATTAGTTGTATTCTATTACATGTAATATTTAAATCACAAGAAACTACTTTAGAAGATTAGTTATTTCATCTCATATTTAAATTTAACATAATGACACAGAAATATTGTCAATTGTATTTCATGTAATATTCATGTTTGATGCTACATAAAATTATCAGAATAAAAATTTAATAACTTCTGCTTACACTTTTTTTTTCCTGCAGTTTACTCTCAGTACAAAGTTATTCTATGGAAACCTTAAAAATAATTGGCTTCTCTGCAAACTAAATAAACGACTTATAACTTATCATCTTACTCAAATTAAAAAACTGAAACCTTGCCAGGGTTTTAGAAGTCTCTCAAAGTTTAGATACTATGTGTTTAATCTCATTTCCTATCCCTCTCCTCCTTACTTAACTTTCTCCAACCAAACTGGTCTCCTTGAACTCTGTCAGATCAGGGATGTTATTGACTCTGGGTTTTAGTACTTTTGGCTTCCTCTGTCTGCAACTCTTTGCTTAGTTCTAAAATAGTTTACTCCCTTACTTCCTTAAATATGGCCTTTCAGGAAGACTTCTCTGATCACCCTATTCTAAATTTAATACTTCTTTCATTTCTTCTTCATTTTACCTATATGTTTAATTTACAGTCTACCTGTCTCCACAGGAATGTAAGATCCTTGTGTATTTGTGCTTGTTTTGTTGATTCTTGTAACCCTCTACTTTTTTTAAGAGAGAGAGAGAGAGAGAGAGAGTTTTAATATTTATTTTTTAGTTTTTGGTGGACAGAACATCTTTATTCTATTTGTATGTGGTGCTAAGGATGGAACCCAGCACCCCTGGCAGGCCAGGCCAGTGCGCTACCACTTGAGCCACATCCCCAGCCCTGTAATCCTCTACTTTATTTGCCTCACACATACTTGTTGCCCAAATAAATTTGTTGCTGAATTTATGAATTCAGTTTTGAACAGCATTTTTATATGTGTCGTTGTCCTTGCTGTGAAAACCTTAGAAAAGCATCTACCAGAATTACTTGAAAATTAGGGATTACTATATCATGTTTTATTTCCTTTCATTTATATTTACTGTTTAGTCAATCTAGGTTCAGTTTGTAATAGATGCTTTATTCATTAGAAAAAAAATTCCTGCCACCAATTTCTTTGGGAAAGTAAACTTCATGAAGATGCATTATTAATTTTCTTTACTGTTTGGAAGTTTCTTTTTCATATTATACAAAATTGTACAAATTGAAGCTGTTAAGAATTTTATAGAGCTGTCTGGGATGGTTTGAAGCAATTTTCCATCATCACACCTTGATTCTTAGTCTTCCATCTAATTCACATGGCAAATTGAACAGAAGAGCAGATGGAGTTACAACCTGTAGATGTTTTATTAGTGTCTTCATTATTCAGAGGTGCTCATTTATAATCCTCCAGATAGAGTCCTTGTTATGATGCATAGACAAAGATTGGCTATACCTAGTAAATTAACATAGTAAGATATCATCATTTTCCCTTGAAATTCTTCTTATTCATTAGAATATGATTGTATTTTGTACATTTTAGTTCTTTATATAAAGACAGGAAGATAAGAGTGGGCAGGGTATAATTGCTTGTCTTTCATAAAACAATTCAAATGTTTCCAGGTTTCAGTGTTTAGAAACATTAAGATTGTTAATCCATAACATCATTGCAGCATCAGACCATTGGTTCTGGAAGATTTCATTTGTTCCTGCTTAAAATTACTATTGTAATGACAATCCTCCTCCTACCTGACCATTTGCAATTATTTTCTCTATTTCTGTGTTTACATATTCTTTTTGATATTTCATTACTTCGAAAGTCTATACACATTAACATTTAGAATATTCACCTGACTTTTTGAAAACAGAAATTGTTTTTTAAAGAACAATGGAACAGATGATATTTTGTTTCTATACTGACATTTCCATGAGGCTTTAAATATTGCTGTTTGGCTTGAATATTTATTTATATTTCCTTATGATTATGAAAATGCCTGTTTCTCATGATTTGGTATTATTTTATAAGAAATAAAAATTGATAAAATAATTTTAACTCATAGCCTACAAAATCAAAAGATTTTATGAACTAAAATGCTTTTTGTATTTTAAATATATTTTGTTTCCTTCTTTCTGCATTTTGATACATTTTTTGTCTTTATCTGTTTCTATTACAGTACTTAACTCAATTATATATTTATTTACTCAACTTTCTTATATTTATGGTCTTCTTCTTAGGAAAATACCTGATCTTAAACTTCATCTTGTAAATTGTAAATAAATAACATTGTAGTGAATGAAATAATGAGTCTACGAAATAGAAAAAAACAGTTTTCTTCATGAATCTTTTGTTAAATTTTACCATTTAGCGTCTTTTTGTTTTTGGTGACATGTACTTATTTACTTTAATTCTCTCATTAGCTTCTAGAAAAAACTCTAATTATTTAAACCTGAAAAGCACAGTTATAACATATTTCTCCACAAATTTTTTATTGTATTGCCCTTTACTGGAAGTTTTTAGTCATGTAATAAAACTTGTTTTTAATTTATAATGTAAAAATTCTGCATGGCAATCTTCTAGCAGGTAAAATAGTTACAAATTGTGTATTTGTAGATATCTTCTTGGTTAATAGTTTCTACCACTTTTTCTTTGAGTTTAAAGAACTAGAAGAGAGGCATATAGTGCCAAGTTCTTTATTTTGTGATGTAATTTTTTAACATCATGAATGAGAAGAAACCTGCAATTTCTCACATAAGGTGAAACACAATTTGATTTATGTGCTTTATAACATCATAACTCTCACTGGGAAGAAATTTCACAGCTATGCATTTGTAAGTACTTAGAGATTTAGAGCAACAATATCTTTAACATCAGCATGAGTGGATGGAAAGGAAATATTATGAATTTTGTTAATATTTTGGTCAGTGATACCAATATAAGTACATTTAATAAGGCTAATTGTGTTTAAAATTGAAAGAAAATAATTTGACTGCTTTTTGCTGAAAAAAAAAAAAAGAAGTGAGAGAGAGCTGGCCAGCCAAGCCCTCCAGCCCATGCCCGGCGAGGACTCATCGCCAGGAGTGCCAAGCCACGATGTCCATACTTGCCAAAAATCGGGGACTGGCAGCACCGTCACGACAGCACCAGCAACAGGATGGCGTGGTTGCCCGAGCTGGGCACTGTAGATGACAGCTCTGGATCAGCTACCCTTAATGCTGCTGCAACTGCCGCTGCCGATGCCGCCTCCTTCTGGTGCCCTAGATCCTCAGGAGTGCTCTCCCATTGCCAGTGGGGCAGCCACTGTCGACTCAGCCTGGTTCCTTGACTTCCCCATCGGTACCAACCCCCGCCCCACCCGCCCTCATGTGGAGCCTAAGAGAACAGAACAGGCCATGAAGCCAGCAAAGAAATGTTCTGTCGAGTTTGTGAACTTTTTTTTTTTTTAAATCAGTGAATCAGCAACAACTAAAAAAAAAAAAAATGAATTAAAAAAAAACACAAAAAAGTTTTAAAAAACTATATTAGCTTCATGGGACTGAATCACCACCTTCCCTTACACTTTTCAGTTCAGTTCAGATTGTAGCTATACTTAAAAAAAAAAGGCAAAGAGGATAATGACATTTTTATCAGTATTGTGAATAAACTTGAACACAAATACATGAAAAAAAAAGTGAAATAGTTATGTTATTGCATGCCTTTACACACAGCACTCCTCCTCCAATATTCCCCACAGCAACAAAGGAAATGACAAGGGAAAACACTGCCACTCATTGTTGGTTTATCATGGAACCTAAACCAAAAGGCAAAAAACGGTGTCAGGACGAGTTTAACTCTTAAGAGCCTTCTTCCTATAGATGTATACAGTACATTCTTGCTTTTTATTTCACGAATTCAATCATTGTTTAACAATAAAGCTCACAACTAATGAAGAGTGTGGCTTGTTTATAACATTGTGCCAGTGAAGACAGGGTGGACAATGATTACACTTCCTCACCTGAAAATTCTTGAATTTGTAAATACTGACTTTTAAAATGGATTTCTACTTTGTACCAGATTTTTTTTTAATCCAGTTATGTCTTCTTTGAAGCACAGCATGCAGTCAACATTTTCCTCTTCTGCTTTCCTGGCTAATGAGTTTTCCATTTTAGCATCCTTGGTTTCCCATATTGGGAAATATGAAGATCTAATGTTTGGTTTGTTTTGGATATCTCACAGATCATTTGCTTGCCTACTGTCAACTGACTCAGTAGAATAATTGCACTAACAATGTTTCATGTCATTCCTGCTCCAAATTGCAACCACATAATGAAATGATTAATTATGGTACTGCTCATTAATGCTTTAATAAACCTTGTTTTCACTATGACTAGCTATAGAGTCATTACCTCATTACTTCCCTAGCATTTTCCTCTTGGCATGAACCACTATCATCTAAAATTATTCCAACATTTTAAATCTTACTAATTAGTGCCTGAAATATTGTTTACTGAACTATCTCATATTATCTTCCAATGTGTCCATATTTTCTTCAATCTATTACATAGTTATCTAGGGAAATGGGAGTGTTCATTTTAATCTTTCATTTGTTTCCCATTAGCAAAATTTAACAACTGCTCTCATTTAAAAATCTAGAACATTCCTCTTATCATGGGTTAAAGGTATTACATTCTCACTAAAATTGTCTAACATGATATCACTTTCTCTTTTCTTTATCCAAGAATATAGACATTCTCCTTTCATATATTGAAGACCAATTTTCCTTTTCATTATTATAAAACACACTTAACATGAATATACCCTATTAACAAATTTTGAAAGTGGACAGTAGACTAGATGCAGAGTGCTGTGCAAGAGATGTCTAGAACTTACTCATCTTTTATAACTGAAGCTCTATACTGTTTGAACTGCACTTCCACATTTTCTCTTCTCCCCAGCCCTTGAAAACTACTATACTAATCTCCTAAAAAGGCCATTGCATATTTCCATGCTCATTGACATTCTGCCATATACCCACTGCACTCTGGAACTCTGCTTCAAAAACTCCAATGCAAAATTATTTGTGTGTGTGTGTATTTCACTGCCTTTTTGTGAAGGAAAGTATAGTTAGCACCTCTAGTCAACCATGTTGCTCATGCCACTTCCCAGTTATGGTTATTATTATTTAACTACTATGGTTTTCTTGCCTGATGCATGTAGTTGCTTGCTTTTTATATTTGCTTATTCTTTTATATTTTTATCATCATATAAATTGATTAAAATTATTTAACTGTTATTTGAAATAATTCTGGTATTGATGCTGTGTGCTGTTCATTTTGGTTTTTATTTCAAAATATATATTAGCAAATGTTGAAGTATTTTGTCATTGAGTTTGTGTTTTCCTAGGTTATCAGATTCATGTTCCATAATGAGATACAAGAATGTGGCTTGGGAGATGTCAAAGATCCAAAATTATTTTTTGTACATTTAAGTGTATCTAATGAGAGGGTTCTTGATTTACAGGTAGAAAGTCTAATGAATGATTAAATTACTTAAAAAAATCTTTTTTCAAGTAAAACGCTATAATGAAAAGTATGTAGATTATGTAATAACTTTATTAATTTTTCTTAAACAAATGAATAAACTGATGTAATCAACACCCAGGTTAAGAAAATGAACATTACCATAGAGGTTAACTTTAGGATACACTTATTTTAATATAGATTGTTATTGATCTCAAGAGTAGGCATTTTGCAGTTCAAATGAGAGCCTAGGGAGTTTACTAGGACTCCTTTTTCTTTGTGTATTCAAAACACTAGTTATAGGGCTATGGCTGTGGTTCAGTGATAGCACACTTTCCTGGCATGTATGAGACACTGGGTTCGATTCTAAGCACCACATATAAATAAATAAAATAAAGGTCTTTTAACAGCCCCCCCAAAAAAATACTTGAAAAAAACAAACACTAGTTTTGTCTCCCAACCTTCAGATTGTTGAAAATTCTACTCCTTAGCTTTTAGCAGCTTTCATCTTAGTTTGTTTGTTTTTTTCCCTGAAACATTTTAAAAATATAATAAATACACTCAATTGAAACTTGACTTTACATTCTGCCCCTTCTTTTCATTAAAGATGTTGGTCTATCAAGTCCTAGCTAATTTGGCAGCTACACACTTCAATTTTTGTCTTTATTGCTTTGTAGAATTTATAAAAGCTCTGTTGGAATTTCTGCCTCTAAGCAACACCACTTGACTAGATTTGTAGCATCTTCTTCTATGCCAAGAATTGGCAAATATTCATAGGAAAATTAAACTCAGAGAATATCTGCTCACTGCTCTGTATATCACTTCCCTTCTTTCAAGGAATTTGACTCCGCAAGCTCTGTGAGGTTCAATTGTAGTCTGATTAGATACCTTTGAAGGTATGTTTGAATAGAATTATTTTTCAAAATCTGTTTTAGATGTTCTGTGCCAGTAAGATTTTTTCATAAATAACTTAATCATATTCAGAAACTGAAGTCCCTTCAAGACACTATTGCTTAATTTTTTTGGTTGCTCTTTCACCAGGTAAGAGGCATAGTCATTACATTTACCTTTAAAGCCTAAGAAGGAATCAATATTGGTAGCAGGCACACTCTAGTTTTTCTAGGGACATAGTGAAAGAAAGAAAGCCTGAAGGTTTGTAGAAAGACTTCACTTGTGTTCATCAACTTCCTATCCCTGCAGGGCTTTTTATTTTCCCATATTATACTTCAGGCACTAGTATTGGTGGACCTACTTATGTGGGTCGTTTCTCAGAAGAAGAAGTATTAAAATTGTTCCAAGATGGGCTGGGATTGTGGTTCAGCAGTAGGGTGCTTGCCTAGCACAGGCAGAGCCTGGGTTCAATCCTCAGTACCACATAAAAATAAAGGTATTGTGTTGTGTCCAACTACACCTTTAAATTTTTTTAATATTTATTTTAATATTTAAAATAAATATTAAAAAAAATTGTCCCAAGACAATGAGAATCAATGGCAGGAACAGAGTTTTTAAAGCTATTTACTCCAAACTTTCTCTTGAAACAACTCATTTTCTCAGCAGTTCAGCTCTTTGAATAAAAGTGATTCTAGATCCCCTTGAGAAGGGTCTCTGCTACCTTGTCCCTTTTACTGGAGCAACTACACACTGGTGAAATGTAAATAACTATATGTTTAACAATTACTGAATATAGCTCTAAATTGAGCCTAATTGCAGGAGACCCAAAATTTCACTATAGTCTACCAGTTGGACTAGAATTTATGGAAGTTAGGTAATAAATGGAATTTTCATTCAGATACTACTCACAATGGGTCCAGGAGGTCCTCAAATTCATATTGTAGTTATTCACATGCTTCTGGAATGCATATTTATAATTGGAATACTTATACCCATAAACTAGCAGAATCCAAGCCTAAGTTTCCTAAGCTATGGTATGAAGCAAACTAGAAGCCACTAGAACTTCCTTTAAATTTTCCCCCTTCCATTGAGAAAAAAAAAATTAAGGGACTAACTAATGACCTCATGAGGTAATCCCTCATTACCCCTTAGTGGGTAATGATTTTTGCTCACATGGTCATGAGGTCAATTAGTAGTCCCTTAATTTTTTTTTCCTCAAATGTGAAAGTGATAGAGAAAGGAACAAAAAAGTTCTCAAAAAAATCGAAGAGAGACTGATAGAGTAGAGGAAGCAGACCTGGGGGGAAGGGAAAGGAAGAATTACTTGGGGATGAAATTATGCAGTAACCATAAGTGAATCCTATTTGTGTGCATTATCATAATACACCGATTTTTAAAAAGTAATAGAAGAGGTCAGGGTTATGGCTCAGTGGCACAGCACTTGATTAGCACATGTGAGGCACTGGGTTTGATCCTTGACACCACATTAAATAAATAAATAAATAGTGTCGTGTCCATCTACTATATATATATATAGAGAGAGAGAGAGAGAGAGAGAGAGGAGGGGAGCGAAAGGGGAGCTACTGGGGAATGAGCTACTGGGGGAATGAGATTGATCAAATATGTTATGTTTGTATACAAATGTCACAATGAATCCCATTATGAGTAATTGTATTGCACCAAAAAAAATGAAAATTAATTATTGCTTCTGGTTTACTATTTTAATAGGTAGAGGCAGTACTAATGATTTCCATTTGTCTTTTGCTGCTACAAAATCTCTCATACTGCAGTTCAGGGCCACTGTCCAGTAATTGTCTGCTGCAGTCTGGCTGGGCACGAATAACCAAGCCGCCACAAAGCCTTGTAGGTTCAAACAGCAACTACTTTATTTCAACTCTCCAGGAAACCCCAGGAGAACTCCAAAGTAGCAGGCGAGAACAGTAAGGGTCTAATATACAATTGAATCAATCCAGCATCATCTTAATGGCTCGCCTCTCAACCAATACTATTGGCCATTCCGACTCAGCTGTGGCTCTCAGCAATTCCCCATTGGAATGTTTAATTTGAAAGCTTTGATAATATCAGACACTTTTTAGGAAAAATTAAAAATCAGTCATGATTTTGCCATTTTAACATAATTATTTCCATTTTTGCCTACAATTTGAAGTATTTTTCTATATTATTAATGGATACTTGGCATAATATGGCATAACTTCAGTAAAAGCGTATATATAATGTATATATTTTTGTAATTATACTTCATAAATAGTAATTTAAGTTTGCACATAAAGAGAGGATTAGGTGGGAGATGAGATATAAGTCTCACTAGAGAATGAGGAGCTAATTCACACAAAATAAATTTTCTTAATCTATTAACAAAATATATTGATGTTTATGATATAGTTTGCTATTTTGTATGACTGTTAATGGTTTCTAATGTTTTTGCAAGATAGATTATAGCGCCTGATTGGTTGGAGTAGCTCATGGTGAGTCTCACCAGAAACCTAAATAGAATGACTTAAACATAAAAAAGAACTGTGGTGTGGTGAGTCTAGAGCTAATCTTGTTTTCTAAGACTTCAGGGACTTAGGCTATTTTTGTATTTCAGTCTTTATACTTTTCTGCATGGCACTGAAATTCTCAATAATGTCTGCAGGATCCCCAGCCATCATATCTATTACCAGAGTAAGATCCATGAAATTGTTTGAAAGATTTACAAATTTCCATGTTTATAACCAAGTTTGTGTTTTACATGACAATACAATTAACTAAATAATTGTAGTTCTAGCAGTACATGTATATGAAAAGCTTAAATATATATATATATATAAAGTGTATACCAACATATGCAAACACACACATTTTATGTAAAATTAAGTATTTGTAGGTATAACCACACATGTATGTGAAGAGATTCCTCAAAGAAGTTGGCCAGAATATATGAATGGTTTAATTAACTTAGGAAGCCAAATACAGTTTCATATGAAACTTTGATGAGAGTAGTAGCCCCATGCATTTTAGTAAATTGAAGATGATACCTACTACTGTGCCCCAGAAATGATATTGAGCTATTTAAGACTCAGAGGCAAGTTGAAGATGCTCAGTAACTGAGAATTTGAGATTTTCCTGGAATTGTCTTCTATTAGATTCATTTATACTGAAGTTGTTTTATATTGTAAGGATGATTAATCAGTGGCTGTGAGATGACCTTTAAGGTAATGAAGACCAGTCAAAAATACTCAGCTAATATTCTGTTATGGCAATCCATTTATAGATTAATATAGTTCAGAACAAGGACAATGGCAAGGGGAAAAGAAGGAAAGGAAAATAATTAGGAGAAATTTCAAGAACAATCCTTTCAATTTTTAAAAGTTTGTGTACTTTCTTATGTAAGTAGAAAATAATTCTGAGCTTTCCCGCATTGATTGCTTGAGGAAAGTGACACAGTCTTGAGCAAGAAAATTTCAGTGTTTATATTTGCAATATTTTTCAGGAAAATTAAATTCCTGAAATGTAAAGGATAATACACATTAATCTGATGCATTGCCTATAAGCTATGTATTTAATACATTTGATATAAAATGAGGTTTTAATCTTAAAAGTGAATGAATCCCTATTAATTTATACCACTAAACTCTGCTTTCAGCTTTCTCTAGATGGTAAGATGTAACTTGACAGCTATTTTATTCTTTTTTGCTAGAATGAGAAAACTTTATTTGGAAGTCTCAAAAGGCCAAGCGTGTAGATTTTAAGACATTCAGATTTCTAAGAAGTGTCAAGGCTATTGTGTCTAGCTTCTTTGCTGAAAATTACATTGTGGTGAATGATCCCAAACATATAATTGATGATTTTTCCTGTTGTCTACACAAGAATGTTTTTATGTAGGAAATGAATCCTTGTAAAAGCCCATAGGAGAAGCAAACCTGCTTTGACTCTTTGATTTTATTCTATAAATGAGTGATTTGTGAGTGAATTGAGGAAATTCTACATTGTATAGGTCATCACACACTTTCTCCCAGATATTGGATACTTGGGAGTGGGAGGAGGAGCTCTTTTATTAGTCTTATTATTTCAGTCTCCTTGAAATTTAAGATTAAAATATTGTTAATTTCTGGGCAACTAATTTTTAATTAAGTTTTGACAGAAAAATTATCTTCCAAATTATGAGAAATACCAAATATATTTAAATATTTCTACTTTATATTTAAATTTTTAAGCCAATTTTGAATTTGGAAAAAGTGAAATCATATTTCCTGATGTGATAGCTTTAAGGTATATAGCCTAAGGAATATCTTATATAATGCCTACCTCATACAAATAAGATTATTAGAAATGGATCAGGTTGAAATTTCTTGTGCTGTGTGAGAAAATTTATTAATACTCAGAGAAGAAAGGACTACTCAATGAAATGAGAATACCAATCACCCAGAAAGGACAGATTTAATCACACATGAACTGTACAATTGCATATTTCAAATATATATACAGCCTTAGAAAATACAAAAGAACCTCCATTTTAACCCAGTAGGTTTTTACATTATTATTTTATTACAAAAATAATGTATATGCTCTTTAATCCATAAGTAACATTGATGAATGTTTATTATTTTCTACTAGAGAACAATGATAATCAGAGGATCATGCCATTGTTGTAATCTTTGTTTTTGACATGTGACTTTATATAGTCTGAAAATATGACTTATTAATACCTCCATTTAGGAGCATGTATTTAATTTTTTGCTTATAGCCAAGGTCAAAATTTATGTATGTAAGCTTTATACAAATGAAATAGATTGATGTATACTCTAGTAGAGATTTAAAACAAATTCTTACAGAGAATCCCCTCTAGAATCCTGCTCATCATAGAAAAATTTCAGTGTACCATGTAAATCCCAAGCAGCCATTTTGGCTTATCCGAAAATAATCCATGGCTCTTTGTAAGCCATATTTTGAAAGTATATTAAAATTTTAAAAACCAGATTATTGAATTATTATAAATAATTATTTCTGTTATTTTGGAATTGTTGAGAATTTGTGCTTTATGTTTTTTATTTCTTTCTATTCT
Organism: Ictidomys tridecemlineatus; assembly: GCF_052094955.1. Lineage (NCBI taxonomy): Eukaryota > Metazoa > Chordata > Mammalia > Rodentia > Sciuridae > Ictidomys > Ictidomys tridecemlineatus. The sequence goes on along the minus strand of NC_135493.1, from coordinate 99,540,542 downwards.
TATTTTTCCTTTTTTTTTTTTTGGAGGGGCAGTATAGGTGCACTTTACCATTGAGCTATATTTCTGAACCTTTCCATTTAATTAAATTTTTTAATTTGTTTTAATTAGTTATACATGACAGTACAATGACATTGATATATCATACTTTTGAATCAGATGGGATATAATTCCTCATTTTTCTGAGTATACAGGTTGCAGAATCATATTGGTCATGCAGTCACATATATACACACAGTAATAATAATGTCTGTTTCATTCTACTATCTTTCCTATCCCCCCATCCCCTCCCCTCCTCTCCCATCACTTCTCTTTACCAAATCTAAGGTAACACTATTCTTTTTTTCCATTTTTTTTTTGAGACAGGATCTCACTAAGTTGCCCAAGGAAAGCTCAAACTTGGGATCAATCTGACTCAGCCTCCTGAGTTGCTGGGATTATAGGCATGCACCACCATGCCTAACTTCATTCTTCTTTGTTTGGTACATAAACATTAAGAGTTTTGCTGGACATGGTGGCCAATGCCTATAATTCTAGCTACTCTGCAGGCTAAGGCAGGAGGATCATAAGGTGTTAAGCACCCCTGTTTTCAATCCCCAGTACCAAAAAAAAAAAGAGTTGTGTATTATCTGTTGACTATTCGCTGTAATATTATAGAAATCTGTATTTGTTTTCTATTGCTGTTGAAACTAGTGGCTTAAATGATACACATTCATTATTACACAGCTCTGTAAGTTAGAACACTCACACAAGTCCCAGTAGACTTAAATTAAATCTGATCCTTCTTGTAGGCATTAAGGAAAAATCAGATTTTTTTCTACTATATTTTTTCAGATTCCAGAAGCCACCCGTATTTCTTGACTAAAGACTCTCTCCCAACATCTTTAAAACCAGTAATGTTGTATCTCTTTGATCCTTGTATTATCACATCTCCATCTGACTATAGATAGTAATAATTGTCAGGTTTTTAGGACTCTTCTAGATTATCTATTGGATCATCCAGAATTATCTCCCTTTGAGATCCTTAATGTTGGTCACATGTGTAAAGTCTCTTTTTCACTGCAAGGAATTAGGGATTGAATATCAAGGTATAAGTATTAGGGCAGGTATATTCTGGGGGGTTCGGGACCCTCTGTTTCTCATAACAGTAATTGTTTCTTATATAGAATACTGTTTTTTTGGTATGAATATTGCTTCTTTTCATTGACTTTTATTCATATTTATCGAATGAATCATCTCTCACCCTTTGTTCAACATCTGTGCTATATTTCTAAGATGATATTTTGAACTAAATATTTGCTTAAGTATTTTTTCACAATAATCTCCAGATTTGATAGGGGGTTAATATAGTCTACCTTATTGTGATATCAGACATAATTTTTGTTCAATTTCTTCATTTTAAGTATTCCAACTAACATTTTTCTTCATTATTATAAGAAAGGGTTAGTTATCTCTTAAGTAACCCGAAACCTAAATAAAATTTATGTATTTCAAAAGTAATAAAAATTTTTGAGTTTGCCTATATTTTCATGATGAGATGGTTTCTTCAAAGATTGCACACAGAAACTTTCAATGCTTAGATGTCCTTTGGCTTTGCAACTCTTGGTCTCTGGAATAGTTGGGAATTTGTACTCTTGGCCTCAGGTTTTAGAGGATGATTATGACTTGCTATAAAAAACAAACTCTAACGCCTACAATTTTGTAGGAAATCTGCTGGATACATCTAAAAATTCTCATAAACATTAATATAAAGTCCATTTTGATTGTTGAGATCCTTCAGCCAAAGTATTGACAGCAATAACAAATCAAGAATAGTATTCAGAGCTGGGATTGTAGCTCAGCGGTAGAGCACTCGCCTAGAACCTGTGAAACCCTGGGTTCTATCCCTAGCACCACATAAAAATAAATTATATTAAGGTATTATGTCCAACTACAACTAAAAAAGTAAATAAATATTTTTTTAAAAAAAGAATAGTATTCAGCCCACCATATCCCCTCATATCCCTGAAGTACCTTTCCATGTTTACAGCCAACCAAAAATAGACTTTGAGCCCAAATTATTTTACTAAATCCAATAGACATTTTTCTGGGATTGTATTATGTTTTTGGCTATATTTGTGTATGTATTTTCTCCTTCTTAAAAGTTTTTCTTCATTTGCCTCTCACAAAGTCATATTTTCTCTTCATATCTGTTTTTCTGTCACTTGTTTATATATTTGGAGCTCCTCTCCATGGCTATTAATATTTCTTAGATTTATACTAGATCTTTCTTATTCTATATATAATTTTTGTTGAGCTTATATTTGCCTATGTTTTCAAAACCAAATTTATTCTGACAGTGATTTATCTGGATGTTGAAACAATGTAAATAGAAATGTAATATGACATCTAAGTTTTGGGGCATTAATGAATTATTTTTAGAATGATAACATAATTTATTTTATAAAAAAGTAACAATTACCATTTATCAAAGTGAGTGTGAAGTACCTGTTCAGATTTAGTTATATTCAGGAATCAACTAGATATATATTTTTGAATAGCAGAAAATATTAATTGAATATATATCCCTGACAAGCATCTCGTTTGTGGGATAATTAAAGCCATGGGACTAGGTGAATATTACAGGGGAGTCTGAGGAATAGGAGAATGAAAATAGTACAAAACTCATAGTTCTAAGCAACACTAGGGCTTGAGAATTAGAAGAGTATCTCATAAAATAACTGAGTATTAATAGTGAGAGAAATGAGAGAAAACTTGGAAGAATATGACATACTGAAAACAAAATAATTATATGATTGAGAGATTTAGTTTCTCTCCTAATAGTCAGTCCCTTCTTTTACTTAAATTATAGAAGATAAATCATGTTCAGTCAACAAGATGCAGGGAATGGATAAAGTATCTCTAGTCTCATATTATGGCTCATGATTGGGTTAACTAAAACATGTTTATTTTATACTCCTTTGCTGATGATTATTTTATGGATTAACTTGTGACAATGTGCTGACCAATGAGTAGCAAGGGGGAATATTCTCTGGGTTCTGACAAAAGACTAAAGTTCTGTGATTATGTCTCAGAGAATTTTATGTCTTAATGATTTCAGCCATTATTAGTGAAACTTGTTGTTTTAGCCAAACATCTCTTACTCAATAGCTTGATTACTGAATTGAACTGTATAAACAATAGTTTCTAAATTGTGGAATATAGATGAGTAAGCTAGGTTAGTTAGAGGTGAATGATGACCCAATTATATGTGCCTGGTGAATTTATTACTTTTATATATGAAGAAAAACATATAGTCAAATATTCTCCTATTATATTTTGTGATGCAGACTACATATGAAATGATGACATATAATTAGAGGTGGGAAAATTTCAGGGCATTGTCTTGAGTTGTCTCTTTCTTAAGCTCTATAAAGAAAGAATGGTATTTGGATAATCTAAAAGAGAATTTAAAATAAAGCTTGACATTGAGCAAAGATCAACATTAAGTACCTAGTTTTCTAACATAAGGTTACCATTAATCATTTTCTCTGAGAAAAAGATACTGAACCTGCTAGTAAAGATCCAGAAAAGAGTGGTACCACCCTGACTGAATTTGTTTTAAAATATAACAAAGATGATAAACTAGAAATCAACAACTATTTCTAAATCTATCAAATAAAGTAGCAGTATGATGGGAGCAGAAACCACTTTGAACCTTGAACTGGTATGAACACTTAAATAGTATTTGATTTATTGATGAACAGTGAGCATAGAAAATTAAAATCTCCTGAAGCCCCGATCTAAGTGAAAAGTTCACTTTTGTGAATTTGCCTTCAGTAGCCCCATCATGTTCTCATGGTAAAAAACTGAGAACAAATAAAAAAATTTCTCCTGCCATCTAGAAAGGGAAAGGAAAAATAACTACTTTAAGACATTCCTAAGAGAAAAATAACCATTTTCAAGTGTACTTAGAAAATTTTATTCTCTTTTACAAAGTTCTGCCTTCTGATGAAACTACTTTCCAATAGCCATATATGACCAGGAGAAAGGGTAACAAGACATAATACCACCTTTTGAGCATTCCTGTCTCACATAAAATGGGGGTGGGGAGTCTAAGAAACTCTTCTGATGATCACACTCTATAGACTGAGGGCCACTAAACTATTTAAATTTAATCATACAAGTAGTGAACACCTTCTCTCCACAATACCTTGCCATGACATCAACAGATCTCAAGTGTAACAATAGTAGATTACACCAATAAGAGACTAAAGGCATATTCTTTTTAAAAATAATTTTCTTGGGAAATCCAAAGATACCATTTTTAGACAAACAGAACACTAGAAGAAAATAAAGCTTCTGGCATACAGCTATTGCAAATAGTAAGCACAGTCTAAATAATTGTCACATTGATGATCATGCTAAAAGCCTAATTGCCTCAATTCCTATCACCTAAGACATCATATCTATATTTCAATGAAAATTCACACAGCATGCTAAAAGGCAAGAAAAATCAATCTTAAGAGATAAACCAAACATTAGACCATACTCAGAGCAATGATTTTTTAATTATCACTTGGAAATTTGAAATAACAATAAATATTTGGGAAAAATGGACCACATGTAAGAAGAGATTGAAAATACATGAACAAAGGAAGATACTAATACAATAACAAATGGAATATAAAAACCCACTATGACAGAAAAAAAGGATGTCTTTGTTGGGCTTATCAGGATGGACAAGTTTGAGGAAAGAATCAGTATTCTTAAAAATATAACTAAAACTGTTCATATTAAAAATCAAAGACAAAAATTTAAAAATATGAAATAGAATATGCAAGAATTCAGGGACAATCACAAGATGTGTAAAATGAACATAATTGGAATTTGAAAAGGAAAAAAAAGGAACCGAAGAAATATTGAAAACAATAATGGCTTAACATTTTCCAAAATTAATGAAAACATAATAGAAATAGAGGCCCAGATAAGAAAAATAAATATACACATAAAAATTCAGAATCTACATGTATCATATTTCAAATTCAGAAAATCAAACACAAAGAGAAAATCTTGAAATAGGCCAAAAGAGTGAAAGGACCTTACTATAATTATCTTCTGGAGCCATGAAAACAAGAGAATAGAATAAGATGTTTGAAATGTTAAAAGGAAACAAAAACACACAGAATCTGTGTCCACTGAAATTCTCCTTCAAAAGTGAGGGAGATATGAACTTCAATGAAAATGGTAGAGTAATCAGCTCCAAGGGTGGAACCCTCCACAGAAATATCAAACATACAATAAATCTATCAGAATCAACCCTGTTAGAACTCTGGAACACAGTCAAACATTTACAGTAACCAAGCAAATACTGAGCCAATAAATATACAAAATTAAAATTGGTACAAAAGTTTGTGGTGGCATTTTTATTTGATCTATGCCCAACCCCCTCCATGACTCAGCAATGATATTGATGACAACAATCCAAAATCCCAGTATGGGATTCTGGTCCCTGGTTCTGGAGGTAATTTTGTTTGTAGTAACTACTCAGGTTAGGCATTTTTTCAAAGACATTTTAATGTAAATGGGCAACCCTAGCACAAAGGATTAAGGATTATGATTGAAGCATACAACAGCATAATTAAAACCAGAGAAGAAAAGGTGGAGAGTTTATTTGGAAAAAAAATGGACTCTCAGAAATGTACAAATGAATTCATGAATTTAGAAGGTGATACACATACCCAAAGAAGAGTATATGCTTAGTGAAAACCTGAGAATAACTTACATTTTCAATGCTGAATGAACTCTAGGTTCAGTGTAGGTAGAAAGTTGAAAGGGAAAACCGAGTTACTAATGGCCAAGCCAATTATTGAAAGAATGTCTCAACATAAGGTCAATATGTAAAGATTGGGATAAGGCATTTATGAAAAATCTACAGCAAATATCATACTCATTTGTGAAAGCCTGAAAGCTTTCCTCCCTAAATCAAGAACAAGAAAATTATGTCCATGTTCAACGGAATTCTTGCTAAAAAGTAACTAGGAAAAAGAAGAAAGAAAGAAAAGAAACAGTATCTGATTTGAAAAGAAATAAGTAAATATCTCCACTAACAGAATCTAATGATTATTTATATAGAATCTCCCCAAAAGTGCATACATACACAAAACCACATTCAGCAAAATTCTAGATTATGAGAACAACACTAAAAAATATTTTTTCCTGTACACCAACAATAAGTAATGAAAAATGTAAATTAAGAAAACAAATCCATTTAAAATACCATTCAAAATAATAAAATACCCAGAGAAAAATATCCAAGCAGGTAAAGGACTCACACCTTGAAAATTACAAACATTTATAAAACTATTTAAAGAATAACTAAATAAATGGGAAGTTATCTCATGTTCATGGATTTGAATACTTAAGATTAAGATGGTATTACTACACAAAGTTTTCTATAGAGGTAAGAGAATTCCTGTCAAAATTCTAATGAATTTTTGGAGAAATGGAAAAGCCAATTCTCAAAATCATATAGTAATGTTAAGGACCCCAAATAGAAAAGAATCTTTAAAAATGCAGTTGAAATATTCATACTTTGTAATTTCAAAACTTACTGCAAACCTAGGAATCAAAATGGAGTGGCACTAGCATAAAGATAGACATATAGATCAGTGAAAAGAATTGAAAGTCCAGAACGAGTGCATAAACTCTGGTCAATGAATTTTAGCTAGGATGCAAGAATGATTCAATAAGGAAAGAATAATCTCTTTACAAAATAATTCTGTGCTAGTGTATATCAACATGCTAAGAAATAAATTTATATCCCTATGTAAAACAACATATCAAAATTATTTCAAAATGAATAAATAACCATAATGTAAGAACTTTCCATCAGAAATATATAAGAAGAAAACAGGGATAAATCTTTGTGACTCTGATTGGCAATAGATTTGTGAATAGGGTATCATGAGAAACCAATTAGAAAATAGATAAATAGGAAAATAGATAAATAGGAATTAATCAAACTTTTGAGTATTAAATACAGAAAATGAAAAGACAATATACACAATGAAAAAAATGCAAATACATATGAGTGATATCCATCCAATATATATCCAAGAATACTTACAAATCAACCATAAAGAAATAAATTACACAATTAATAAATGGACAAAGGCATGTGAAGACATTTTTCCAAAAAAGATACACAAATTTCCAATGAGCACATGAGAGTATATTTTACATTTTCAGTCTATAGGGAAATACAAATCAAACCAGTATGATATAGAGCTTTATAACTACCAGGATAACTATACATGAATGTGGGTCTGGGTTCTTTTTAAAGAAAGTAAGATTATGTAGCTCATGGTTTTGGAGGCTAAAATTCCAAAATCAGGGGGCCCTATCTATTTGGACTCTGGTGAGACCCTTTGTTACAATATAACATAGCAGATGGCATAATAGCAAGAGTATGGGCAAAAGGGAGTGAAGTGACATGGCAAGATAGAATTTTTATATAACAACTTGCTATCTCAGGTACTAGTCCACTCCTACCATACCTTATGCATTCCTTCAAAACAGCATTAATCCATTTATGAGGGTCAAGCCCCCATGACCTAATTACTTTGCACTAGAACTCACCTCTTAAAGGTTCTACCACCTCAACAGTGCCACACTGAGGACCAACACATGAAACATTGGTAGACAAATTACATTCAAGCCATAGAACTATAATATGAAAAGTAGTAAAGTATCAACTGTAAGCGAAGATGTTGAAAAATTGGAGCCATTGGTACAAGGCTGATTGAAAAATGGTTCAGATGCTGTGGAAAATAGTTTGGCCATTCCTCAAAAAGTCTAACACAGAATTACCATATAGCACATCTCTTCAACACATAGATATATACTGAAAATAACTGAAAACAAGTACTCAAAGAAATATATACACAAATGTTCACAGCAGCACTATTCACGGTAGCCAAATAGTGGATACAACCTAAGGTTCATCAATGAATGTACTGATTGACAAACTATGAAACACCCATACAATGAAATGTTATTTAGTAATAAAAAGAAATTAAATATAAGTATGTGATACAGTCAATGAAGCTTGGAAATTTATGCTAAATTAAAGAAGCAAGGTGGTAAAGGTTGCATATTGAAGAATGACTGTTTAACAGGTGTTTTTCACCTTAATAACAACTTGAATGAAGGTGAAATAAAGGCTTTCTCAAAAAACAGTGAGGAAGTTGGTTGTTAGTAGAAGAATCTTGAAAGAAAAACTAAAATAAGATCTTCAAAACTGCCAGATATGGTGATGCATGCTTGTAATCCCAACTACTCAGGAGGCTGAAGCAGAAGGATCAAAAGTCTGAGGCCAGCTTCAGCAACTTAATGAGGCCCCAGGCAAATTAGTGAGATTCTGTTTCAAAATAAAAACTAAAAATTGTTGGGGATATAACTCCATGATATAACACTCCTGGGTTAAATCCACAGTACAAAAAAAAGAGGGGGAGAGAGAGAGACAGAGAGAGAGAGAGAGAGAGAGAGAGAGAGAGAGAGAGAGAGAGAGAGAGAGAGAGAGAGAGAATATGTCAGAGACATATCTATATAAAAAAGAACATTAAAAAATAAATATATGAAAATAAAATGGAATATTTTCTTCTTATTTAATCTAACAGATAAATGTTCAGAATAATTGCATCAACCATGTATTGAGTAATTATAGCTTATGGATAAGTGAAATGAGTGAAAGCATTGCTCAAAAGGATGGGTAGGGTGAAATTAAAAAACCGTTATAGGGAATGTGTACTCTCTATAAAGCAGTAGAGTGTTATCTGAAAGTAAATTCCTTTCAAAGTCCTTGTAAATGTATTTACATTGCAAATTCCGTATCAACAACACAAAAAAGTTTTTTTCATAAAATGTTGACCATGATTGTGTTTAAAATGGTGCAGGGCTTAGATATTTCTATTCTACTTACTCTATGCCTAGCTCTTTTCCCCCAAAATTAGACATTCACTTCCCTCCTTTACTGTTTTAGGAAATATCAACATGGGAAACAGAACTTGCTTGCTTCTTTCTCAATCTATTCCTCTCTCAAACTAGGCAATAATACTTTATAATTGTACACAAGAGTTCTTAAAATAAAATGTGAGTATTCAAAAATCTTTTCAAAAGAAATATGATTGACATGCTAAGTGAGGAGAGGAAATAAAACATGGACAATTTTTTGATAGTGAAAATATATTTTATTTTTTGAATATAATAGCTGCCAGCAATATACTGGTGTTGATGTTCCAGAGAGAGAAAAGAAAATACAAGTATTCAATAATAAGCTTTCATTTGCCTATTCAGGAAATTCTAAAGAAAATACTCCAATTCTGTTTAACATTATGGCTTGGGGAGTTTTGTTTTTCTCCCTTGATAAAAATATAATTTTGGATGCCCCAACCTTGATGCTCTGTAAAGGATGGAATTTTTAAAGCCAATAAATATCAACCATGAATGCTTCCCTCTCATTGAATTAAATATTGATTATAGCTGGTGTAAGAAATTGATGAATCAATTAGTTTGATGAAATGTGTATCAAATGTTCATGAAAAAATAATTTCTATTTCCTCTTGTTTTTACTTTGTAGATACTTTCTAAATGGGTTTTTCTTTAATGCACAGAAATTTTAAAGCTATCTGCATGCAACTCTGGAGAGGCTCAAAACTCAACAGAAGTAAAAATGACTAAATTCTAGAACTGATCCACTCATTGTAAGAATAAACATCAGAAATCTCTTAATTGTACACAGATTATTCAAAGAGTTAAAGTTGTGAAAGCCAAAGTTACCAAAAAAATAAAACCTTATCTGAATTTTACTGAAAATTTGAATCTAAAATTTTTTTTAAAAGGAAGTCTATCAACTGGAATAGTACAGAGCTTCCCAACAAATTTCTCAGTGTCCATTGGAAAATAGTGAGACTTTCCATTCAGACTGCAATCTCCTCAAAGAAGTATAACAAAATGAAGAGGAATTACTTTTTAGCTGTAGAAATAAAACCAGATGATTTCCATACGTCAAGCCAAATACTACATGAATTGCCAAGAACATTGTTATGTCCCAAGTTTCTCAAGACTGTGTGCTAGGCTCCCTCCCCAAACACACGATGGAGTAAAAACTTGGCAGGATCTTACTAGCTGTGATGTAGTTGCCACTCAATTATGTCTCTCTGACTTCCTTGATAGAAAAATAAAATCAGTCTTTCTGCAGAGAAAAATAATTCTGCCTTCATCAAAGTCAGAAGACTGGCTTTTCTTGGACAGGCAGAGAGACAGCCAAGTGTAATAATTGGTGAATAAAAGCAACAGAGAGAAAAGATGCCCACAGGGAGCTGTTTCTGAGGGGTTCTAGGTCAACTCTTGTCTGGAGGACAGCAGTGCTGTCCTCTAGGTGCCCCAACTCTGTCTGCCTGGCCCATCATTCTCTGAAAGAACAGACACCCATTCTCTCAAATGTCCCTCATGCTTTAAGCTAACAGGTGTGGTTTAGTATCATCTGGAGGCCAAATTGTCATGTTAAAAATGTGAAGACTGCAGGATGAGGGGCCTGCTGTGCCCTGGGGCAGATGGGACACCTGCACCCACCAAAGCCACTGAAACCCAGACTCTTGATGGGAGCTAGACAGTAATTCTTTCTGGAACCAGGTAGATCATGCACTACTGTAACAAAAAGATGGGGGCTTAGACTTTTGATCAGCAATAGGAGCACTGTGAAAGGTAAGGTAAAGGAATCTCCCTGAGCCAAATGGATATAATATAAAGCTTTTTCTTATCTTCCTATACTAAGCTAATTACTGACAGGTTAAAGAATGTAGTTGTGCTTATAAAGTCAGGTTGCTACCATAAAGCCAGTGCTTACTAAATGTCACCATATCAAAGGGGAGAAAATATTCTTAAAATCCTTAAAGCAAATTTTAAAAAAAGAAAGAAAAGCCTATGAGAAATAGCACATCTTAAACAAGTTAGGTATACAAATGTTATTATAGTCACAACCACAGTCTTTGGAACAGTATTAAGAAAGTCCATCTTGGTTTGTTTTCTTTGGAATAAATACACCAAGTTCATTCTTGTTAGAGCACAAATAATTTATAATTTAGGACTTCCGATTTAAATGACAAAGTCAAAAGTCCACACCTAGAGTGCTATTTCTCAATTAATTGTAACTGCAGAAAAATTTAACAACATACCCTCACCCTAACACTGCAATCTGTATATACAAAGTGAACCACCTTCTGTGGAAAGTCCCATAGTAAACAGGTGGTGTGAGAGTTGGTAATATATGCTTTATGGTTCTCAAAACAGAATAGATAATGCACTCTCCAGATTTAATCTACATTAAATATGCTTTAGAAACAAAATGTACTTGACATTTTGACAAACCCACTCTACATTCTTTAGACTAACTTCTGTATTCATTAATTTTTACATTACTAATCACTGCACGGCTAGAGCTATGGCAACTATGTGTCAGTATATGTAGTGTTGCTCAAAAATATCTACAAACAACGAGGTGGTTACCTAAAAAGAAGCTTTTTAAAATAAAGAAGGTGACACTCTTCCAAATGAATGGCACGGGCAAAACACACATAAGAACAACACATTTAGAGTATCAGATACCCATCAGTTCTCTTCTAAGGAAAAAATGTTTGCGATCTTGAGAGTAGCATCCCTCCCTCTAAACTTTCACCTTCCACATAGTGTCAGATGTCACAATTTGTATGAAGGATAAATGATTTTAGGCAAAACTAAAAATCTGTCTACAAAAGAACAGTAGAATATGTAGTGACTTTCTGTACAAGGTGTTCTCTGGTGGTGGTGTCTTTCAGGATGTATCTAGGGTAGACTCAATTGAAAGTATCTCTGATACAGTAGCAATCATTTCATATACTCTTACTAAATATTACAAAATTCCAGAAAGTACATGACTACTTCATGTACCATGTATTATGCACCAACTTGCAGTTGACTGATGTCATAGCTACTACCTTAACAGTTAAACACTGAAACTCAAAAGCTCTGCCATGTATGCACAGAATGGTAAGGACTTCAGAGAGATGGCAAACTGCCTCTCAAGTGGAGGGTTTGTGATGGAGTGTCTCCAAGTTACAGGAGAGGAGGACACAATTGGTAGGGAAGGTTGTTGGCAAGATAAGAGGATTTTACTTCTTAGGAGTGTATATTTTAAGATAACTACTATACCTTTTCTACCCTTGATCCTAATCTTGAATAACTGCATGTTCATGCAAAACACATTTCTACTTTATAGGAAGATGAGAAGTCTGTTAGGAAAAGCATATTCTTAGGGAAAGATCTGAAGACATCTCTCTCTCGTAAGTGCTATTTTATTTGGTAAGTCTTTTGGCAACATCACTGTATGCTATTTCAACCTCCTTATCACTGGGACAGGTATTGGTAAACTCATCCCTACCATAGACATTAGTTAGGTATCTCCAGATGCCAGTCATTCCTTCTGGAATATCAAAGTTGCGATATTTTTTGGCCACCACCTTGACAATGTGCAGTTTGGGCAGCAGGTTGCAATCAGCTAGTGTCATTTCATTGCCATCCAGGAATTTACGTGTAGAAAACTTAATGTTCTCCATGTTGTTCTCCTCAATTTCATCAGGGAGAGGAGAATTCAGATACTGGTCCAGTTTATGCAGTGTTTTCAAGAGTCCCCTCTCCAGCATTTCATTAGCCTCTGGCCTTGAATTCTTAATATAAGCAGAGAATTTGGCAAAGATGTCCATTCCAGCAGTATTTGATTCTGAGTGTTTTGGTGAAAGCTTTAAGTACTTGGGAGGACATAAGACTTCTTCAAGAAATTCTTCAATTTTATTTACATCCGTTTTGACTTCACTGTTGAAAGTTATAAATGGTGGGTGTGTCCCAGGAGCCAAGTTCTGCAGGTCTGCAGGCTTCCTTTTCAGGTCAACAGTTGTGACGCTAAATACAACTCCTTTGAGCCAAAGAATCATGAAGAGCCTCTGGGAAAAGGGGCAGTTTCCTATGCTTTCACCATCACTGCCAGCCTTAACGAAGAGCTCGATGAGGGGCTCTCTGTCCTCCTCCTTCAGCCCATTCAGCGGCAGGGACAATGCCATGGCCGGCTCTCCTGGGCTCCACGAAAGGCAGTGGGGCTGGGGCTCCTGCTACTCTAGCTGCCAGCACCCACTGCTCTGCACTCACTGAACAGTCTCAGTGTCTCCCTCTCTGCTGCACTCGCTGGTCAGTCCTGGCATCAAGCTGGCCACAGCCTCAGGTCCTCAGCACTGCCCCATGCCCCGCATGACTCTTCAATTCTTAATTTAAAAAATAAGTAAACAAAAAATAAACAAAGAATGAGAGGAAATGAATAGAAAATAATTACAAACATGCAAGATAATTATCCAACTATACCAATAATCACTTGAAACATGTATCAGACACTAAGAGAATGACTAGAGGCAAGGCAACAATATTTGTTATCTATAAGAAATCCATTTAAAATATGAAGAAATACCATATTAAAGTAATGAACACAAATCACGCACATGATAACACTAACAAAAAAGCTTACCTAGGTATATTAATTTTAGATAAAGTTGATTTTGGAAAAAAGAAGATTATCAGGGATAAAAATGAGCATTTCATAATAGTAAATTAGTCACTTCTCCGAAAAGGCGTAATAGTACTTAATACATGAGCCAAAACTGATAGAATTTCCAAGAGAAAGAGATAAATCTACTATTATAGTTGGAGATTTCAACACCCCTGTATATGTAATTGACAGATCCAGCAGACAGAAAATCAGTAAAGATATAGTTGAACTGAACAGCACCATCAATCAACAGCCTCTAATTGACATTTATAGAACATTTCATCCAACAACAGAAGAATACAGAGTCTTCTCATACTCACATGTAACATTCATAAAAATAGATCATATTCTGTAATATAAAACACATCACAACAAATTATTTAAAGACAGAAATGATGAAATCCATGATCTCTGACCAGTGTTATTCAGCTTTCTATTATGGTAACAAATACCTTAGATAGATTGTTATAAAAAGCAAAGCTTTATTTTGGCTCATTGTTCTGGAGGTTTTAGGCCATGACACATTGGCCCTGTTGATTTCGACATGTAATGAGGAAGCACATTGTGATGGAAATGTATGACAAAACAAAACTGTTCATTAGTAGCCAGGAAATCAAAGAGAGAGGAAGAGAAAGAGACTAAGAATCCACGATTTCCTTCAAGGCATATCCTCAAATACCTGAAAAACTCCAACTATACCTTATCTTTTAAAATTTCTACTACCTCCCAGTAATGCCAAGTAGGGCAGCAAACTTACAACACAGGGGTCTTTTGGGAAATTCTGGATCCAAAATATAGCAGATCACAATGGAATTCAACTAAAAAGTAACAGAAATACAAGTGGAAAATCCCAAAGTAATTGAAGATTAAACAAAAACCTCTAAATAGAATGTGAGTTTAAAACAAGCCCCAAGATAAAATTTTAATATATTTTGAAATAAATGAAAATGAAAATAGTACTTGCCCAGTTTGTGTTAAGAGCTAGCATGTATTAAGGGGAATTGTTAGAGATAAAAACTGATAGATTTTGCTATATTCTAAGGTCTTCTTCAAATTCTTTCTCTAATGTTCTCTAATGTTGAGGCTACTATGAATGGAGTAGTTTTCCTAGTTTCTCTTTCAGTGGATTCATTGAATATATATAGAAATGTATTTGATTTATGGGTATTGATTTTATATCCTGCTACTTTGCTGAATTCATTTATCAGTTATAGAAGTTTTCTGGTAGAATTTTTGGATCTTCTAAATATAGAATCACATTACCAGCAAATAGTGATAGTTTGAGATCTTCTTTTCCTATTCCTATCACTTTTTTTGTTTTGTCTGACTAATTTCTCTGGTTCAAGTTTCAAGAACTATTTTGAATACAAATGGTGAAACAGGGAATCAGTGTCTTGTTCCAATTTTTATAGAGAATGCTTTCAATTTTTCTCCATTTACAATTATATTGGCCTTGGGCTTAGCATAGATAGCTTTCAAAATGTTGAGGTATGTTCCTTCTTTCTATCTGTAGTTTTTTTTAGTGTTTTGAACATGATTGGATGCTGAATTTTGTCATATGCTTTTTCTGCATCTATTGAGAGAATCATATAATTCTTTTCTCTAAGTATGTTGATGTGATGAATTATGTTATCGATTTCCATATGTTGAAGAAACCTTGCATTCCTGAAATGAACCCCATGATCACATGGTGCACTATTTTAATACATTTTTGTGTGTAATTTGACAGAATTTTATTGATAATTTTTACATCTATTTTCATTAGGGATATTGTTCTGAAGTTTTCTTTCCTTGATTTGTCTTTGTCTGATTTTGGTATCAGGGTGACACTGGCTTCATAGAATGAGTTTGGAAGGGTTCCCTCCTTTTCTGTTTCACAAAATAATTTGAGGACTATTGTTGTTAATTCTACTTTGAAAGTCTTGTAGAACTCAGATGAGAATCTGTCTGGTCCTGGGCTTTTCTCAGTTGGTAGGCTTTTGATAGCATCTTCTATTTCATTGATTGAGATTGATCTGTTTAAATTGGGTATGTCCTCCTGATTCAGTTAGAGTAGATCATATGTCTCTGGAAATTTGTCGATGTCTTTGATAATTTCCATTTTTATTGGAGTATAAATTTTCAATATAGATTCTAATTATTTTCTGTATTTCAGTAATGTCCATTGTGATCTTTGCTTTTCATCATGAGTTTTACTAATTTCTCTCTTTCTCTTCATTAGTGTAGCTAAGAGTTTACTAATTTTATTTATTTTTTCAAAGAACCAAATTTTCACCTTGTCAATTTTTCAATTGTTTCTTTTGTTTCAATTTCATGTATTTCTGCTCCTGATTTAATTATGTCCTGTCTTTTACTGCTTTTGGTGTTGGTTTATTCTTCTTTTTCTAGGGCTTTGAGATGTAATGTTAGGGCTAAGGAACTGAACAGACACTTCACAGAATATAAAATATAATTGATCAACAAACATATGAAAAAATGTTCATAATCTCTAGAAATTAGAGAAATGCAAATCAAAACTACTCTAAGATATCTTCTCACTCTAGTCAGAATGGCAATTATCAAAAATACAAGCAATAATAAGTGTTGGCGAGGATGTGGGAGGAAAGGTACACTCATACATTGCTGGTGGGACTGCAAATTGGTGCAACCACTATGGAAATCATTGTGGAGATTGAACTTGGAATGGAACCACCATTTGACCCAGCTATCCCACTCCTCAGTTTATACACAAAGGACATAAATTCAGCATAGTGCAGTGATGCACCACATCAATGTTTATAACAGCTTAATTCACAATAGCTAAACTATGAAACCAATGTAGATGCCCTTCAACAGATGAATGGATAAACAAAATATGGTACATATATACCATGGAATGTTACTTGGCCTGAAAGAAGAATAAAATTATGGCATTTGCAAGTAAATGGATGGAATTAGAGAACATGAAGCTAAGTGAACTAAGCCAATCCCCAAAAAACAAAGGCTGAATGTTTTCTCTGATAAGCAGATGCTGATGCATAGTGTGTAGGAAAGAATGAAGGAACTTTGGATTGTGAAGAAGGGAGTGAGAAGAGGCGTGGGACTATGGGGGTGGAAGGACAGTAGAATTATATTATATTACCCAATATACATGTATGATTACACTACTGGTGTGAGTCTGCACCACATACAGCCAGAGGAATGAGAAGTTGTGCTCCATTTGTATACAATGTGGCAAAATTCATTCTACTGTCTTATATAATAATTAGAACAAATTAAAAATTTAAAAAAATGGAATAACAAAAATCAGATAGAATTTATAACATTGAATGTATATATTAGAAAAGAAGAAATCTGAATTTAATTATCTAAGTTTCCACTTTAAGAAACAAAAGTAAAAACAATATAAATAAGCAGAAGAAAATGAAAATGTAAAATCAGAAATGAGAACTAATATCAACGATATTATAAATAGAAAATCAATAGATAATATTATTAAACCCCAGATTGTTTTAAAATTTAACTAACACTGATAATATTCTATTCATGTTGTAGGGACAGACGAGGCAAGGCACTGAAGATAGTAGGCAACAGTTTTATTTGGCTACAACCAGGTTCAGAGGGTACAGCTTTGGCTGTAATCAATTAATCCCCTGAACCTAGAGTTCAGGTAATTTTAGAACTTTATACCCAGCATATAAGGGAAGAGGCTCAGAAGTTCACAGTCTGCAGAAGTTCACATAAAAGCAGCTTTTTCTTTCACTGCTTTGGGCAAGTTAACCCTTCAAGGACAACACATGAGAAGGGGAGCACTTTCTTTCTTTTCTCCCCCTGCCAGCTGTTACCATGGAGCCCAATTGGTAACTTCTCTTACAATGTAGACATCTCTGTGAAGCCCCAGCTCAAGGCCAGTGGCCTTGTTAAAAGAATTATCTTTTTATTATCAAATTTTTCATTTGTAAACACACTTCTACAAACTACTATACTGGATAAATGTTTGTGAAAAATAACTAAAGGGGTGTGCAGCTCCTGGAGTGCTGATTTCTTCCAGGCCAGTGGCCAAGGAAAATGGAGCAACAGGAAAATAAGAAGTTTACTTACATTGAACTATTTTTGAAGAGACTCTTTTGCTTATAGTCCTAAAATCAATCATGAAGAAGATTTCTGGAGAAGCTTAGTTAAGATTTTCTGTGAAAGAGGGGGTGCCACTACATCTGAGTGACTCAAAGGAAAAAACACAGAAGAGAGGATATCACTACAGATTCCATAACTCATTATAAGGGCAATACAAGAATATAATAAATAACTCTATGCTTACATATTTGATGAATTAGGTGAAATGGATCTGTTTCTTGAAAAATATGAACACCATGTTTTGTAACAACAAAAATTTATAGCCTGAATAAGAAATATGAATCAATTTCTATTAAAGAAATATGAATAATTGATAACTTTTTTAAAAAAAAGCAATAAGTCAAGATATGTTTGATTTTGAATCCTATCAAATTTTTAAGGAAGAAACCATTCCAGTTATCTACAATCTTTCCATAAACACATTATGAGAAGGGAAAACTATAGATGAATATCTCTAATGAATATAGATACAATTCACAAAATAATACTAACAATTCAATTCCAACAATATATAAAATAATTATACACCAAAAAGTCTTTATTCCAGATATGTAAACCTGGTTCAACACTCAAAAATTAATTAACAAAATGAATCTTTTGCAGCAAAAAAGTAAAAAGAGTTCACATGATCATACCAACAGATGCAGAAACACTTCACCAAAATCCAACAATAATTTTAAGAGTTTTCAAATGAGTACAGTGCTACAGTTCCAATTTCTAAAATAAATCTACAAAATGAAATGTGGAAGTGTTAATGTAGATATGTTGCAAGTAATAATGTAGAGAATTTTAATGCTGAAAAACTAGATATTTTTTCCATTATTACTGGAAACAAGGCAATGATCTCCATCTCAAATACTGTTCAACATGATACTGGAAGTCATACTTAATGCAATAAGACAAGAAATGAAATAAAAAACACATAGAATGGGAAGATAGTAGCTATAGCAATGTTATAGAACACAAGCTTAATAAACAAAAATTCATGGATATGCCTACATAAAATCCAGGAAGATCCATTAAACTAGAGAAATCTTTATCAGGACTAGTGGAAAAAATTACATTTTATTTACAGATAACACTCTAAAAACATTTTTAGCTGTGTGTTTTATTCAGCTTTTTCAGACCCAAGAAGAAAAATTTTAGAGGAGGAAAAGTTTATTTGGCAGCTCAAGGATTCCAAGGTCTCAATCTATAGACAGCTAGGTCCATTCTTTGGGGCTCAAGGTGAGGCAAGACATCATGTCAGAAGAGGGAAGCAGTTAACAAGGAAATTAGAGAGCGGAGAGAGAGACTATACTCTCCAGACCCAAAATATATACCCAATAGCCACACCCACAAATGAACCATTTCCTCCAACCACACCCCACCTTCCCCCAGTTACCATTTAGTTAATCCCATTAGGGATCAATTCTCTGACTAAGGCTATAATCCAATCACTTCTCCTCCAAACCTTGCAATGCCTCACATGTGAGCTTTTGGGTGACACTTCACATCCAAACCATAACATTGTGGTTACTAAAACATGGAAGATTAAAAAATAAAAGAGAGATAAGAGATAAGAGAGATAAGAGAAATGAGAGAGAGAGAGAGAGAGAGAGAGAGAGAGAGAGAGAGAGAGAGAGAGAGAGAGAGAGAGAGAAGACCAGAGCTCAAAAAGTTTAGGAAAATTTACCACAATAAAGAACAGATTTTTTTGGGGGGTGTGTGTATGTGAGTGTACCAGGGATTGAACCCAGGGCCAATCAACCAGTAAGCCACATTCCCAGCCCTTTCTTATATTTTAGAGACTAAAGACAGGATTTTACTGAGTTGCTTAGGGCCTCTCTAAATTGCTGAGGCTAGCTTTGAACTCACAATCCTCCTGCCACAGCCTCTGGAATCTTTGGGATCATAAGCATGCACCGCAGTATCCCGCTCAAGAACAGAAACCAACAGACTAACTATTCATTGCATGAGGACTGAACCTAGGAATCGTAACTCTCAACATAGCAAGTAGGCTTTAATAACTGAAAAGGACCTTTCCCCCAGAACCCATGTTAATTGTGAACATGGAAGACAATAGCTAAGAAATAAACATCCATAAAATATAGGATTATATGCTGATAAGCTATCTAAAGACAGGGAATCAATATAAATCTCTTCTAATAAATTATGATTCATATCATGAAACAAAAATTATTGTGGATTTCTTCTCTGTCCTTCCTACCCAAATAAATTTGTTCTGTTCCTTCTCCATCATTGTATAATGAATAAATGAATATTGAGTGGGTAATTTATTTTTATATAAAGGTGATATACCTTAATTATTATCCATTTCTTAACGAACAAGTACATATACCAAACATAATTTCCTTCAAGATAAATTTGGTAACTAGATAAGTCTGTGAAAATGTCTCAGTTTAAGAGGGTATAAATGCATTGAGAAAATGGTATAAGAAAATTTAAATATATTACATTGGTGAAAGTCACATGAAAGATATTGAATTTACAAATAAATTTACATGTTTTATTGTTGATTTTCCTAAAGGCTCATCAGCCTCCCATCTTCCTTAGTTTCTGTTCTTGAGTTCTTGAGATGGGTACTGTGGTACATGTTTGTAACTCCAAAGGCTCTAATTCATTCAATTAGCAATATACTATCATTCTCCTGGCTTTAGAGAAACCATAGTTGACACAAATAAACCAAAATGATCCCATTATTCTTTTATGAGTGCTTTTAAAATTCATTCATTCTATTCTTTCTCTTTCTATTCATTTTTTCCTTCTTTTTCTTTCTTTTTAGCAGTGGATATATAATCCACTTAAGGGATACTGAACATTTAGGGAAAATAATGCTCCCTTTTCCTTTAATCGAAATGTATATTTTGATAATATGATAGTTACAGATGCTTTAGTCATTTTTGGATCATAAGAATATAAACTTAGGAAAAAATATATACCAAACATGGCACAGGGGATAAATACCTAAACAGTCTACTTATATGCTGCTATTGCTAAGGCATTTTGCCAAAACTGAAAACATTAAATTACTAGTAAAATGATAATTAAATATCATTATTGCAATGTTTTGTTTTCTCTTATAAATTAGGATATGTTAATATGGTATAACAAAAAGAACCAAAAATATAGTATATCAAACCAGATGAGGTTTTATTTTTCTGTATGTAAAAGCCCAGCATGGCATGGGCTCTCCAGGTTCAATTTGTTGCTTGATTTCACAGTGTCATAAAAAAATTGGGCTATTCTATGCTATTTCTTTGCCTCCTCCCCATTCCCCCACTGACCAGTCTCACCAGCAACAGTTAGAATTGGCAACCATGTCAATGTTCTCGCCTACAAGAAGGGGTAAGAAAAAGTGTAGGAAAAAGAATTTTATATAGAAATAATGTGAGAAGAATGTTGCATTCATCACTTCTACTCACCATATAATAGTTAATATTTAGGCAAATGGCTCCATGTGGCTTCAAGGGGATTAGCAAGTTCTTGTCATGCCAAAACATAGGGTGGATGGTTGATTTTATATTTCTTGAAAGAAAAAAAATGAGAACAATTAGCAGTTTTTTACACTTGTAGGAACTGAAACACTTTTAAAGAAATAATTGGTCTGAATAGTCAAATAATTTTGAAATTTTAATAAGTAAGCAATGATGATTATTTTTGAGGTTTTCTATTTGGAAAATTGTTGAATTTGAAAAAAGCAGGTTATAAATAGCATAGTGGAAGCTAGACTGCATTAATTTAATGCAAACTATTCTATAAAAATATTTATTGTGAAGATGTAGAGAAAATGAGTATGTAAATTTCATGCTATTTTATCCTATATACTGTTATAGTTGAATTATATTTTTAAAAAACAGGATGAATGTTTTTTCTTAATCCTGTTGAGTATATCTTTCATGTCCCAACATTCAAAATTAGAAGAAACAAATAAAATATAATAAATTTTATCATTAGATATTCAAATGCTAAACTAACCATGTGTTCTTTTACTAAACACACACTATTTATTTTTAATTTTCATATAACATTGACTTACGGTGATATTTTGTTTAGGACTTTTCTTCTATTTTATAGAATATACTGAAATAGATTTTCTTTTTATTAAACTGTATTTGTCAAATTTGGGTTCTGCTAGCTAGCATCATTAAGTGGAAGTATTCTTGGGAAGTATTCTTCCTTTATCAGTTTTTAAAATAATTCCTTTAAGGTTCAAGTTTTTTTTTTCTTAACTAATGGAAAAATTACTAAAACGTCATCTGAGCCCAGAGTTTCTATATATGAAGGCTGATTACAGATACTGTATAATTTATGTTTTCTATTATTTCTCGTTTCTTTATTCAACTTTTCAATACAAATGCCAAGAATATATTTATGTTTTATGTTGTTAAACTCTAATTGGCATGTCATATTTTCTCATTTTTTTATTCCTGATATTGAAACTTTGCTTTTTCTCTCATTATTTTTCAGTTATCCCAAATAGTTGTATGTAACTTATACACATTGTCTGAAGGTGAACTTATACAATATTTTAAATACATTTGCATTTTGACTATGATCTGTAACTTGAGATCAGGTGTGGCATTTTCCACTTATGACATCATATTGGCACTCAAGTTTCAAGAGTTTGGAGCATTTTGGATTTTGAGGTTTTATTTTCTCTTCAATTCTGAGGATATTTTACTGAATATTGCAACTGTGACTGATAATTGTTTTCTTTTAGAGCTTGGAATATCACCTTCTAGGCCTTTCTTGATTTTAGGGTCTGAGTTGAATGATCAGAAGTGAACCTTATTGGTTTGACTCTAAATGTCACCGATATTTTTCTCTTCTTGTGATTTTAAATATTCTTTCCTTATTTTCTATGTTAGGAAGTTTGATTATGATGTGCCTTAGAGAATCTCTTTCAATCTTGCCTATTTGCAGTTCTATATGCTACTTGTTTAGAGTTGTCCATCTTATTTATAATGTTAGGAAAATGTTCTGCTATTATGTCACTGAAGAATTTCTTAATGCCTTTAACCTGGGTCTCCACAGTCTCTTCTATCCCACTGACTCTCAAATTGATGTTGTCCCAGAGTTCTTATATATATTCTGATCATGGTCTTTTATGTTTTCCTTTTTTACATACTGATTGTTCAAGTTCATATATCCTGTCTTCTAGGTATGAAGTTCTGTCTTTGAGGCCTGTAATTTTATTTGTTACACAATTTTATCGGTTGGTGATGTTTTCCAATGAATTCATAATTTGATTCACTGTATCTTTCATTACCAGGAGTTCTGATTGGTGTCTTCTCATTATGTTTATTTCTTTATTAAAATAGTCTTACACCTCCTGTAGATATTTATTATTAATTTTTATGTGGTGCTGGGGATTAAACCCTGTGCCTCGCTTATGCTAGGCAAGTATTCTGGCGCATTAGCTATTAGTGGGGGGGTGGGGGGAACATGAAGGGGTGATAAGAGGAAGCAAAAACCAAGGAACGAACAAATAAAGAAATATAAAAACAAAACAAATCCATGTAAAATCAAATCAAAACTGAATAATAAATGGGTGAAGAATAAAGCAATTAAAATGAAACACACATATCACAGCAAGAACATATCAGCCCAGCAAGAAAACATAATAATGCAAATTGGGGGAAAAAAAGAAAGAGTGAAATAGGAAAAAAATATCTTAGAAGTAAAGGACTTTTTTTCACTGATTTGGTCAAAACTGTTGACAAAGATAGATGTTCATTGCTTATGCTATTGTGCTTTACTTTGTATTTTTGTTTATTTATTCATTATATATTTGGGTTCTGGGATCCTTAGATCAAGAAATGGAGGTTGTTAATTCCCACTTCTTTGTGCTTCTTACCAAGCTCCCAGCTCTATGGTCAGGAGCCAAAATTGGCTATAGAAGTTCTCGACTTCCAATCTCACAGTATAGGATGGGATAAACTGGGGAGTGCTGACAGGTGATGTACTTCCTCAGTGGGGCTGGGGCAGAGTTTTAAATTAGAAGTTCCAGCGGGTAAGGTTTATTCCTGGCTGACCTTTGAAACTCTGTCTGTGGGTATTGAGATTTTACCCACAACCCCTATAGCTGGGCAGATGCCAATCTCTGCTGTTTGGGACTTAGGAGTCTTCCAAAAATTCCACTTCCAAAAACTAAACTTTCACCAGCCTCATATATTCACTGCCAAGGATGTGAATTACCCAGGATCAGACCTGGTGTGCAGATGCATCTATGTGGCTTTTTATTGGAATCTTCCCACTGCTTATATGAAACCACCAACAAAGGGAACTCTAATTCTTTAATGTCCTGAGCCTGGATCCCCCTAGGCACTATTATCTTGGCACCTGTTACAATCATAATGGTCTACCACATACTCTGGACCCCATAACAGGTGATTCCTGGGTCAGGCTGGATTCTTCATGAGTTCCTGATCTCCTACCTCTGCTCACTGTCACAAAGCCACTTGAAATTGCCTCCTGCCACTGCTATGACTCTGGTTCCAGGCTTCTCATTCTAGTTGATTTTCACTCAACCACTTCCCCAAACATCTCTGAGTCACTTAAGATCAGCTTTCCTCTCTATTCCACAATTTCCCAAGACAATTTTATTCTCCACACTTTCTCTCTCTCTCTCTGCCTGTGCTTCCTCTCCTCTCAGCAGTGGGCTGTGACACTGAAGCCTCCTGCTGCAGCCAGCCAAGCTGGCAAGTCTCTATAGTATTCTTATTTTATATTCAAAGTTTCTGACTTTCTGTGTCTCTGTAATTATTTTACTGTCCAGCGTTGAATTTCAGTGATTTCCCTTAGTCACTCATCTCACTGAGCTGCAGTTTTCCTGCTGTTTAAATTTTGTGCTGTGGAACTCCTGGGGAGTGCATCCTTCTTCCTCTTATCCATCAACTTCAGAATGCCCTGGTGCCATTTTGATTTATTGACTCTATGCTGGGAGATACAGTTGGAGAAAAAGTGATAAAATCTACCACTAATGTGGAGGTATTTCAACTTCCAGTCTTTGCTGACTTGCCTAGTACTACTAACTTTAGAAAACTCAAACAATGCTTAAATGAATATGTAAATGCAAATATCTCTCTGAGATACTTACTACAATTCATTTGTAAAAACACCCAGAAGTCAGAGTGCTAGATAGTTAATTCAGCTTTCACTTTTTTTTTTTTTTTTTGAGAAACATTTATACTACTTTCTATAATGGCTAGTAACTATACTAATAATATTATGGTGTATTTCAGAGTTACTAAAAGAATAAATTTAAATGGTTTTGCCACAAAAAATGACAAGGAGACAAGTAATGGGATATGTTAGTAGCTTGATATAATCTTTCTACAATGTATAAAAACATCACATTGTAATTTCTGAATACATACAATTACTGTCAACTAAATAAGCAAGTAAGTTTAAAATTTGAAAATATAAACCTCAAATACATAATATATCCAGGTTTTACTGAAGGATTCAGTGAGAAAAATGCAATGGAATGAGTTTACTTCATTTTACCTAGAATGAAAATTTCTAAATGTCCCCCTTCAAGCATTCTATGATTCTTCCCCTGATTTTGCTATCTTCTCTACTTCTCACTATTTTCTTCATGGATTGCCTCTTTCTACTTCTCTATTCTATAAAATAAAGGGGACCTGAAATAAGTTAGCAATTGAACAGGAAATACAAATTTAGAAAGAATATAGTTTTTAAAAATAAATAAATAAATATAAATGGACAATAAGGAATAGCACACAGAATATAATGAGGCAGTGCCTTGTAGAACCCCAAACAGAAGGGAAAGGGAAAAATAAAAAAAATAAAATAAAATATTTTAAATTGTGAAACAACAGAGTAGGGAAGAACTTACATTCTTACTTTGAAAATTTCATTAGAATGTTGGTCTACCTGTGCAGCTCATTAAAAGTTACCAGCAAGTAAGAATTCTCACAGTGTAAATTTTAGCTTCATATTACAAACCACAGCATAATCTTATGGATGCTCACAGCTATAAAGAGAATAGTATTTTAAAGCAATATGCATAGTATATATTCACTGAGGAGATACATTTTAGACATTACAATGAAATAGAGGCTTTGCTTAAAAGATTAAGAGACAGTAAGTGAGCAATAATCTTTAAGAAGTTCCAATAATTGTAAATTTTTTACTTCTATGTTAATTTTCCAGTCTGATATTTTGCAATAAATACAAAAATAATATTATTTACAAAATATTTTAGAGCATTTTATTTTCATCATAAAGTCAGTAAATGGAGGAAATAGTAAGTTGAATTGTATTTTACAAATGCACATAAAAAGGAAAAGCCAGTAATGTCTAGCCCCATAGGTCTTTGCATTTAAATAGAAATTGTTATAAAAAAAACATTATAAAGGCAGTTTAAAGGCACTGGGTGTGAAGGCAGGCCTGAAAGAACACCATTAGTAATATAGCAAGAATATTGCATATGTCTGAAAGCACATTAAAATGATAATGAAAATGAGGCCATTTTTTATGAAGTATTTATACTTCTACATCCTGGTCATCACTGAAAAATAATAAAATTAATTTTACACTCTTTGTTCTCTGCTCTCTTAAACTTGAAGATATTATTTTCAATTACTTTTGGAAAATTTCCCTCTTGCTTTTTTTTATAATCTTTAAAAAATACTTGAAAGGTGTTTTTCTATGAGCATATGTGTTTGTATATGAATTAAGGAATTTAGTACATTGATTATTTTTTTAGTTGTAGATGGATACAAAAATGCCTTTATTTTATTTATTCATTTTTTTTTTGTGGTGAAGATCAAACCCATTGCTTGACATGCACCAACCCCAGCCCCACATTGATTAATTTTAATTGATGAAAGATGCTTCTGTTGGGGCTTGGGATGTGGCTCAAGTGGTAGTGCACTTGCTTGGCATGTGTGAGGCACTGGGTTTGATCCTCAGCACCACATAAAAATAAAATAAAGATATATATATATATATATATATATATATATATATATATATATATATATTTTAAAAAAAGATGCTTCTGAGCACTCTAACCCTTTGAAAAAATACCAATTTGATTTATAAATGTTACATGTAAATCAAAATATATGTGGTTAATGTAGTTATTGGTTTCCTATCATACATATTGTTTGGAATTTTTATGATGATTCAGGACAGAAATTTATCACTAAAGACATATCAAATTAAGAAGTCATTAGTAAATAAAAGGAATAATTAGTACAAAGTAATAATAATTGCCACTGATTTCAAAGAACCATTGTAAGTTTATGCGATTTATACCATAGTCACTGGTTTTACTAGTTAAATATAAAAAGTGTTTTAATTGATGTTTTCTATAACACAATATAGAATTCTTTTAATTCTAATGCTTTCAGTAACTATAAATTTTCAAGAACAGGCATAGCACCGGCCTGACTTTGTAAAGTCACATATTATATACAACTGTAAAGACCTATAAATGAGGAAGGAAAGCTCAAAGAGGTAGAATTATATCCTCATTGTAATTATTCTCAGTATTATTTCAATGATATATTTCTCATATTGGGAAATAAGAGAAAACATGAAGGAAGGCATATTTATACTTTCTCCTGGATTGACAAATATGGTTGTGATTTTTGGCAATATTTCACTGTGACTGGAATTCTGTCACAAAAAGAAGGTGAAGAAAGACAGCAGGTACAATGCATACATTTTTCTCAAGTACAAAGAAATGAGCAATAGAGGAAAATCCTTTAGAACTAAAGATTTAAATGATGAGAAAAAGGATGGTTATTCAAAATCACAGTTGTACATCAAACTGTTGCCTCATAATGGATAATTTTAGTATAAATGAAGCTGGAGTGTGGTTGCCAAATGATGTGGATGAGTGTGGAGCAATATTTCTCTCCAGAAGCTGAATTTTATGTGCAACTTTCATTATATTTTCACAATTGTCCACTAATTTATTGATGCTTCATTTGCATGCCAAATGTGTGGCATTTTGGAAGAAGGATGAAAGACTACTATGTTCAATCTAATTCAACAAGTATTCATTGGATCACTTATGTATTCAAGGCACTGTAAAGAATACAAAAGAGATAATGAGAACTGCCCCAGCCCTCAAGCAACTTTTAAACTACTGAGAATGACACATGGCACCATTAAATAAGTAATTAACTGCTAAAACAACTGGTGCAGAGATTGAGTACTATAGAATTTCAGACTAGAGAGAAATAAAAAAGGACCTGAATGCTTAGGAAATCTTCATGAAAGAGGATTAGTTTTTCTGTCACTGATGTAAATTTGAAAACAATGATATTGAGCCAACATACTTTATCACCATCTATGTGTGAGGCTCTGCTCTAAATAGTGCAGAATACACATAAAGGATTGAACCATGTCCTCAAAGATTTTATAATCTAGTACCGTAGCCAGCACACAAGTTCATGAAGAGATGCAATATAAGGTAGAATATTGTATGTTACAAATTTTTTAAAGTGTAAAAAATCTTCAGAGTATGGAAATAATTGTGAGTAAATAAAAAGATTCATAAAAATGGCATGACATTTGGAACACGGCATTTTGAATGTTGTTCACAGGAAAGGCTAGAATTTTAGTTGTCTGGAATAGACAGGAGTAGCAGCACCAGTATTAAAAAATAAGAACAAAACCTTTGGAGGCTGAAAAAGTACATGGCCTATTTTGTATGCAGTAACTCAGGAATAAATAAATGGGTAAAGTGGAATGAATTGTCATACTGAGCACTGGCCTGAAATTCAGGTTGAAGCACTGTTCTTAGCTCTTTAGGTTAAGGAAGAGCCATTAACAATTTTAAAAGGAAATAACTTGATTAGGGTCATGATTTAGAATGATCAGATGTGTACAAAGTTTTAATAGTGAAACAAAACAGGAGAATACCAGAAATAGGAAGATAAATGTCTTCTACATAATATATTTTGATGCTCTGCTGTTAAGCTGTGTTTTACTCAGCTTTTTGGACAAAATATATATCCCAAAAGAATGCCCCCAAAGACCCACCTCCTCCAGCCACACTCTACCTGCCTGCAGTTACTACCGGGTTAATCCATATCAGTAGTTTAATTCAACAATGAGGTTAAAGCTCTCATAATCTAATAATTTCACTGCTAAACAGAAACAAAATGAAATAGTCTCTTTTCAAATCACTGTGTTTCATATATCAATATACTTTTAACCTCCAAATTATTTTCTAACACTATATATTCTTTCTATACTATATTTGTTTGCAAAAATGAAATCAGGTTCTCTCTACAAAGATCAGATATCTTCCCTTTTTTGCAGAGTCATTTGCTTATATTATATTACCAATATTTATACCATTTGGGAATATTTTGGCATAGTAGAAGAAATGGAGGGATTTTTTCATGTTTATAATTTATGTCTTATAAAATCATAACAGTACCATTTGTGACAGTAGTCATCAAGTACACACTGAGACACTAGAAATATTCACATACTGATACTGGAATGTTACTTGTTAATGTTGTGAATTGTGTTCTGTAACAGAATTAGTACCAAAGCATTCAAACTTCATCAAAGCTAGGTATTTTCTGGGGCTAGAATAGGATAATAAGGAAGTTTCATAGGTAAAAAGGATATTTGGAACTCATTTAAGACATTTGATTGTAAATTACTTTTAAGCAAATTTGTCTATAGTCTTCTTTAACTCTCCATATGCTCTAATACTTGTTCCTCTTTTATCCATTCCAAAGACATGGTAATCGTGTCTCTTACACATAATTCAATTCAAATATTTTTCCCATTCATATCCTGTGTATGCCTATTTGATTGTCCATATCCATTTCAAAATATGTCCAATTTGACTATGTAAGATATGACTTGATTTAAAACTGGTGATACTCAGCCACCACATAGAGCTCTTACAACTAATAGGCCAGGGCTTTTTAATCAGATATATATTGTTTCATTGGCTTCCATGTAGTAGCTATCGTAAGTAAAATTTTGCAATTTCTAAACATGTATTCTACAATTTTTTAAAAGTATCATAAATTTTTCATTTGTCTCCAAACATATAATAGACTATCTAAGTCTGACTAAACACTTTCCAAAAATTTTCAATGACAAATAGAATTTTTGAGGAGTTTTTTCTTTTTCTTTGTGTTTCATTTAAATTTATCTAAATTATGTTTTAAATATATGTTTCTAGTAAATTTCAGAATTTATTTTTTGTATTATTATTGGTATCAATTTACTTTACACCATAAACATTTGAAAACAAATATGATACCATTCTAATCAAGCCTTCAATTTTACAATAAATGCATTTATAAATAATAACAATATGTATCATAATTTATTCAGAAGTTACCTATTAAACATTTGATTATCTGCCAGGTATTTCATGATAGAAAACTACAAAATCTCAAATCTTTGCACTTAAATTTAGAAGCTACACTTTCCTGATGTAAATACAGATATGATAGTGAATCATATATTCTATTTTTAAATTTTCTAAAAGTTTGATTTATTCTTTTTAGTTATACATGACAGGAAAGTGCATTTTGACACATTATACATACATAGAATATGATTTATTCTAATTAGGATCCTAGTCTTGTGTACACAATA
The DNA here is from genome assembly GCF_052094955.1 of Ictidomys tridecemlineatus. Lineage (NCBI taxonomy): Eukaryota > Metazoa > Chordata > Mammalia > Rodentia > Sciuridae > Ictidomys > Ictidomys tridecemlineatus. Next base: position 99,510,205 of record NC_135493.1, on the reverse strand, counting down.
GTGAGATTCACTGTGTTGTATTCATATATGTTCATAGGAAAGTTATGTCACATTCATTCCAGAATATTAATATGTCCTTAAGTTCATTAAAGAAAATGATATGTATAGCAGTTTAACTTATTTATGTTTAGCAAGATATCATTTTGCACAGAGAAAATGGTAAAATTATTTTTCAAATTTTGAATTTGAACAAATACCAGTAGCTATATATATTCATTCTGTAATGTATTGTTGTACAACTGATTTCACTTATATAGCATTAGCTTGTGTCTCTGTAGAATGATTCTATGACTGCTCTACTAACTATAGTTTACTTATAACTCTTTACTTTTTTTTCATATTCTCTTAGTTTCTCCTTCCTTCTTTGTTACTGTGTCTTTCTATTGTCAATCTAACTTCCAAGGCTCAATAGATAGATTTCAAACCAGTGTTCTTCACCTGTGTCCAATTCCCAGCATAACTAGTATCAAGTGAAATTTTTTATTTTTGTTTAAAAATCAATTAAGTTTAGCTTTCTAAAATATTTATGATTCATAAATAACGACACATTCCTTCCTCATACAAAAATAAAGATAGATTTTCTTTACACCATTTTTTTTGTATTCTAGGGTTGGTAGTAGCATTTTGTATATCCCTGGTTCAATCTGCAATTTTTATGATTTCTCCACAATTACCTTATAATCCCTTATCTATGTCTGTCTCTTATGGGAACTAGCTATATATAGCTAGACAAATTCATGAGAAATTATTATCAATTCTAGTAAAAAATCCGATTGCCTTTACTTTTAGAACCCTTATTGCTAAACAGGCAGCGTTTTTCTTTTTCTTTTTTATTCATAAGATAAATAATGCTGATGTTATTTTACTAAGGTCACCCATATCCTCCATGTTGGCATGTCTGTGAATGGCATTCCAATCTCCTCTTCCTTGAGTTCCCAGCAGCATTTGTCATATTTATTCACTTCATCCATCTTAAAACAATACTCATATGATGGCTTTTATATGACTTTGTTGGCTTTTCTCTCACCTTTCTGATTTCTCTTTGTTTTTTCTTTGCTGAACTATCTTCCTCTCTCCTATTTCTAAATGTCAGAGGTTCAGTTCTCAGAATTGACTTTCTTAAATTTCATTCTATATCCTATCTTTGGGGAATAGCATTAACTATTTATCATATGCTAACAAATCCCACAGTCCACTCACTTAATATTCACTCTCCCTTCTCTCCACCCCCACCACCTGCTGCAATCTTTCTCTCTCTTCATTCTTCCCTCATTTTCTCCACCCCTTTTTTCTCTTCTTTCATTTAACTGTAAACTAATGTATCAAATTGTGTTACAGAGGAAGCCACTGAAATTAACTTATCCAAAAAGGAATATAGTCCTTTACATATATGCTTCTCTTAACTCTTCATCTTAGTAAATGGTCCTCGGCATGAAAAACCAAATCTGTGAGGAATCCTCAACATTTACCTCTTTTTCATTCCCAACATATTACTCTATCATCAACTCTGACAGGCTGTATTTCCAAGCCACCATTATTTGCTTCCCAAATGACTAATGTCTTCTCCTACATATATATTCTCAAAACAGCAAACTAGAAATATTTTGAAAATGTGTATAAAATTATGTCATGCTGTGGCATATAATTTATCAGATGATTTTCCATTCCACAAGAATAGGAAAATAGTTAAGCATTTAACAAAAATAATAAGTTATCTCCTCTTGCTAGCCAAGTGCAATTTTTATATCTAAAAATATAGTATGATATTATACTCCTCATTTAGCTTCTGACCTGGTCTTACTACTAGCTATTTTTAGATCCCAAAGAGAAGAAAATATGTGATAAGAACCACTGGCTGTGTGCAGAAGAAGTAAGAAAAAATATTCCATTAACAATAACCTAAAAAAACACCAAAAACAAAAATACAGTTGGGAATTAATCTAACCAACAAGTTAAAAGAGCTCTACAATGAAAATTATCAAACACTGAAGAAAGAAATTGAAGAAGACCTTAGAATATGAAAAGACATTCCATATTATTAAGTAAGCAAAATGAGTACTATCAAAATGGCCATACTACCAATAGCAATGTAAAGATTCAATGCAATCCCCATCAAAATACAAATGATATTCTTCACAGAACTAGAAAAAACACTCCTAAAATTCATCTGGAAGAATAAGAGACCCCAAACAGTCAAAGCCATGCTAAAAAGCAGGAGACATCACAATACTGATCTGAAATTATACTACAGAGCTGTAGTAACAAAAACAGCATGTTATTGGTATCAAAATAGACATGAAAACCAATGAAACAGAAGACACTGATACAAATCCACAAAACTAGAGCCATCTGATATTTGGCAAGTTGCCAAAAATACATCATGGATAAAAAACAGCCTTTTTAACAAATGGTGCTGGGAAAACTGGACAGCTACATGTACAAAAATGAATCTAGACCCCTATCTCTCACCCTGCACAAAAGTCAACTTGAAATGGATCGAAGACTTAGGAATTAAACTAGAAACTGCAATTTCTAGAAGAAAACATGGAGTCAATACTGCATCATATAGGGGCTAGCACCAACTTCCTTAACAAGACCCCTGAAGCACAAGAAATAAAACCAACAATCAGAAAGTGGGATGCCATCAAACCAAAAACTTGCTGCACAGCAAAGGAAATTATTAAGAGCATGAATAGAGAACTTACAGAGTGGGAGAAAATCTTGGCCAGCTACTCCTCTGGTAGGGGATTAATATAAACAAAATACAAATAACTCAACACCAAAAAAAAAAAAACACAATACAAAACAAACAGAAAAAAATCAATCAATAAAAGGGAAAAAGAACTAAACAGAAAATTTCTTAAAGGAATAAACACAAATGACCAACAAATGCATGAAAACATGTTCAACATCTTCAGTAATCAGGGAAAAGCAAATAAAAACAACACTAAGATTTTATCTCACTCTAGTCAGAATGGAAAATGCTGGTGAGGTTGTGGGGGAAAAGGTACACTTATACATTGTTGGTGGGAGTGTAGACTATACAACCACTCTGGAAAACAGCATAGAGATTCCTCAAAGAACTAGGGCTAACCAGGTACAATGACACACACCTGTAATTTGGAAGGCTGAGGCAAGATGATGGCAAGTTCAAAACCAGCCTCAACAACTTACCAAGGCCTTAAGCAATTTAGGGAGACCCTGTCTCATAAAAAGAAAAAAAGCAAACAAACAAACAAACAAACAAACAAACAACAATAACAACAACAAAATGAACTAGGGTATAACCATCATAAGACCTAGCTGTCCCACTCCTTGGTATTTTCTCAAAGATATAAATTTGGCATACTACAGTGATAGTATGCCAACCTTAATGTTTATACCAGCACAATCCACAATAGCTAATTATGGAATCAACCCAGATGCCTGTCAATACATGAATGGATTAATGAACTGTGAGATACACACACACACACACACACACACACACACAAAATGGAGTTTTATTCAGCCATAAAAAAGAATGAAATTATGCCATTTGTTGACAAATGGATAGAAAGGAAGATATCACACTAAGTGAAATAAGCCAAACTCAGAAACTCAAAGTCCAAATGTTTTCTCTCATATGCAGAAGTCAGAGTAAAATAAAGGAAACGGGGAGGGAAGAATAGGATAACATAAAGAACCAATCAAATATAAATTGATAGACAAGCAAAAGGAAGTAGAGTAAGGAGAATGGGAGAGGGGAGGGAAGACAGAAGGGAAAAGGGGGATCATAAACTGAAATAGATTTCCATGCATGGATGAGTTCATTGAGAGAACCCAACTGCTATTTATTAGTACAAAGCTCTAATGAAAATAAAATTTAAAAGAATGATTGGCTGTGAATAGAAGTCAAAGATAACAGTGGAGAGAAATTATTTTTTTCTGTAGAAAAGCGATTATGCCAGAACACAAACATTACTTGGGTTTCTGGTTACGAGTTCAGATCCCAAGATGGTTTTGCAGATATGTAAATGAGGTATGAGAAATTTACTTCATATACTTTGTATGTCATCTTTCTTAGTTTTATTCATTTGCACTAGTCATTCATCCAGAGATCAGGAAATATTTGATTAACATAGCATTTGTCTCTGTTTTTCATGGGTATTTCAATGAAATGAGAAAAGTGAGTGAAACAGAGATGGTCGATTTGTTTCCTTCTAATAATAATAACTTATTTAATAAAACACAAAGTTTTCAAGGTATCTTCTGACTTCTACTCTTAGATTGAGTTTTATAAAAGCAATCAAAAAGTCTCGACTTTTTCGTCCTGTTGAATCCTTCTAATGATAATAAAGCATGAAAACATAAATATCAGAAGGTTACAAAATAACCTTGGTAATGCTTTCTTGTTTGCACTTTTATATAATAAATGAACTCATTATAGTATTTATCTCAAGGGCTGTTTCAGAGTTTTAGGAGATAAAGAAATAGCACACCTAGGTCAATTTTAGCATATTGTAAATACTCAATAAATACCCTTTATTATATTGTGAATTTTGCTCAATAAAACTGATTTGTAAGTTTGTTTTCATACTTTTAGGTGCTTCTGAAGAAAATTAATATAGTTATAAATATGTGATTCTGGGTGAAGAGTAAATATAATATGTACTTTTCACAAAAAAATCCATTATGGTTATGTCTTATAATACATATTATCTACACTTAATGAAATATGGTAATGCCATCATCATATTTCCAAATTGGCAAAGCAGAAATATTCTGGGTGTCCTCACCTTCTCCATCTTATTTATTTTATACATATAATGAGTTATTGATTGCAAAATACCTTACCAGACTCATCTTCCTCCCCAGGCCTTTTCTCATTACCCAATTTCCCTATGCTCTTCATTGTGTCTATAACATATAGATTTTTATTCTCTTCAGACACATAATAAGATCTTCCCATAGCAGACTATACATACTCCCCCTATACAAATTTTTTTTGTTGCTGGGCAAAATGACACACACCTGTAATCCAAGCAACTTGGGAGACTGAGGCAGAAGGATCACAAATTTAAGGCTAATCTTAGCATTTTCAGCAACTTAGCAATATGCTGTCTCAAAATAAAAAAAATAATAAAATTTAAAAAGAATTGGGATGTAGATCAGTAGTAATGCACCCCAGGGTTCAATCCCCACTACAAAATCAAACAAACAAAAGTTTTATTGAGTATATGCCATGCATCAGTTGGCTAAGTGCTTTTTTTTCCAAAATTATCATATACCATTATAGTAGATATGAAAACTTGGAAATAGAGACTTGGAACTTAAACTACCTATGAAAAATAACATAGGAAGTGACAGAGTAATCATTAAAACTGAAGATAGTCTGAATCCAAAAGTTATCCTCTCAATAAGCACATTATACAACTATCATAAAAGTTTCTTCTGCATATAAGTAGTATTTTTTTTTTGCTTTTAATACATTGTGATCTGTTAAATACTCTGTCTCACTGGATTATAAGTAAATCTCAAGCAGGAATAGGGCAAAATTTGTTTTCTATGCTCAGCCTTATATACGACTTGATGAAGAATACAATTTTTAAATGTTTCGAATAATTATTTTAAAAGTTAATTACTCTTTCTTTGAGTATAATTATATAAGGAGAATGTATTTTTACTTGCAGAATAAAACTTATGTTACATATGCTAAATCTGTCAAATTGTCCAATGAGAATAATAATAATAATTAAAAATTTTTGGCATAGGACATTACTGAAATAACAGTATATATATTAAAGTCCTGGTTAAACTAAGAAACTCCTCTAAACAATCCAATATGATGATTAAAAGAAATAATCTGGATCTGTGAAAACTAAGTTTTTATACATGACAAACAAACTCAGCAATTAAAATGAGGGTAGATGTATCAAAACACTACATGCCACTTTCAGGATTAAAATAAATTTAACAGATACCAGAGTTTATTTTTTTATGAAACTATTTGATTATGGTCTAAAATTTAGGACAAATAACTTATTAATCACATTTGCTTTACTTTAATATTCATACTAACTCACCAGAGTCAGCAGAGCCTGACTGTAAGCTCATTGTTTAGAAGAAAATGGCCTCTGTTTCTAAGATTTTCAGTTCAAAACAATTAGTGCTGAATTTCACAGTTAGATGGAGAGTTTACATCAATACCATTTTCTTCATGATTTTTATAATCTGGTGAAAAATGAGAGCTTTTAGGAATCATATAGCTATAGGTCATAGAGTAAGAATCACTAATTATTTCCACCTAATGAGAAAGAATGGTGGAAATTCAGTTTTTTATGGCATACATCAAATGACATTTGAAAAACATACATTGTAAAAAAAATCAATATTTCTGAGCTCCAGCTCTTTTCTATAAAATGAACAGGATAATATTTTCATTTATTTTTTACAAAGTATATGTTTTAGCTATTAATGGCAAAGGGTTCTGAGACCATAACAGTGAAAATATTTTTAATTTTTAATTAAAACAAATAATATATATGGAATAAATATAATAAATTTCGGCGTGTCCCATCTCAATATTTTCACCCATTTGGTCTTCTACAACAAAAATACAATAGAATGTGTAGGAAGAAGACACAGATCAAGTTGCTGACAGATTTGGTGCCTGGTTAGGGCACACTTACTAGTTCAGCTGAGTTCTCACAGTGTCTTCACATGGTGGAAGGCACAAGGGAGCTTTTCTCCATCTCTTTTATAAGAATGCTATTTGCACTAATGAAGGCTTTTTCCTTAACCTCATCACCTCCCGTACCATCATAATAGGGGTTAGAATTTCATCATATGAATTATGGGGGAAACACAAATATCCATCCTATAACACACAAGTACTATTGATTTTAGAATCACTTATATTCACAGAAAAATAAAAATTACATTTGCAGTGTGCATCTAAAACTAAAAGTTATTATGTCATAGGAAAATATAATAGTTGATTTTTTATATTTAATGCTATCAGTAAAAGTCATTTTACATGTTTTATGCAATATATATGTGAGAAAAATTATTTATCTCTAAAGTTCAATTTTAAGCATTTAGATTAAATATAAAGTGTGGGAAATACTTAATGATTTTATAAAACATTGCTATCATAAACAGAAGAAAAATTACAGAATTAAAAACAGGCATCAAATTAAGGACTAGTCATTTTCTAAAATATAAATTCTCCTCATATCTAAAAATCTTTTCATTTTATAGTACATAAATAACAAATCTCTCCAAAATGTTTAAATAAGCCATTCTTCTTATTACAAGCTAATTACAATATATTTATCTTTAATTTTTTCTAAGGTACCAAATAAATTATATATTGATTTAAATATGTAAAAGTGAAACTTTTAATCAGAATATTTGACCTTTCCAATTCTCCAAAGTCTTTTTTTGCCATTTGATATTATACATTCTGATTTACCTATCTGATTGTTTATGCATTTGTCCACATATGAATAACCAATTGATTGTTAACCAAATTATTTATCTTTACATAGTTTTATGGTTTTGAAACCTACATTCCTTAAAAATCACTTGAATATGATCATATGAAATAGAAAATACTGATAAAACTGATATCCTGAGTAGTAGATCTCATTATGTCAAAACTAACTATTGTCATGATACCTTTTTATCCTCTAGCCTGCTGGACTCACCTTGAACTTTAAGACTGAAATAAATCCAGTCATATTTCACACAGTACAAAATCCAGTGTCCATAACATTTTTCAAGATGCTTGGATAGGTCATTTCTCTTCCTCATCTTTGCTTAATATTCTTGACCCCTTGATCCTCAATTTCTCACTTCTGTCTCACCTTTTGTTTAAGTCATCCTTCCACACACAGGAATCCAACCTTGTCTTCTCCCTGGGAAATTGTGGAAGCTCAAAATTGATGCTTTACTATACAGAACAAAGTTATTTAGTTCTTTTATGGCCTTCCTGGGAATAGTCTAAAGATTTTCTCTATTGTGTTCATATCAAGATATTTTATTTAATAAAGCACTATGTACTAAAAAAGTGAGATCACGCTGCAATCCAAGGTAACAAACATAGATACAGTCAGTTGTGGTTTCAAATGCAATTATGTGTGTATATGTGTGTATATATACACATACATATATATTATAATTGCTCGATTTTATGAAGCTCTCAATATTATAAAGCATCAAAAAATTAGAGGCAATTTTACTTGGCAAAAATAAAAATGGCCTCACATCAAATTCCCATTTTTGCATTTGTTATAAAATGGGCCTTGATTACAAAATTATCTAGAGGTGAAAGACATATTTATCTGTATATAATTTGATTGTATGTTTACCATTCAGATTACTTGCATATAAAAGTTCACATCTTAAAGTAACAATTATGTGAGGTAAATACTGTCTCCATTTTGTAAATAAGGATACCAAAGCTCTAAAGATAAATAAATTGCCAATTTTGTTTCAAACTACAGAAGAGGTAGATTTTAGCATTGATCTTCCCATTCCAATTTCAGAAAATCTTTCTGATACATCAATTTAGAAATTATAAGACAGGTAGACTTAAAAGAAAACATTTATTTTCCTAAAAGCAATCAATACAAGTATACATAACATCTGAGAAATATAATGTTAAGAATGTCTGTTGATGTGGCATGGAAAACTGATTAAAGACATGTTTCACTGAGAGTGGAAGGAAGAGAATGGTTAAATAGGAAAGGGAATACCTAAGGATAAATTATGGGAGGGCCATTTAGCTAAAAGATATAATATTGTATTTTGTAATATTGAATTATTTATATATAGCCCATATTTCCCTATATAGATTTTACTTTGATGTTCTTCTATGTGATCCAATCATCACTGCAATGGTGTATTATTATGAAATTGGTTGTATTTTATTGATCCTACTTTTAATAGCATCACTCAAGGACATAGTAAAGACAAGTATATTGGTAGAGTATACGTTCAGGTACTTGAAAGAAAAAAATGTACTAATGTAAAAAGCCACAGGAAGCAATAGAAGAGTTTCCATATGATGCTGATACTGTGGGAAACTGCTCTCCAAAACTTTGAAATGCTTATAGTTTGAAAGTTTGATGTTTTTTTAAAAAGTGAAAGCATTTGCTTAAAAGTCAACTTCCCATGATAATGTTTAAGATCCTTATAGTTCTATGGATCAGTGTTTCTGAATTATTAAATTGAGGGATATAACTTCCATTGGGAAGATGGCAGATTAGAGAAATTCAGCACTTACCTGTTTCTACACAAGATAGAACCAAAATGACAAATCTGTAGCTGCATGTTGAGATGGGTGGTCATAGTGTGGGAGTTTTAAAGTAGAGTCAGTGATCAAGTGAAACCCCAAAACTTTGAATATTAAAATAATAAAAGAAAGAGAGTGACCCAGTACAAGTAACCTGAGTTGACTCAGCAGAGGAAGAAAGGGGATCACCTAAGGGAGGGGTATAGGTGAAAGAGAAAGTATCCTGGTGATCTCCACAAGCTCAGAATCTGGCATTTGGAAACATACAATTTAAACAAACAAGAGACCCAGGATATGCAAAATGAGATCATTTTGCAGAAGTTCCCTGCATTTCCCAGTGTTTTACCATAGTCAGTGCCATAACCAAAAGCCATTTTGAGGAGGGTCCTATTATCTGAGGTAAATGCACTAGGGATCAGAAGATTGCTTTTTCTATCTCTGAGAACCAGTGGTATCTCATCAGTACTGGCTCAGTGAGCAACTACTATTTTTTGAGACATATTAGGCCTAAGGGAAGTAACTCTAACAAAACACCCATGAGAATTCTGTGTGATGGGAAGCACTGGCTGCAATGCAGAGAGAAAGAGAAGATACTTCTTATTAAATCTCCTATTAGGGAAATGTGCTATCAGAGCACAGGGACATTAAAAGTTGTGTATGACTGCATGGGATCCAAATTTGGGGGCTCCAAAATTGTAAATCACATGGCACCCATGCCCCTGAAAAATCTTTACAGTCTAGAGGACTTTCCTCACCTGCAAGGACACCTGGATACATGCCCCAGTATTTACCCTGCCCTTGGAGTTATGTGGCCCCTGGAGTTCTGGAGAGAATCTTAGCTAACTGAGCAACAAATTCTGTCCTAGATTGATGACACACTGAAGCACCAGTATTTTACCCACCCTTGGAGCATGGAGCCCCCCCAAATCCAAAATCTTTGCTTTATGACCTATGAATTCCACTTTAGCTAGTTCAAACACCACAGACCTTGGCATTGACCTCACCCTTGTAATAAATAGAACAGAGTGCTCCAGAAAGAATTATAGTTTAGGGAATCTGCATTCCAAAATGGCTCATTAATACACTGCTGTGCTAGTCAAAAATAGCCCCAACCTTGGAGCACCCAACTCCCAACTATGTGGTGCAAATCATTACCTATCAAGTTTACATTCTACATTAGCTTGTTTTAATGTGAAAAGTAGTTGAGAAGAACTCTTACTAGTTTCAGTCTCCAACCATTCCCATAGTCATCTCGTAAACACCAACACAGAAATAATTGGGAATGAATAACTCCTAGCTTTCACTCAACTCTATTCTTTTTTTCTGTTGTTTCCCTTCTATTCAATTATTATTTTTTTTAATTCCCACCTCCCCCCCCCCTCTCTCTCTCTCTCTCTCTCTCTCTTACTTTTATCCTAATTTATTTTTCTGTTTTGTTCTTGTGGTATAAGGGATAAATAAAGCCTGGAATTTTGTGAACACTTATGAGGTGTTCTGATACTGAGCTATACAACCAGCCTAGCTGACATGAATTACACCTTGATTCAGCCATGACCTACTCCCACGAGAACCTTGATGGGAACTTCAACTTAAGGAATAGGGGAGACAAAAGCCCCCTGGTCAATGATGTATCACCAACTGGACACAGATACAGGAGTCTGACAAACCTGGACAGACCCCCACTTTATTAGCAAAAGAAACAACATGACTGTTGAAGAAACCACACTGACAAGGGTCTGAGCAAAGGATTTCTCACATACCCTCTCAGATTGCACGTCACTGGCAAAGCTGCATGTGAGTACCACAGGGCAGGTGATCTGATACTGCCTCTCACCTCTTCATAGAAACACCAGGAACTGCACTGTGGTCTAAACTGAAGATAAAAACCTCAGGCCATTTATCACATTTGGAATAGCCAGTATCAGAATCCCTTTCAAACAAGATATCCAGTATCAACAGTGCCTATGGAAACACTCACCTCTTAATTGGGGCTTCCATTCCCATGGTAGGTAAAAAGAACATAGTCTGCTACCTATTGCTGAGGGCCATTACCAAGTAGGAATGACGCATCGAAATTTCCTTGCCAAGCGTACCCCATGCTGCTTAGAGGACATTCGATGGGACATTGCATGCATGCTTTAATAAGGTGACCTTGCTCAAGGACCAAGGCGGATCCAGGTTTAGAGCTGATCAGGTTTGAGGAAGTAACCAGCTCCTTGAGTTTAAGGCGTTGCCAGTTTAAGATAATGGGTTTTAGGGAAGTTAGAGTTGAAGATTATTGCTGGGATTAGGGTGTTCCTGTTGCTTGTTCCCGTTGAGTTCTCGTGAGATTAAAATGGGATTTGGAGATAGCCTCGTGGAGTAGGTGAATTGTGCGGGAGACGGGAGAACGCGATTGCCCCTGGACCTGTGTGGAGGTGGTGTAAGAGTTGGAATAAAGAATTGCTGTTCGAATCTACAAAGCTGTGTGGTGGCTCGTGATTCTGGTGCCAAGCATTGACCTTGGCAACCTATACCATAGCATCCTGAATTACCAGAGGCTACCCACCCCATTCTTGTGAGATATACAGAGAAACTGGAACTCTCAAGTTCTGATATGGTATACACTATTTCAAAACTAATCACAACCAAAAAAGCCAGAGGGAGATTCACTACAGAATCTATAAAGCAAGTACAATGATAGCTGAAGGGAGAAATAGGCTCCAATATAATAAGAGAAGGTGATATAAATACCCCTTTCTCACCAACAGATAGATCATTCAGACCCAAAAAGAAATCAACAAAGAAATATCAGAACTAAATTACACTATACATCAAAAAGACTTACCAGACATCTCCATATATTCCATTCAACATCTACAAAATACATATTATTTTCCCTAACCATGAAAGTTTTTCAAAAATAGACTGTATGTTAAGCCACAGAAAAGTGTCATCAACTTCAAAATAATTGAAATATTATTTACAGCACTCCTAATCATAATGGAATGAACCTAGAAATCAACAGCAAGAGAAATTGCAGAAATTATGCAAACGCATGGAGATTGAACAACATACTACTGAACAAATAGTGTCTCATTGAAGAAATCAGATCAGAAATTTGAAAATTTCTTGCATCGACCAAAAATGGAAATACAACTTACCAAAATCTCTGGGATACATAGAGGAGTGTGGTACTAAGAGTAACATTTATAGCAGTGAGTGCCTACATCACAGAGAGAAGAGAGAGAGAGAGAGAGAGAGAGAGAGAGAGAGATCTTCAATAAATAACCTAATGATGCATCTCAAAATCTTTGAGAAACCAGAACAAACCAAACCCAAATCAGTAGAAGGAAAGAAAGAATATAGACCTGAGAAGAGACACACAAAATAGAGACCAAACAATAACACAAAACATCAATGAAACAGTATGTTCTTTGAAAAAAATAACAAAAAAATAGACAAACTTTTAGCTAAACTAACCCAAAGAAAGATAGAGGAGATCCAAATTAATAAAATTAGAGGTTAAGAAGGAGAAATTACAACAGTTGCTACCAGAATTCAAAGGATCATTGGGGGATGTTTTGAAAAATCAGATGCCAGTAAATCAGAAAAATCTAGAAGAAATGGAAAATTTTCGGACACATGTGACCTACCAAAATTGAACCAGGAGGATATGAAAAAAAACAAAAAATATAATATAAACATATCACTGACAAGTAATGAGATTGGAGTAGTAATAAAAAGTCGTACAAAAATAAGAGCCTGTGCTTCACTGTTGAATTTACCAGGTTTTAAAAGAAGGACTAACACCAGTGCTCCTCAAATATTTCACAAAATAGAAAAGAAAGAAAACCTTCCAAACTTGTTCTATAAAGTGAGTACCAATGATATCAAACCTGATAAAGACACAGCAAACAAAAAAAGAACTATGGACCAATATTCCTGTTGAACTTGGTTGTACAAATTCTCAATAAAATACTTCCAAATTGAATTCAATAGCACACTAAAAAGATAACACAGGGCTGGGATTGTGGCTCAGCAGTAGAGCAATTGCCTAGCCGTGAGTTCAATCCTCAGTACCACATAAAAATAAATAAATAAAATACAGATATTAAAAAAAGATAATACAACATGATAAAGCTGGATTCTTTCCAGAGATTCAATTATGATTCAACATACACAAATCAATAAATATAATCAGTACACAAATAAAATCAAGGGTTAAAAATCACATGATCATCTCAGTGGATGCAGAGAACAAATGATAAAATTCAACATCTCTTCATAATAAAAGCCCTGAATAAATTAAGTAGAGGATGGTCATACTTCAAAGTAATAAAGATTATATATGAAAAACCATAAACAACATCATTCTAAATATTGAAATCTTTAAACATTTTCTGTGAGATCAGGAACAAGACAAAGATGTCCACTCTCACCATTCTTACTCAATAAATTATTAGAAATTCTAGCCAGAGCAATCAAGCAAAAGAATGAAAGGAAAGAAATAAAAATAGGCAAAAGGGAAGTCAAATTATCTCTATTTATTAGTGATATGATTGTATATATAGAAACCCTAAAGCCTTCACCAAAAGACTACAAATTGGCAAACTAATTCACTAACACAGCAGAACACAAAAATCAACATACAAAAATTAGTAGCTTTTCTTTACAACAACAACAACAAAAAGTAGCTTAGAAAGAAATCAGGAAAGCAATCCCATTAACAATAAACACGTACATAACACACGTACAAATATATACATAGTATGGAGTTCCTCAAAAGCTTAAAATAATACTATTATATGATCCAGATATTCTACTTCTTGATATATATCTAAAGGAAATAAAGTCATCAAACAAAAGAGACACCTGATATCCATGTTTATTGTGGCATTATTCCCAGTAGCCAAGACACAGAGTCACCCTAGGTACTCATTAATAGATAAAGAAATGTGTTACACACAATGGAGTATTATTTAGTTAGAAATTCTGAAGAAGAGTGAGTAAACTCCTCAAAGTTTATTGAATATAGGAGGCACAAAAACAAATAATGAAAACTGTTCAATTGACCATGACTAGTGCACCTAGAAGGAATCTCTGCTTGCCCTTTGCATATAGAATCAAATACAAAAAAAAAAAAAAAGAGTGAGATTGTTCATGAGCAGTAAAGACAAATTATGAGAACTTCCTACCTGACCAAATTTGAGGTCTCTAAGAAGTCTTGAAATCAGGCCCCTTTACCCTGGCTCTGGTATATTCCAGCCTGAATACACTACAGTATTACTAACATCTTTTACAACAGTTTCTTATCAAATTCACCCAGGACTCCATGAAAATTTATAAAATATTCATGTAACTTTTCAAAATCTAGCCAGTTATTAAGAGAATAGTTTTAAAATGATCTATATTCTATTATTCACCTAAATTTATTTTAATTTCATAAATTGGAATTATTTTTCACAATTCTGACAACACAACACAAAAATATGAATAAGGGGACAGATTTATCATAGTGGACAATATAATTTAGAGAGGTTAGATATTAAAAGGCTTTTCAAAAGTCCTATATTTTGTAAGTCCAAAAAGCTTCTCTCTGGACAACCACTATGAACAATATTCAGTGGTTATAAAAGTTTAGATTTTCTGGGCATGGTGCTGTATGCCTGTAATCCCAGTGATTTTGAAGGGTGAGGCAGGATGATCCCAAATTCAAGGTCAACTTCAATAATTTATCAAGGCTCTAAGTAATTTAGGGAGACCCTGTCTCAAAAATAAAAATTAAATAAATGAAAAGGGCTGGGGGTGTGGCTCAATGGTAAAGTGCCCCTGGGTTCAATCCCTACTACCAGAAAAAAATAAATATTTTTTTTTGTATTTTTCTATTATAACATCATTCCTCCTACACATGCTAAAAGTTTTAAGATTAGTAGATTTTGAATTTTGAATCAGAACATTCATAAAAGTATTTTTAAGTTATATGTCATAAATCATCATAAATATTGTATCATAATTACCATGTACATAAAATGGTCTATAAAGTATTATAAAAATGAAAAACAGCCTTTTAATGCACAGAAGTAAATTATTCATCACATAGTTATTAAATGTAAAAAGAGAAAAATAAGACCGATAATACTCAAATTTTTCAATCCCAGGTAAGATGTTAATGACTAATTATTTCAGCATATGTTCAGGTTTAAGTGAATAATAAACACTTTCTAGCATTTTAAGAAATCAAGATATTTCACAATTTTAAACAAGGACTTTAATATTTGTTTTTTTTTCTATACTAGATATATTGCCTTTTCATCTAACATAGATGTGTTATTTGACATGATGCCGGCTTATACTGAGTGAAGTAAGCACCACAGCCTTTCCTCTAGAAAGATAGTGGGAAAATTACACACAGCCTGTATAAATCTGGTTGTTTTCTCCATATCCTCTTCTCCTTTACCATTTTCACTGTACTGGAACATGTCATGATGGGAGAAATGCTAATCCTTCATGGCAGATCCTTTTTTTTTTGTTTCTGAAGGAAACCAAGTAAAGATGATAAAAGTCAATTCTAGTGTCCTGTATGTCAGACATTCACCATTCAGAGACAACTTATGTCAAATAACTAGTCAATGTATAGATAGAGGTATCAAAGTCCATGTCCCTTCTCTGTGATTTAAGCCAATTCTCAAACAATTTCCAGCTACAGGGCTCCCCTGTGGGACCAGCTAAGTGAGACCTTGGTTGAGACTATATCAATTATCTTATCTCTCTTGTTCATCCAGAGGTTACTCCTTATTGAACTGATTTCACTCATATATCATCTTCAAAGTTTGCTTCCCAGGAGCACAAACTATAAAAATCATTCTCCTGACATAACTTTCCTATTTTTCATATATGAATACACAATCAGTGAAACTCCACGCGATGTGCAGCCACAAGAATGGGATCTTAATTATACTCCATATATGTATAATATGTCAAAGTACACTCTACTATTATGTATATCTAAAAGGAACAAAAAAATTCCAGTACTACAAAATAAAAATAAAAAATAAAGGTTATATTTTATTAGAAAAAAAATTATTCTCTCCCATCCTTGGGTGGTTTTATTTGTGTATACTTTTGAATATTCTCATGAAAACATTTATAGATTTTGTAGCACACTATAGCAGAAGGCAAGGCTTTGAAAAGTATATAACTAAAGACTTTTATCAATCAGTACTCTCAGCAGCAGAGGAAATGAAGGATTTCATCCTGAATGGGTCAATCTGAACTTTCCTCATGTCTACACTACTGTGAGAAAGGGTCAAGGATCAGGGAAGGCTTCATAGAAATAAGTCTTAAGAATAAAAATTATAACATTAAATAAAAGTCATATTACAGAGTTACCAAAGACATAGTAGCTTGAAAGGTAATAATGGATTCAAGAAGCACAACTTTATACCTATATTTATAATTTATTATAATACGATGATGACAATCTTTCCTTCTAGAAATATTCTAAAGGGGAAGAATCTTGCTTCCTCCATTTATTTCCCCAATCTCCCCTTTGCCACAAAACACTATGACTAATATATGCAGTGCAAATAATAAAATATTTTAGGTGGTGCACACCTGTAATCCCAGTGGCTCGGGAGGCTCAGGCAGAAGGATTACAAATTCTAGGCCAGCCTCAGCAATTTAGAAAGAACTTCTTTCAAAATAAAACATTAAAAAAGGGTCGGAGATGTGGCTTAGTGGTTAAACACCCCTCTGTTCAATCCCTGATTCAATAAAAATAGTTTTTAAGGTAGGGAAAAATATTAGTGATTTTTGGCAAAAGGAATGGTGGTTGGGAAGGTGGGTTGAGGTGGTTATCAAAGGGCAATAGCAGTAATTCCTGTAGTGATGTAATCTTAGCATTTTAACTATAGTGGCAGATACAAAAAGGTACATATGGATGAAACTGTATAAAATCAAACAAACACACATGAGAAAACATACACAAATATTTTAAAAAATTAAGGAAACCTAAATAAAATAGATGTATTATATCAATGCCAATGTCCTGGTTGTGATACTGTACTGTAGTTTTCTAAAATGTTATTTTGGGAAACCATGTAGATGGTACATCAAATCTCTTTTTTATTAACTCTTAAAACAGCATGTGATTACAATGTTCTCAATGAAACATTCCATTTAAAAATAATAGAATAGTAAGTAGGTATTTTTAATTCTTTGAGTCCATTTTAATTCATAGTATTATCTGCTGCAGTCATTTTGGAGTAATACAGAAAATGATGCTGTTGGAAGTATTACAGTATTATCAATAAAGCTTGATTATTTCTTGTCTATTTCTTCAAGTACATAACTTAATAGAATGAGTTTTGTTTTCTGCCACCAATTCTACAAGAAGTTAAATGTAATCACTGTCTGAGAAAAAAGTAATAATTTTGACCAGAGTAAAGAACTTAAGGAGAAATCTATTAAGCTGAGTTGGAGAACTCAGAGTACTTTTCGGAATAAAAACAATGGCCCATCACTGTTTATAGCAGCACAATTCACAACAGCTAGACTGTGGAGCTAATCTAGATGCCCTTCAATGGATGAATAGATTAAAAAAATCTGGCATTTATACACAATGGAATATTACTCAGCACTAAATAATAACAAGATCATGGTATTTGCAAGGAAATGGATGGCATTAGAGCAGATTATGCTAAGTGAAGTTAGCCAATCCCCTCCAAAAAAAAAAACACAAATGCTGAATGTATTCTCTGATATAAGGGGGAGTCTCAAAATGGGGTAGGGAGGAAGAGCATGGGAAGAAGATTAACTCTAGATAGGGAAGAGAGGTGGGAGAGAAAGGGAGGGAGAAGAGGAATTGCATAGAAGGTGGAAGGAGACCCTCATTGTTATACAATACACGTATGAAGATGTGAGGAAAAAAAGAATTGTGTCACCTTAGATTGGGTACAGAGAAGTGATGGGAGGTGAGGGGACGGGATGGGGGGAAAGGAAGGATAGTAGAATGAAATAGACATTATTATTGCTGTGTGTATATACGTAACTGCATGACCAATGTGATTCTGCAACCTGTACATGCAGAAAAATGAGAAATTACATCTCATCTGATTCAAATGTATGATATGTCAAAGTCATTATACTGTCATGTGTAACTAATTAAAACAAATAAAAAAATTAAGAAAAAACAATGGCCCACATGTATTGACCAATTTTTATGTCAAGGACTGTGCTAATTTTATGTTCTTTAATTTTTTAGCCTTAATAACACTTCACAGTGACTCTTATTGTAATTTTACAGGGAAATTAAGTATATTTCTAAGACCACAGAGCTAATGAGAATAAGAAGCTAATTAGAATAAGAAGTAGGATTCATATTCACATTTTTTTTTCTAAGCTACAGGTTGTTACTTCTGTAGAACACCATGAGCAAAACATAGCTAATGAAAACTCAGGAGAATAAAATAAAGGATGAAGGATCATGATCTATGTAGACATAGTAGATGCAAAGGGAAAACTACTTAGGGCAAGGGATGGATAGAGGCATTAATTTAGGGGTAGTTGATCCTTAAATTTTAACCACCCTCCAAGAAGAGAAAAATATTATTGTCAAATCTCTAGGAAGTGGAACATAGATATCATTGTAACACATATTTTTCTCTTTCATTCTGCAGGTTTTCACTGTTGGAACTTTAAAAAGTATATGTTTATCTGATCTGAATTATGGCTTACAGTTGTAATTTGAGAGAACTGTGGAAGTCTAGCTGGGAGTGTCCTTGAAAAAGCCATTGTCGCTTATGTTCTTCACAAAAGGAATAGACAATTCTATTATAAATAATCTAATAAGGAATGTTGGCTATAGTTATACATATGAGACATGTATGTTAATATAGATAAGAAGTTGTCACAAAACAACAATTTTTCATTCTTATTTCTAATTTTTGTTCCCACTCTCTTTTCTTCCTTTTATGTTTTTCAAAATATTTCTTCATTGGGCTGGGGATGTGACTCAACTGGTAACATGCTCTCCTGGCATGCATGGGGCACTGGGTTCGATCCTCAGGACCACATAAAAATAAAATAAAGATGTTGTGTCCACCGAAAACTGAGAAATAAATATTAAAAAATTCCCTCTCTCTCTCTCTCTCTCTCTCTCTCTCTCTCTCTCTCTCTCTCTCTCTCTCTCTCTCTTCATTTCTTCATTTCAATTATCTTCCAGAATTTGCTTTGGCTTTCTTTACCTTTTTCCCCCTGCTTTGGCCCTTCATGCTATTCCCTATCACACAACTACAATATCTGTTCTTCAACATAAATATTGTCACATAATGTTTATCACTTTATTTTCATCGTGGAAAATGAAATAACCCCACTTCTCCCCACTCAAAAATATTTCTCATTATCTAGACCCTAGGCTATAATTTAGATTTGAACATATTTTTATTGATTTGCTTTTATGTAGTAATAGATAAAAAAACATCCTAATAATTTCTTTCTAATGTACTCTAATTTTTTTCTCATGAAATAGATTCTCAATTTGGGTATATCCTATTTTCATGCCACATTTCATATTGTACATTCTAGTTTAATTTATAGTATTGGCTATTTTTGTTCTACAAAAATCAGAGTTTTCTTCCTCCCAGCCATTACTCAGTAATTGTCTATTCTCCTCATGTGAGACTATCCAAACATAGCTCAACAGAGGTCTTTGCTGGATGTCATCCAAGAGGCATAGGCCAGCATCCTGCTGTGATGATTACAGATGTTCTCATTTCTGATGAAAGGGAAAAGAAGCAACAACCCACAGTTAGCTGTAAGTCCCAGTGTACCTGCTTATCTAGCTGAATGTTCTATAAATCTCGGGCTGAAAAACTATATCTCCCTGGATATGCATTTGGCCAATTTAGCTAGATATAAGTTATAATTTAGAATCATATTTTCATCTCTATAAGTATGAGATAAAAGCTGCTTTTTTTTGGACCTAATTAACTTTAATGTGTTTCTTTCTTGGTTATTCCAGATGTACTTAAGCTGCCGCATCAGTTTATATTCCTCTCTCATTTACAGATTTGTGAAATCTAGATAGAAATCTTTCTAAAGTACTTCAAAGACCAAATTTATTCAAAATCTACTCTTCAGAATAATCAGAAAAAAATATATTAAAAGTATATTCAAAAGGAGAGAAGCAATTGAAGATTGCAATGAAATCTAGTTTATAATTATTTATTTAAAGGTCATTTTCATCTCATTTCCCCACTGGCTAACAGAAAACAGAGCCCTTCAAATCCCAGCAATAATTATAAATAAGGACAAAGTGCACTAAAGTTCTTGATATTGGATACTGCAGGGAAAAAATTGCCCTCAGAGGCACATTTTCTTCCATACATAAATTCATAATAAAATCTTTCAATTAATTTGAACACATTTTAGTTGCCATTTTTAATAGTCCCTCTGCTCTATTTAACAGTTTAAAGTCTATTTCCTCTGATTTGGCCCAATCATGAAATTATTCATCATTTTTATTTAATACTTTTAAAACCCCTGAGATACTGAGTATATTGTGTTGATTCAATAAACTCTCAAAGACTCAAAATGTACAGTCTGTTTTCTTAAAGTAATTATAAGTAATCCAAGTATTTTCTGTGGAAAATTAGCCAATTAACACTAGAATAAATACTTACTGGGAAAAGGCTAAAACATGACAACAATGTGGATTGAACAAGCAAGAATTTTTATCTAAACTCATAAAAGATCAAAAAAGTAATTATTAGATGACTCTATAAGTGCATTATTTACATTGAGTGAAATTTTGGAAACTTAATTAAAAGTGAACTTACAGCAAAAATTGCTAAACTATCCCTGAATCAAAACTATTTTGAGGACCCGATGAATAATATTAATCTTCTCTTTAGGAAAAATCTACAAATGAATATAAAAATTGTTTCAGTGTAGATAGTTTGTAGAGCCCAAAGATCTCTTAGAGATCATATATTCCATGTTAAAATGTATATTCGAGGTGAGATATAGTCAGACCATTTGTTTTATGTTTCATGGATTTATAACAAAATTGAATTTTTCTTGAATAATTAAGTTTTAAGAAAATCACTACTAGTTAACTAGTTTGATTTTTTAATAGGTATAATTGTTAAAAGAAAAAGTCTTCCTTCTATTTAACAAAAATCTGATTCTTTACAGTTCTATTCGCTGTCACTTAATTCTGAAATCTTTAGCTACACAAAATAAATCCCTTTTCACATAATTGCCTTAATATAAAATATAGCAGTAGTAGTGTTAGATTTCCTCTTGTTCAAGCCAAATGTCCTAAAAACATTTAATCAACCTTCATAAATCCTGGTTTTGAGATATCTCAAAAATTCTGATTATTCTCCTCTGGGCATACTCTAATTTTAAAGTTCTCTTTAAAATGTGGCGATCAAAGTAAGTGCACATGTGATCTGATCAAATAAGAGTCTGTTTTCCTTACTGTATCAAGTCAAAAGAGTAGGAAACTGAGCATGTCCTTCTCCCAAACCCCAGTTCTTAAGAATAAAATTAGGAAGGATCAAATAGGAGTAATATTAGGCTGTTATCTGTGCGGTTATAAAGAACTTTTAGACAGCAGAAGATAATGCTGATGGCCTCTCATCTTTCCTACCATTTTACCAATTAAATCTCTGAGAGGCAGGACAATAATAACATTGTAGCAAATAAAAAATGAAAAATATCAATTATCTTTATTCCCAATAAGTAAAGATCACACTAACTGAAGGCAGGTATTCCATGGGGAATTTGGAAGGAAAGGAATGAATTTGCTAATGTTGATTCAAACATTGCATTTTGGGTGCAGGAACACCCTGGATGAAATCTCTTTTGACTTTATTATTTTCTTTTTCTGATTCAGTGTTTACGAAAAGACTCTTATTATTCATTTGATCTGACATGGACCTTGTTACTGGAAAGGAGATATTATACCTTGGGTAGAAAAGTTAGGCATTCCACACATTGAAACACAGCACCATCCCCTTAGACAATAATTGTCATTTAATGCAGTAAACAGTGATAACTAAACTTAAGTCCATTAAATATTGAAAAAAATTTACCCTTTTTTAGTGTTTTTCTTTTTTATATTGCATTTTTCAGTTAGATCTTGGACAGAAAGACAGAAAATTACTATTGATTTGTGAAAGGAATTCTAGAAAACACACCAATTAAGATATTTGGATATAAGCTCAGAAGAATATCTACTAGCAGGTCTAGTACTCAAAAAAGATAGTGTTGGTAGATGAAATGGAGGTAATTTCTATTATCTAAAATTATTGTGAACACTCTCTGAGTTCATTTAAAATTTGACAAAAGCAGATTAAAGTCTGGGCTTATAGCTCAGAGGTTAAGTGCCCAGAGGTTCGATTTTAGGAAGAAGGGAAGGAAGTGAGGAAGGAAGAAAGGAAGGGAAGGGAAGGAAGGAGGGAGAGAGGTAGAGAGGGATTGAACAACACAATTCTGTGAAACAAGAAATAGAGATTCTTCTGTGAATTTGATCTTCATTCTTATGATGCATTGGCCTCTGTATTTGTTTTCAGAAGCAACAAAAGGTACCCTTTCTCTGTATATGTCTTTCTCCACTCTTAAGAATCAAACTCCCTTTTATCAATAACCCTATAGATTAACACCTGAGGCCAGCCAAAATCTATGAAAGTGAAATTGAAAGCAGTTCCTCCCTTAGTCATGTGTTCACCTTGGTTAGAGTCTCATGAGAGATCTTAAGGCATAGGCACCCAGCCCCGACATACTCAGATCCTGCCAAGCTATGTTGCGACTCTTTATGCACCAAAATTCTTATATAATAAATGGTTTTTGTTTTAAGGCCATAAAACAACAAATTATTTTGAGATAATTTGTTATACAACAATATATCACTAATGTATCCATACTTGAGACCAATGAGAGGGTTATTTTTAAGATTAGTAATACTTTCATAAATGTAAAAATCTTATTGAATATATGCTGCTTCTATTTCTCCCATAATTTTATGATAAGCAAGAAATCCTATTATCAGATACTGAGGTATCATGTTATTCTCATGTACCAAAAATGAACTTCCATTAGTAATACTATCTGGTTTCCAATCTTCTAACTAATATAACTTCAATTTTTAAATTTTTTAAAAAATATTAAAATTATATTGACATCCGATTTTACATGTCCAGTCAATATATCACAGTTCAAAAATATTTTAAAATAAATGTATTTTCCCTTATTTAAATTATTCTTATGAATTCAATCTTATACCATAGAAGTCATAGATAGATGACTTCTTGTATTTTTAAGCATTGGAAATCTGATTGACATTCTACTCTAGATTATATATCTCACAATAATTTCAAGTTTCTCAGACTAGATTTCCTTGCATCTAAAAAGTCTGGATAAGCTTTAGCCATCTCTACACAATCATCTTGATTATTTTGAAAATAAATATTCTCTTACTGGTATTTTCTGTGTCGGAGAAAAAGGAAACAAATATGAACTGTGTATTGTAACTTTCTCCATTTTACCCTCTCAGTTGTCTAGTAAAAATAACCAGTCTCATTCTGCAGATAGTTCTCTTCTTCTATTTTTGAAATTCATTAAACATTTTATTTATTTTTTTTGTTTCTTCCTCTTTTTATTTATTTATTTATTTTTTTTTTTTATTGGTTGTTCAAAACATTACAGAGCTCAAGACATATCATCTTTCATACATTCGACTCAATTGGGTTTTGAACTCCCCAAATACATAATACAGACTCACTTCTGTTACATACTCACATTTTTACATAATGGCATATTAGTGACTGTTGTATTCTGCTACCTTTCCTATCCCCTACTATCCCCCCTCCCCTCCCCTCCCCTCCCAACATCCCTCTCTACCTCCTCTGCTGTTGTTCAATTCTCTCCCCTTTTTTCCCCCCACCCCCTTGCCCCTCATAACCTCTTATTATTTTGTGTATCACTGAAGGTCTCCTACCATTTCCATATGTTTTCCCTTCTCTCTTCCTTTCTCTCCCCCCATTCGTCTTAGTTTACTGTTAGTCTTTTCCTCATGCTCTTCCTTCCTGTTCTATTCTTAGTGGCTCTCTTTATATCAAAGAAGACATTTGACATTTGTTTTTTAGGGCTTGGCTAGCTTCACTTAGCATAATCTGCTCTAATGCCATCCATTTCCCTGCAAATTCTATGATTTTGTCGTTTCTTAGTGCTGCATAATACTCCATTGTGTATAGCTGCCACAATTTTTTTATCCACTCATCTATTGAAGGGCATCTAGGTTGGTTCCACAGTCTAGCTATTGTGAATTGTGCTGCTATAATCATTGATATGGCCGTATCCGTATAGTGTGCTCTTTTAAGGTCCTCAGGGAATAGTCCAAGAAGGGCAATAGCTGGGTCAAATGGTGGATCCATTCCCAGCTTTCCCAGGAATCTCCATACTGCTTTCCAAATTGGCCTCACCATTTTGCAGTCCCACCAGCAGTGAACAAGTGTGCCCTTTTCCCCACATCCTCGCCAACACTTATTGTTGTTTGACTTCATAATGGCTGCCAATCTTACAGGAGTGAAATGGTATCTTAGGGTGGTTTTGATTTGCATTTCTCTGATTGCTAGAGATGTTGAGCATTTTCTCATGTGCTTGTGGATTGATTGTATGTCCTCCTCTGAGAAGTGTCTGTTCAGGTCCTTGGCCCATTTGTTGATTGGATTATTTGTTATCTTATTGTTTAATTTTTTGAGTTCTTTGTACATTCTGGATATTAGGGCTCTGTCTGAGGTGTGAGGGGCAAAAATTTGTTCCCAGGATGTAGGCTCTCTATTTACCTCTTTTACTGTTTCTCTTGCTGAGAAAAAACTTTTTAGTTTAAGTAGGTCCCATTTGTTTATTCTTGTCATTAACTCTTGGGCTACGGGCGTTCTATTAAGGAATTTGGAGCCCGACCCCACAATATGTAGATCGTAGCCAACTTTTCCTTCTATCAGACGCAGTGTCTCTGTTTTTATATCTAGCTCCTTGATCCATTTTGAGTTAACTTTTGTGGCTGGCGAGAGAAAGGGATTCAATTTCATTTTGTTGCATATGGATTTCCAATTTTCCCAGCACCATTTGTTGAAGATGCTATCCTTCCTCCATTGCATGTTTTTAGCCCCTTTATCAAATATAAGATAGTTGTAACTTTGTGGATTAGTCTCTGTGTCCTCTATTCTGTACCATTGGTCCACCTGCCTGTTTTGGTACCAGTACCATGCTGTTTTTGTTACTATTGCTTTGTAGTACAGTTTGAGCTCTGGTATCGCTATACCTCCAGATTCACACTTCCTGCTTAGAATTGCTTTTGCTATTCTGGGTCTTTTGTTTTTCCATATGAATTTCATGATTGCTTTATCTATTTCTACAAGAAATGTCTTTGGGATTCTGATTGGCATCGCATTAAACCTGTAGAGAACTTTGGGTAATATCGCCATTTTGATGATGTTAGTTCTGCCTATCCATGAACAGGGTACATTTTTCCATCTTCTGAGATCTTCTTCTATCTCTCTCTTTAAGGTTCTGTAGTTTTCATTGTATAAATCTTTCACCTCTTTTGTTAGGTTGATTCCCAAGTATCTTATTTTCTTTGAGGATATTGTGAATGGAGTGGTTTTCCTTATTTCCATTTCAGAGGTTTTGTTGCTGATATACAGGAATGCCTTTGATTTGTGCGTGTTGATTTTATATCCTGCCACTTTGCTGAATTCATTTATTAACTCTAGCAGCTTCTTTGTAGATCCTTTTGGGTCTGTTAAGTAAATTATCATGTCATCTGCAAATAGCGATAATTTAATTTCTTCTTTTCCTATTTTTATGCCTTTAATTTCTTTTGTCTGTCTAATTGCTCTGGCTAGTACTTCGAGAACTAAATTGAATAGAAGTGGTGATAGAGGACATCCCTGTCTTGTTCCAGATTTTAGAGGGAATGCCTTCAGTTTTTCTCCGTTTAGGATGATGCTAGCCTGAGGTTTAGCATATATAGCTTTTACAATGTTGAGGTAAGTTCCTGATATCCCTAGTTTTTCTAATGTTTTGAACATAAAGGGATGTTGTATTTTGTCAAATGCTTTTTCTGCATCTATCGAGATGATCATATGGTTCTTGTCTTTAAGCCTATTGATGTGGTGAATAGCATGTATTGATTTCCGTATATTGAACCAGCCTTGCATCCCAGGGATGAATCCTACTTGATCATGGTGCACAAGTTTTCTGATATGTTTTTGTATTCGATTCGCCAGAATTTTATTGAGAATTTTTGCATCCAAGTTCATTAGAGATATTGGTCTGTAGTTTTCTTTCTTTGAAGTGTCTTTGTCTGGTTTTGGGATCAGGGTGATGTTGGCCTCATAGAATGAATTTGGAAGAGCTCCTTCTTTTTCTATTTCTTGAAATAGTTTGAAAAGTATTGGTATTAGTTCTTCTTTGAAGGTTTTGTAGAACTCCGCTGTATACCCATCAGGTCCAGGGCTTTTCTTGGTTGGTAGACTTTGGATGGCTTCTTCTATTTCTTCCTTTGTTATTGGTCTGTTTTAATTGTGTGTGTCTTCCTGTCTCAATCTGGGCAAATCATATGCCTTAAGAAATTTATCGATATCCTCGCTATCTTCTATTTTATTAGAATATAGGGTTTCAAAATACTTTCTAATTATCTTCTGTATTTCTGTAGTGTCTGTTGTGATATTGCCTTTTTCATCCCGTATATTAGTAATTTGAGTTCTCTCTCTTCTTCTTTTTGTTAGCATAGCTAAGGGCTTGTCTATCTTATTTATTTTTTCAAAGAACCAACTTTTAGTTTTATCAATTTTTTCAATGGTTTTTTTTGTTTCAATTTCGTTTATTTCTGCTCTAATTTTAATTATTTCTTGTCTTCTACTACAATTGCTGTTGTTTTGTTCTTCCTTTTCTAGGTTTTTGAGGTGTAGTGTGAGTTCATTTATTTGTTGGTTTTTTCTTTTTTTGATGAAAGAACTCCAGGATATGAATTTCCCTCTTAAAACTGCTTTCATTGTGTCCCATAGATTCCGGTATGTTGTGTCTGTATTATCATTTGACTCTAAGAATTTGTTTATCTCTTCCTTTATGTCTTCTGTAACCCATTGATCATTCAATAACATATTGTTCATTTTCCATGTGGTGTAGGATTTTTCCTTCCTTTTTTTATCATTGATTTCCAATTTCATTCCATTATGGTCAGATATGGTGCATGGTATTATCTCCACACTTTTATATTTACTAAGATTTGCCTTATGGCATAATATATGGTCTATTTTTGAGTAGGATCCATGTGCTGCTGAGAAGAACGTGTATCCACTTGATGATGGTTGGTATATTCTATATATGTCAGTTAGGTCTAGGTTATTGATTGTGCTGTTGAGTTCTATAGTTTCTTTATTCAGCTTTTGTCTAGAGGATCTGTCTAATGGCGAGAGCGGTGTGTTGAAGTCACCCGTAATTATTGTGTTATGGTCTATTTGACTCTTGAACTTGAGGAGCGTTTGTTTTATGTAGCTTGCAGCTCCATTGTTTGGTGCATACAAATTGATAATTGTTATGTCTTGTTGGTGGATGGTCCCTTTTAACAGTATATAGTGTCCTTCTTTATCCTTCTTAATTAACTTAGGTTTGAAGTTGATTTTATTTGATATGAGTATGGCCACTCCTGCTTGCTTCTGAGGGCCATGTGAGTGGTATGATTTTTCCCAACCTTTTACCTTCAGCCTGTGTATGTCTTTTCCTATCATATGAGTCTCCTGAAGGCAGCATATTGTTGGATTTGTTTTTTTGATCCAGGTTGCTAGCCTATGTCTCTTGATTGGTGAGTTTAGGCCATTAACATTTAAAGTTACAATTGAGATATGATTTGTACTTCCAGTCATGCTTCTTTATTTATTTATTTTAGTTTGGCTAGTTTTACTTTTTTGGTTATTTTCCTCCTCCTTTACTGAGATACCTCTTGTTGTTAGTTTTGGGCACTATTTTTCAATTCCTCTTCTTGTAGTATATTGCTCAGAATGCTTTGCAGTGCTGGTTTTCTTGCTGCAAATTCTTTTAGCTTTTGTTTATCGTGAAAGATTTTAATTTCGTTGTCAAATCTGAAGCTCAATTTTGCTGGATACAGTATTCTTGGTTGAAATCCATTATTTTTCAGCGTTTGAAATACATTGTTCCAGGATCTTCTCGCTTTCAAAGTCTGTGCTGAGAAATCAGTCGTTAACCTAATTGGTTTACCCCTGAATGTAATCTGTCTCTTTT
Source organism: Ictidomys tridecemlineatus (assembly GCF_052094955.1). Lineage (NCBI taxonomy): Eukaryota > Metazoa > Chordata > Mammalia > Rodentia > Sciuridae > Ictidomys > Ictidomys tridecemlineatus. Next base: position 99,481,632 of record NC_135493.1, on the reverse strand, counting down.
CTCTGGTAGCTTTTAATATTCTCTCCTTGTCCTGTATGTTGGCTATCTTCATAATTATGTGTCTTGGAGTTGGTCTATTATAGTTTTGAATGTTTGGGGTCCTGTAGGCTTCCAGGATTTGGCAATCCATTCCATCTTTCATCTCTGGGAAGTTTTCTACAATTATTTCATTTAATATGCTGTCCATTCCTTTGGTTTGAATCTCTGTGCCTTCTTCTATCCCGATGACTCTCAAATTTGGTTTTTTAATGACATCCCATATCTCTTGAATAGATTGCTCATGGGATTTAAGCATCTTTTCTGTGTTGACTATACTCTTTTCAAGTTGATAAACCTTGTCTTCATTATCTGATGTTCTGACTTCTACTTGATCAAGTCTATTTGTAATATTCTCGTTTGAGTTTTTAATTTGGTTTATAGTCTCCTGCAATTCTAGGATTATAGTTTGATTCTTTTTTAAGATCTCTATCTCCTGGTAGAGCTCGTTCTTTGCCATTTGAATTTGTTTGTTTAATTCATTTTCAAAATATATTTTTATTGCTTGGACTTGCTGTCTCATGTCTTCTCTAATATTCCTTTCCATTTGAGTTAGGTATGCCTTGAGTTCTTTCCCTATCCCTGCTTCTGATGTTTCTATGTCCTCTTGTAGAATTAAGTTGTCTTGCATTGTTTGTACTCCTTTTTTCCCTTGTTTTCTCATGTTGTCCCCGTTGCTTTCCAGCTCTATTTGATTGTCGTGTTTCTACTCTCTTCTATAGATTTGTTTTGGTTCTGTATTACTCTGATGCCTCTCCTTAGTGTTGTTAAACTATGCCTGCTGACGTGGATTCCACTGTGAAGGAAGATCCGACGTCCGAGCTCCAGTGACGACACTACTTTGCTATGACCGGCCCTAGTTCCTTGCCTGGGTATCCTGATGAGGTGGTGTGACTGGACTGTCTCTGTTTGATTTCAGCTCCCAGTCGCGGCAGGCAGGCGGTCTCTAGCCGCCCAGTATCACAGGCCGAGGGCGGGTGATAGGTCACCTGCGGCCGGGTGTTCTCCTACCGCCCAGCTATGCGGGCAGTGGGTGAACTGTCGCCGGCGGGCCTGCAATTTCCAGCTGCCCAGTCTCGAGGGCCTTGCCTCTAGCCTCCTGGTTTCTCCTGCTAGCCTTCTGTAGCCGCAGGGCAGGCCGCACGAATCAGTGGGCCTGGATCTCCGGGGTCCCACAGTTGGCGATTGGGATCCCAGGCACTCTGTCCTTTGGATTTTTCCTGCTTGCCCCTCCCCCAGCTCTAGCTAGACAGGTTTCCTTTTGGCTGCAGATGGGTAGGGGGGGTTGCAGGTCAGGTGCCTCTAGTTCCCCCCTAGTCTTTATGCAGGCTCACTCTGATTCTCCCTCCCCCGGCAAGCCTAAGAGAGAATTTATGCGAGTTCCCGATGTATGGGGGATGGGCTGAGTGCCACACACCTGTTTTGTTGTTGAGATCTGTCGGAGAATGGCGGTGGAAATTTCAGCTGTTCAAGATGCTGACTGCTGATTCCCTTGGTGGAGTGTCCGCTGTGGGGGATGGGACTGTACCGCTTCCTCCCCGTATAAACTCCCGTACTCAGCCCGGGGGTCAGTGCGGGCTTGGCTGGTGGGATTCCACCTGATCGCAGCCGAGCCTCTCCCTGCTTGCTAATTAATGGCTTCCCTGGGGCGCCACGCCTTCTGTAGCCGCAGGGCAGGCCGCACGAATCAGTGGGCCTGGATCTCCGGGGTCCCACAGTTGGCAATTGGGATCCCAGGCACTCTGTCCTTTGGATTTTCCTGCTTGCCCCTCCCCCAGCTCTAGCTAGACAGGTTTCCTTTTGGCTGCAGATGGGTAGGGGGGGTTGCAGGTCAGGTGCCTCTAGTTCCCCCCTAGTCTTTATGCAGGCTCACTCTGATTCTCCCTCCCCCGGCAAGCCTAGGAGAGAATTTATGCGAGTTCCCGATGTATGGGGGATGGGCTGAGTGCCACACACCTGTTTTGTTGTTGAGATCTGTCGGAGAATGGCGGTGGATATATCAGCTGTTCAAGATGCTGACTGCTGATTCCCTTGGTGGAGTGTCCGCTGTGGGGGATGGGACTGTACCGCTTCCTTCCCCGTCTAAACTCCCGTACTCAGCCCGGGGGTCAGTGCGGGCTTGGCTGGTGGGATTCCACCTGATCGCCCATTAAACATTTTAAATCCCAAATTTTCAAGACACAAGTGCATTACAATGGTTTGAAATATATGTATTATAATTATATACTTATTCTATATGTATTATAATTATATTCTTTTTATTATTATATAATTATATTTGTTACATATTGTGTGCTATATTTAAGTTTTTATAGGCATTACAAATCTGTGAGAAAAAGGCAAAATAGGTTAAAATAACTCCAGTCTGTTTTCATAGTATACTATCATAAGCTTCTATTCGTTTGATATTTTAGAGTGTTTTTGGTTGTTTGGGTAGTTAGTTGGTTAGTAGACTGGATTATTTCTTTCCACATTATTCCTAAAATCTTCCATGCTTTGTTTTTCTTGCTATGTTTTCATACCCCTCTTTTCACATAGAGTTTTTCCAGGAGCTACAAAGGAAATTAAGCCAGTGTTCAAATTGGCTTCTGAATCTCCCTCCATCCTTCTTAAATAATTCTTAATTGTATTAATACAAATTTGTTTGTGAAGATCATTTATCCCTATATATTGAGCTTCCTCATTTGTAACATTATGTGATATAATTAAATTAGAAATGAAAATATGATTTTTATTTTTCATTTAATTACATTTTTAAGAAAATAATATAATACCAATACACTAACTTAAATTGCTTTTTATTCTCGTTCCTGAATACACAAAACATTTATCATTTATAGAAATGTATAGAAAACAAATCATACACATAAACAATCATGTATTATACTGAGTAGATAGCTTCTAGAAATGTTTCTTGTTTTTTACCCCCTCAGATTATTCTACGTTTAAAGGTTGAGTTGCTTGAAGCAAATGTCAATCCATACATATCTAAGAATTTACTCAATTCAATATTGGTTTTCCTTTCATATTCCCAGTGTGCTTTCTCCAATATGTTTCTACCCTTTGTGAGAAGTTTATGTCACCTCTCTGCATTTCTGTTACCTAACATACTGATACACTTTGGATTAGGAATGTCTCCAAAGCCCATGTATTAAAGGCATTATTGGGAGATGCTGACGACTTTAAAAGGTGTGGCCGAGTGGGTGGGAGGAGGACTCTTCAAGTCATTGTGGCATGTTCTTGAAGGAAATTTGGGGACTCTAGACCTTTTCTCTTCTTTCTTTCACACCTGGCTTTGAGACCAATGAGGTTTCCTTTGCATACACTTCCACATGATGTACTGTTTCAACATAGACCCCAAAATAAGAGAACCAACCAGTCATGAGCTGAAACCTCAAAACTCTGAGCAAAAGCAAACCATTTCTCTTTATAAGGTGATTCTTCTTAGATATTTGTGTATAGTAACAGAAAGCTAATCAACACACATATTTATCTCCAAAGTCCCTAATTTTCTCATTCTCTCTACCCTCTAACCACTATAACTAGATGACTCTCTTTAGCAATAACTCACAAGGGAACCACATATCTAATCTAAATCCCAAGCCATTTTCTTGTTTTATCATCATTTTGGCAATAAAATTTTCTTGATTATTCTTCATGAAATATTTGTTTATATAGTACTTATATGTTACCTATTTTATATATTCTGTTACTTTTTTTTATGAATCAACCTTTACAGGATCTATTTCCTTACTCTAAACTTTACCAATATTGATGATAACTAACTTCACAAATATTGTCAGAATAATCTTATACTCCTGAATTATATTAATTTATTAAAAATAAAAAATAAATCAAATTATGATATGAAATAAATGCTTAGAATGATCAATCAACACATTAAAATGTGAGCTATAAGAATTCAGATATGTGGTTTGCTTGTGAGAAAATCATTAAAGTGAGTGAAATAATTTAGTTATGGCAGTTATGGGGTGATGAGAAAGAGAAAGGAGCAGTCATGGAGAGGACTATGTGTAATAGCTTTCTGTTACTGTAGTAGCATTAAATAAAAAAATCTAATCTAAAATAAAAAATGTATAAATATACTAGAGGTATGTTGAAATTCAAATTTTTTCTGCATCTATTGAGATGCAAATATGACTTATCATCTTCATTATTTTAATGTGCTCTGTCAAATTTATGGACTTGCATGTCAAATAATCTTGAAAATTCAGTGAAGACCCCTGCTCGAAAATTATGAATGATCCTTTTTTCTTGCTATTAATTTTATCAAATAGTATTATGTTTAGGGTATTTGCATCTAGGTTCATCAGTGATATTGGTATTGATATGTATGTTACCTTCTTTTTGCATTGTTATTTGGCTTTGGCATGAGGGTAATTATGACCTCATAAAAGGAGTTTTGATGGTTTCTGTCCTCCTAAATATTTTTAAAGAATTTGAGAAAGATTAGTTTAATTTTCATTTTATATTAGTGGAATTCAGCAGTGAAAACTCCATGTCCAGAGCTTTTTTTTTTTTTTTTTTTGATGGGAGACTTTTAGAATTCTGATTCAAACTCCTAATGTTATTGGTCTGTATAGATTTCGAAGTTGATAGGTTATATGGTTCTAGGAATGTGCCTAATCCAGGTTATTCACTTTTTGTCATATAAATATATAAACTATATTTTCAATAAAGTTTTCATTAATGTGATTGCAAAGGTCAGGTAAACACATGAAATATACATATTAGATCACAGACGTGCGCATGCACTCACACACATACACACACACACAGCACATCCATACACATAGGGTATGTCCTTGAACTCAGTAAAAGTACTATTGAATGATAAGGAGAATGCAATACCATACTATAAATAGACAAAAGAAATTGATGGTTAAACCTAAAAATTAACAAATTTCTGAAGAGTTAAAAACTAAGATATTTAACAAATGGGTACTTCATCCATGGATAAAATTTACTAATTTTTACTAAATGGATAAAATTTATTAATATTTAATCCAATAATAATATACTTTTGATGTTGTAAACAAGAGGAACTTACATATTCCTGAATTTTGATCTTTCAAAAGCTTTGGTTTTGATTAGAAATATTTCTCTCTCTCTCTCTCTCTCTCTCTTTCTGTATATAGAAACAACACACATATATATATATATATATATATATATATATATATGTACATTGTATGTGTGTGTGTATATGCTGTATGAGTTGTGTTGGAGAGGAGAGAGAGGGAATAGAGAATCTTAGAAAGGAAAATTACTGACATTTTGTTGTTCTTATTCTTGTTACATGTTTTCTTAAATTGAAATAAATTGTCCAAATAAATAAATTAGAGCTGTGTTGATTTTATACAGATTCTATATAATAATAATAATTTCCAATTTGATTAGGTAATTCTTATCATTTTTTCTAATTATATGTACAAAATATTTAGTGGTAATTCTCTAGAGCTTTCACAGATATATGTTTAGTTTTTTGTTTGCTCTTCCTATTTATTAAAATTGACCTTGGTGAGTACTTATCATTTAAAAATAAAGATGATTGTGTGTGAGTAATCAATTTTAAAAGGCATTTTTGGGATGTGACAAAATCACAAATGGCTAACTGTCAAAATAGGCAAAAAAATAGAATACTAAAAAAGTTGCATATATATATATATGGAAATAGAAATACCAAATATTTTACCTTCTGTGTTTAACCTAAATAGAAGCTTACTAGAAAAAAGGTACACTATGTAATCAGTTGTGAAAATAAATACAAAGTTTGAGTGAGTATCTTAGTACCAAAAATTTATTTCATATGTATGGGATATTTTTATTGGCCCTCTAAATATTATTGGGAGTTCTATAGTCTAGTTATTCCCCTCTCATAGAATCTGAATTAACGACAAATCATGTGGTTTTGTCAATTCCAGATGGATCCACTAAAGTAACTTTTGAATGAAATTCTCAAGGATCGCATCCAAAATATGTGATTTCTAGGCATATAAACCTAGGGTAGCTAGTTTGTACTAATAACCCAATGAAGGAATCATGGGAAAACAAAGAAATTTTCTCCATGTTGATTCAATCCATCCTAGCTGTATTTCACACTACAATTCTTTCATTAAAGAATACAAAGTTAAAGCATGTATATGTGATGTATGTATGTATATGTGTTGGTGGTTACTTGATTTTTATTACTATGGATGTTAATAACAAGATTGCTCCAAATATTTCAATCTTCCAAAGTGATTAGATATTTTTTGCTGTTCATTGATTTCCAAAAATGAAGAGAAAAATAAATGTAGTATATATACACAATGGAATGTTATTGAGCCATAAAAAATGAAATCCTGTCATTTGCAGCAACATGTATAAGTGAAATAAGCCTGACACAGAAAGATAAATACCACATATTCTCATTCATTTGTGGAAACCAACATATCTGTCTCAAAGAAGCAGGGAACAGTCAGCTGGAAACTAGGAACTGGGAAGGGTAGCAGGGAGGGAAGATTGCAAGAAGTTAAATAATGGTTCCAAAACACAGATAGGAGAAATTATTTCTGGTGTTATATAGGACAACAGGTTAACTATTGGTTAAAACTTGCTATAATGCATTTTCAAATGAGTAGAACAGTTTGAAATTTTTAACACATACAAAATCATTAATTTTAAGAAAATGGAAGTGCTCATTACAGTGATTTTATTATATTTTCTAAATTAACATAATGTAGACTAAAAAGTCACATAAATGTCTCAATAAAAAATTACAAAATACAAAATGGATTTCTAAGGGTGTACTTTTATATCCTTAATATTGTTTTCATTAGATGAAAAAAGTTGAGAATTTAATGTTTTATCTTGTTTATTTTTATTTTTATCTTTTTAAAGAGAGAGAGAGAATTTTTTTAATATTTATTTTTTAGTTTTCGGCAGACACAACATCTTTGTTGGTATGTGGTGCTGAGGATCGAACCCAGGCCGCACGCATGCCAGGCGAGCGCGTTACCGCTTGAGCCACATCCCCAGACCTCTTGTTTATTTTTAAAAGATTGCATAAATTCAGATTTTGATCCAAGTCATGTTGAAAACATGTAAACCTATATTTGGCTAGTGTTGGATATATATTATTAACAAATTTACACAGATGGAGAGTGGGATATTAGCTAAATTGTATTGTTACATTGTGCACATATATGAATAACAACAAATCCCATCAATATGCATAAGTATAAAGCACCAATAAAAATGTGGGAAAAAAAGAAATTTACTCAAAATACCTCAGTCTCTAATTTCATACATATAACAAGAAAATATACTTAACCAGAGACATGATAATAAAAAGATCAAATGAAACAATGCATATGATACTTGACATTTGTGTTCATTAACCCTTATCAGCTCAATTATTCACTTATTCAACCTCATGACTGCTGGATTTTTTTTCATTATTTGATTAGGATCCATAAACACTATGGTTTATTTTGGTGTTCACAGTTTTATAGATTTGGTGACTGTGTTCTTTTGATCTATCCATATTTTTAAAATATTTCCTAGTATCTGATGTGAAAGGAAATTCCAGGCTTATTCTGTGTTGTCCTTATTCCAGCACATATCATATTTATCTAACTATCCTAAGACCACAAAGCTATTAAGTGTCAGAGATAGGATTCAATCCCTGCTAGTCTGGTTGTAATGATATCTACCTACTTTGATAGCCAACTGTTTGAACTAATGCAAACATCAATTTTCAAAATTGCTTGGAATCATAAACTTACATTAGATGTAAAATGTGGGATAATAACAAAACTAAATAAAATGAATACATCACTCTGAAATGGTCAAGGAATCACACTTAATATTGTCCTTTTCCAATTTTTGAGAGCAATTTCAGAATAAGTGGGTCACATCTTTAAGAGAAGGAAGTAGATTTCTGATTTGGAAAATAAGTTATTTCTAGCAAAGCAGTGCTACACAGAATGGAACAGAATGTAGCTGAGAAAAGATTAAAAGGAGGAGAAGTAGGTTTGTCATGGTGAAAGATGACAAGAGAACTAGGCAAGGAGAAGCATACTAGTCAAAGTGATGATAACTAAGTTGAATGAGAAGGAAATGAAAACTTAGGAAATAAATAAATATATATATATATATATATATATATATATGGAAAAACATTCAGTCAGATATTATTTTAGAAGTCAAAATTTTAAAAATGTGAAATAATTATGGAAACTTTTTATGTTCTTTGGAGGAAAAGTATTATATAAGTATGACTTATTTTGCTTCTTGCTATTAGGCAGACTATCATTTGAAAAAAATTCTTATAACAGAAAGATTTTTTGAGGTCATATTAGCATTTTTGGGAGTTCATATTAGCATTTTACATCAAACTTTGGATGAATCAGCTACTTAGAGAAAATAAGACTTAAAACCCCCAAAATAAGTTTGTAAAGACTTTCTCAGTAAAATTTTAAATACAAAATTAATGGTAATAAAAATAAATAACAATACTTGCATTTATGCATAGAACAATATGCATAAGGTAAAAATTGAAATATTTACCAATGGAAAATTATAAATTTTTTCCCCTTAATAATATTTGATAATTAAACCCATTAATAATTATGATATAACATGATTTTGTGATATATATGAAGGATTTAGAAAGAACAAATTATGTTATAATTTATGACTTTGTTGGAATTTTATTATTCTACAGAAAATAATAATTAGAACTTAAATGTCATCCAACAATGATTTTCTAGATGAGTATATTGTTACAAACATTATTTTTATCATTATGTAGTTTTTGTTTCTACTGATTTCTAAACATATATCTTACATATACAGTTTAAAAAATAAAAAGGCTCATCATACAAGGAGACTATGTACAACAATTCACCAAGAAAATACTGACATATGTCTTGTCCTTGAGTCTCATCTGATTTATCATTTAAACCAGAATTTTAACTTTTGCACAGTATATATTTTAGCTTTATAAAATTGGAAGAGTCATATACTTTACAAAAGATCTCTTGAACTTATTCTTCCCCTCTAAAGGGCAAATATTCTCCATGTATAACTACTGGTGTGTCGTTCCTTATAAATCCTTCATGACCGGCTGTTGGTGTACTTCTGGGTGCTACTGCCAAGTCTTGTGCTTTGCCTTGTGATGCTGTAATGGAAGTTCTAATGAGAAAACATTATAATAATAATAAATTTTCTCTTGAAGTATAAGCAGCGCTTAGAAGGAGCTGCTTGGTGACCACAGTGCTCCACAAAAACAATACATCCTTCCCCTAGCTAAGGCCCTTTGCATAGGCTATGTAAATTATGACATCTTCTATAAACTTATTACACCATGAGGAAATAAACATTGACATAATGTTTTTAAGTACCCTAAAAGATTCTAGGTATTTTTAAACCAATTTTTTTCAATTTATTTTCCTTTTCTAATATACATATTAATTTAAAAATCTTACATGTATCAATTTTTTTGTTTCCTTACACTATCCTCTAATCTGTGACAGTTTCTCAGTCTACTTGTCTTTAAATGTCTGGACAATTTGAAGAACACAGCCAGTTATTTTATAAAATTAATTAGATTAAGATAAAGCATTTTGAGCAAAAATACAACAGAAGTAATATGACCTTGGCACTGTATCATCTTGAATGCTATGTGAAATCAATTTATATTATTAATGGTGGTGGTAACTTAGGTTATAGTTAAGTTTTGATAGCCAGGTTTTTTATTCTGTTTGTCATAAGTAAAATAATATACTTTAAAAAGGAAAGTATACATGTTAATAAGGAAAATATATGTGTTAAAGGTATATAATATATACATATGTACTTTATATATAAAACATAAGAGGGTTTTTTTTTAATGGTACTGGGGATTGAATTCAGGGGCATTCAACCACTGAGCCACATCCCCAGCTCTTTTTTATATTTCCTTTAGAGACAGGGTCTTGCTAGGTTGCTAAGTGCCTCACTAACTTGCTGAGGCTAGCTTTGAACTCAAGATCTCCATTTCTCAGCCTCCTAAATTGCTGGGATTATAGGTATGCACCACTGCACCTGCCAAGGAGATGTTTTAATTCTATATAAATGTCTTATTTCTTGTGTTCTCACTTATTTTAGTACCATCAATGATCCCTGCCTGTAATAATAATTATTGTGTTACTTGCTTGATTATGATTTTGTTGCCATCTCACTTTCAATATTTATTAACTGAATTTCTAAAGTAAGACCTAGCTTTTCCTTCCCCCTGTGCCCAAGTGCTTATTTATACGATTATTTCTTTATGTCAATATGGAGTGATGGATATTTATTTCAAGATTTGGCCACTAGTTGCCCCCAAGTAGGATCCTGTATGCATTTTATCATACACCTACCACTTGTAAACACATTCTTTACTTTGTGATACCACATGATAATCTTGATTCATCTTTTTCCCACCCCACCCCTGATAGCAACTATTTGTCCAAGGATATCTAGTTTATTTAATTGAAACCTAGGATCTGGCCACACAAATTCTCTATGTATAGCTACTAGGGAGTCATTCCTTCTAAATCCTTCATCAGAGCAGAGAAATATACATGTGTTTGAATTTTTTTCACACACATATTGCTATTTTTTAATCCTATTAATTCATATAAACAATAATATCCATGTCTATATATGGGCACTTCCAATTACAATAGGACACTGAGGGTTCATTTATCTTCTCTCTTATTTTTTATACCTTTTATTTATTTATTTATTTTTATGTACTGCTGAGGATCAAATCCAGTGCCTCACACATACTAGGCAAGTGGTCTACCACTGAGCTACAATGGCAATTGCTCTTCTCTCTTATTAATTTGCAACTACTTTCTCATTTTTAAGTTTTATTTTATTTCTAATTACTGAATAAAAATTGTTCATTATAATGTAAGGTTTTGATGCATATTTGTATTATGTAATGATCAAATCAGAGTAATTAGTATGTCCATCATCTCAAATATTTATCCTTTCTTTGTCATGAGATTGTTCAATATTCCTCTCCTAGCTACTTTGGAATATAGGCACCATGCTGTGCAATTGAACACCAGAACTTGTTTTCATATCTAATTATGACTTTGTACCTGTAGAACAATCCCTCCCCTTTCCCTGTCCACTCTCACTATACTTGCCAGAGCTTGTTGAGCAGTCTACTCTCTACTAATAATATCAATGTTCTTAGAGTCCACATATAAATGAGGTTATATACTATTTGTCCTTCTGTGCTTGGTTTATATCTCTTAGAATAATATCTGACAGTGTGAAAACTGCCTGCCTGTCCTCCACAGTATACTTAATTCTTTGCTTTTTGCCTTACGCAAGCAAAGCAAATTATGAAAGGAAATTTACTAAGTGCAGTATTAATGCACAAATTTTGTGTGCTTACAGTATGTATATAATATTTTTCAAATCACTTTTGTTGGTTTCTTCTCATTTCTCTTAGTATGTCTGGGATTATAAAACTTAATTTTATTTATTCTGAAAGTATGTGAAACATTAACATGGTTGCAAAGTACAATGTATCCAAAATTACATTATCAGAGAAGTATCATCCACCCATCCTGAATACCTAGTTCTCTTCCCCCATTCTTACTACATTATCTCACTCACCTCTTACTGGTAGCAAACCTCATTAGCTTCTGGCCTATCCTTTACATAATGATTTTGACTGTGTGTGTGTAGGTGCCTGTGTATCCTTATTGTTACACAGATTATACCCTACTATAAGTACGTTTTGCACTTTTTTTTTCTTACCAGTATATGCTGGAAATAAATCCATCAGTTCTTCAATAGTCTACAATTTCTTTTTATTTATTAGAGACACTTAATGAAATGAAGGAAACAATAAACCAAATAAAAATCACCAACAGACTAAATCACTTGAAAGACAGAATGTCAGATAATGAAGATAAAGTATACAATCTTGAAAATAAAGTTGACCACACAGTGAAGATGGTAAGAAACGATGAACAGAAATCCAAGAATTATGAGATAGCATCAAAAGACCAAATCTAAGATTTAATGGATACAGGAAGCTCAGAGATTCAAACCAAAGGAATGCACAATCTCTTCAATGAAATAATATCAGAAAATTTCCCAAACATAAAGAATGAATTGGAAAATCAAATATAAGAGGATTACATGATACCAAATGTACAAAATTACAACAGATCTACACCAAGGCACATTATAATGAAAATGCCTACCATACAGAATAAGGACAGAATCTTAAGGCTACAAGAGAGAGGAATCAGATCACATATAGAGGGAGACCAATTAGTATCTCATAAGATTTTTCAGCCCAGAACCTGAAAGCCACGAGATCCTAGATTAATGTGTACCAAGCACTGAAAGAAAAGGAATACCACCCAAGAATCTTACATCCAGCAAAATTATGCTTCAGATTTGATGACAAAATAAAAACCTTTTATGATAAACAAAAGTTAAAAGAATTTACAGTGAGAGCATCTTCAACAAAAATTTCAGGAGGATGAAATGAAACACAACAATGAAAATAAGCAAAGGGAGGAACTATACTAAAGGAAAGGCCAATCAAAGGGGAGTCCAAGACAAGTTAAAAACCAAAAATAAACCAAAATGTCCAGGAATTGCTGAGGGCCATTACCAAGTAGGAATGACGCATCGAAATTTCCTTGCCAAGCGTACCCCATGCTGCTTAGAGGACATTCGATGGGACATTGCATGCATGCTTAATAAGGTGACCTTGCTCAAAGACCAAGGCGGATCTGGGTTTAGAGCTGATCAGGTTTGAGGAAATAACCGGCTCCTTGAGTTTAAGGCGTTGCCAGTTTAAGATAATGGGTTTTAGGGAAGTTAGAGGTTGAAGATTATTGCTGGGATTAGGGTGTTCCTGCTGCTTGTTCCCATTGAGTTCTCGTGAGATTAAAATGAGATTTGGAGAGAGCCTCGTGGAGTTGGTGAATTGTGCGGGAGACAGTAGAACGAGATTGCCCCTGGACCTGTGTGGAGGCGGTGTAAGAGCAGGAATAAAGAATTGCTGTTTGAACCTACAAAGGTGTGTGGTGGCTCGTGATTCTGGTGCCAAGCCGAGACATTGGCATTGGCAAGGAATACAAATCATATTTCAATAATAACCCTGAATCTGAATGGCCTAAACTCATCAATTAAAAGACATAGATTGACAGATGGATTGAAAACAGAAGACCCAACAATATGTTGCCTTCAAGAGACTCATCTCACAGGAAGAAACATCCACAGACTGAAGGTGAAAGGGTGGGAAAATATATACCTCTTATTTATATATACATGACATAGCTTATTAAATTGCTTTATTTTTAGGGTCATTAGTTGATTCCAATATTTTGACATTACAAAAAATGTGCAATAACACTCTGTATATGTATTTTAATATTATTATATGTATATCTTCAAGTAGATGAGTATAAATGGGATTGTGAGTTCAAAATATAAGTTTTTATGTAGTCTGATATTGGCTAAACAAAATGGCCAACAAGATAATGTTTGTATTCTTATTTAACTCCAAATTCAACAATAGAATTTGTTATCATACCTTTTAACTTTTCCCAACTTTATAGTGAAAAATGGTATCTCAAGATATTTTGATTCACTTTTTTCCAATTATGAATTTAAATATTTTCCATAGTTTAAGGAACATATTCATATCCTATCTACAAATTGTTTGTGAATTTATCTCATTTTTCTCACATTTTGACTCTTCATTTAACTGTTTATTTGTACTACGTACTACAAATATTGTCCTTCAATTTGAAAACACTGTTTAGATTTCAGATACTTTTTTTGGTACAAAATATTCATAGTTCAATATATCTATCTTTTTTATTATTTTGGAATTAGAAACTAGAAAGTCTTCTACCATATTGAGGTTAAGGAGCAAAAGAACCATGTTTTCTTTTTGTATTTCTATGATAAGATTCCTTATATTTAGATCTGTTTATATTAAACAAAGCAATATCATAATAAGACATACAACTAAGAAACTAATTGAAATGTGCCAATATTATCAACAACAATGTTAAATGTAATTTTTATTTAAAATCATTTATTTGAAATAAATTATTAATAGAAATAATTTCAAATTATTATTTGAAAATGGTTTTAAATAAAACTATTTTAAAGTTCCAGTATAATAAACATAATTAAAACTATTTCAAAAATTACACAATTTTAACTATGTTAACATTTTCACTCCCTAAAATTGTGGCACTGTCAAAGAATTTATGGTCTGTTTATTAGAACCTATTTTCAATGGGTATACCTGGTACAAAACAGGAATAAGTACAATGAGAAGTCTAAAGATAAACTTATGGACAATATTCCATAAGAATCAAATTCAGGGGCTGGAGTTCTGGCTAGTGGTAGAGCACTTGCCTGGTATGAGTGAGACCCTGGGTTCAATCCTCAGGACCACATATACATAAATAACTAAATAAATAGAGGATCCATTTATAACTCACATATATGAATATATATACATACATATATTTACATGTATGTATATATACATATATACATTCATATATATGTATACATATGTATGTATAACAAAGAATCAAATTCAGATTTGGGGATAGAAAATATTTTCCACTAAAATTAATCACCATGCTATCTTTCTAATTTCTTTGAAATAATAAAATAGCCTTTAGCCACAGAAGAGAAGTTAAAGCATTGACAAGATTAGGTTTGAAGTCAGGAAAATAATAATTTTGGCTTTGATCTCTATTGATAATTTGCTTAATCTTTCTGACTATAGGTTCCCTTGTGAAATAAAGATAATAACACCATACTACCATAGCTGTTTTGAAGTCTAAAATGACAGACTGTTTAATACACTTTATCTACAATAAATACACAGTAGTTGTTAGGTCCCTCAACTGTATTCACTTTCTCCTTCAAAAGTCACACACATGCACATTGTTGCATGAACAGATATATTTTACTCATTACTTTATGATAGAGATATATACTATATAGTATGTATATATTATATATGAATATAGCATGAATAGTCTATGTATCATGAGTAGTCTACAATTTTTATTTTTACAGACATTTAATACTCATTTACTATATATTCATTGCTATATATATAATATATATTCATTTATACTCATTACTATATATAGTACTAGTATTATATAATATATACTAATTACTATATATATTCCTATTTACTTTCTGTGCCCAAATTTAACCTGTGGTTCAATAATCTGCTAGAAGGACTCATGATTCAGAACAGTTTTTATGTTTTTATTACAGTGAAAGGATACAGATTAATATCAGGAAATGTAAAGGGTTGATAGTGTAAGATCTAGGAGAAAGCAGGAGTGAGTTCCCACTGTCCTCTCTCAGTAGAATAACACATGACACTTAATTCCCCAAGCAATGATGTATAACTAGGAAACCATTGACAACCAAGGAGGCTTACTGAAGCTTTGATGTTTAGCGGTTTTATTGCAGTTCAGTCATGTAAACAAAATAGCATCCACGTGATTGACTCCATGCACTCAGCCCTCATCCAAAAGATTCAGACACATTTAAACAGGTGTTTGCCATAAATCATGTAGCTAGTACAAACTGTCCATGATGGTCCAAGCTCAGAAGTCATTTCTCAGGAATCAGGCCTGAGCTTACCTTTTTTTTTTTTAAAAAATAAATACATTGCTGCATCCTTTATTAGCATTTACTTTTTCCATTGATGGTATATAATTACATATATACCATATTATTACATATTTAAATATGAATCTGTTAGATAGTGAAAGAATAAGCTTGGTCAGTGAATTGGACTCAGGTCATTCATGCTCCAAAGGATAGACCTGGAGTTCTCATATGCTTGCTCAATTATTGAGAAATTATTTATCCCAGTTACTCAGGAGGCTTACGCAGGAGGATACAAAGTTCAAAGCCAGCCTCAGCAAAAGCAAGGTGCTAAGCAATGGAATGAGACCCTGTCTGTAAATAAAATTCAAAAAAGGGTTGGGAGTATGGCACAATGGTTGAATGCTTCTGAGTTCAATCCCTGGTATTCCCCACACAGCCCCCCTGGAAAAAAAATTGATTCAGTTCAGGCATGAATGAATGAAGAACAAGGAGAGGGTATGAATGCCAGGTAATTATAATCAAAATTGTTGAGAGATTTAACAATTGCAAGGAGAACTTGAATTTGTCTACATAGAAAAATAATTGATCTACTCTTTATTAGACTTTGTGGACTTTACGAAGCCACAATCAATAAAAATCCAATTTCTTTTTGTACTTATCAATATCTAGCATTTCTAAAGCTTATAGAAGTACCTAAATAAATAATGTTATGTAGAGAAATAACATCAACATCCCTTAGCTAGTAAAGCATCAGTTTAGTGGGTCCAACATACCAAAATAAAAAAAAAAATGGATTTGTATATATATGGCATTCCATTAACACATGTAAAGCTGCACTGGTATTATTAGAGAGCTATATCATAATTCTAAGATTTTATTGGATTCTAGTATTTTACAAATATTAAAGATGACACTCATTAGTACACTAGATTAAACATGAAAATTATTGTCCTCATTTTAATACAATTTTAATGCCATAAATGTCAAAAAGATTGACTGGATGTGTAAATAAGTCACCACAGCAATTCATTGAGACAGAATTTGCATAGATTTTTGCAGAGACAAACATAAGATGTTCTTTTAGATATAATCTAGATAAGACAATCTATGGGCATTCTCATTCCTGAGAGAATGAAACAATCCAAATTGGTAATGTTATAGGAATTTTTCAGTTGTGATTCTAGCCATGAAGAATAAAATAAAATTTAGTGTTATCAATAAAATGAAGGATAAAAAATTATCCCTGGTCCTGGACAATTATCTCATACATAGTAGCTTTCCAATAATTGTTTTTCCAAGTCATTCAATACATCGAAAGTCTTCTAGTCATTCAATTTGAGCATATGCTCTTTACTAAAGATTATTACTTTTCAAAAGTATAAGATTGGATTTTTGAAAATTTTTATTAGTACATACATTATAGTTATACATAGTATCAGGTTCACTCTGGCATAATTACCCAAAAATAGAATATATTTTGTTCCAATTCAGTCCCCAGTGCTTCCCCTTTCACTCCCCTTCTCTCCTCCTCTTTTCCTTTTCCTGTACTCTGTGAGTCTTCAATTTATTTAGTTTTTTTGAAAATTTATACATTATAGATATATATAAAGGTGAAATTCACTGTGGCATATTTATGTATGTACATAAGATAGTATGAATTCAGAGTGTCTTAAATATTTTTGTCAGTTGTACAAATAGCTTTAAGCAAAAATAAATAAATAAGCAAGCTTTTAGATGCAGATGAGTGTCTTTCTTTTTTTTTAACTCACAGAGAGAAACTATATTCACCTTTTTTGTGGAAATTTATTTCATAGAAACATTAAGAAGTCTTTTATTTTTAAACAGAAGTAGTGGATTTTTTTAAGAAAAAAAGGCCAGAAAGAGATGGGAAATATTCTGTAATATAGAAAGAAAGGAGACAGAATTAGATTATTAAAAATATAATATATATGACATATAATTTTCTGCCTCTACACTAACTATATGGTGTATATGAAATGTTTCAGGGGTCTTATTTATCTCTGATGTTGGGTAGAATTAGCATGTGACTATTTGAGGATTGACATGTATATATTTATTTTCTTCATCTATTTATTTGGTGACATTAGTTTGCCAAAATCGGACAGATGCTATAGAAAGGTTTTCTTGTTGCTTATTTACATTTTTGGCTTGGATATTTTAAAATATCATATTTATTCATAGAGAAGTTCTTGTTACATACTAGACTTTTCAAATGAAAATAATTTAACTTGGCCATGAAGAACATTGTAGTTTTGTGTCAGAAAATATTTTAATTAACACATAAAAATGTAGGTTGTATGACCTTTTTTGCCCTATCTTTCCTCTCATCTAATAAACCAATTTTGGTACTTTGATAGCAAATTTCAGTGGAAAACTTCTATAATTGCTTGGAAGCTTTAGAGCATCAGGATGCAACAACACCTTGCTCAGTCAGTTTGACACAACACACAGCACACAATTAGACTGATATACAGGGCAGCTAAAAGGCCAGTAATACCAAAGCTGCAATCCCTTATGAAGTTATAAATTGAGGCTGTCCTTGACAACATTAATATATCATATTGATTTTCACGTAAAGTTTGATTGTGATCCCAATAAAATGCAAACTTCTAAATTTTTGACATCTTTTAGGAAAGAAATGGAAAGTTATGCTCTGTTAGAAAGGCAACTATTTAAGCAATGGATAAGACATCCTTAAGTGAATTTTGGCTCCTATTGCTAACATATATAATTATCATGTGCAATTTTTGCCAATTTCAAATATAAGTGCATGTATACATCAAGAGTTTCATATACAAAATTCTTAGAAGTGAAGAACATGGCATAAACTAGTATCTGAGAACAAGAAGGAGAGGTACTCAGAATGGCTCATTTTGTGCCAGTAGGAATCAAACTATTTTGTTGTCTATCCTTGCTCTTATTTTACCAAATCCAGGAGTTCCTATTTTGTTAAAGTTATGCTCATGCAGTCATCTACAATACCAGAAACACCAGGTTATTAACCTTATGCTCATTCATACTTACTGAGTGTGATTTCACACTGTTGACCATTTTGG
Organism: Ictidomys tridecemlineatus; assembly: GCF_052094955.1. Lineage (NCBI taxonomy): Eukaryota > Metazoa > Chordata > Mammalia > Rodentia > Sciuridae > Ictidomys > Ictidomys tridecemlineatus. The sequence continues at coordinate 99,462,838 of NC_135493.1, read as the reverse complement.
AAACAGGTTCTATTTGTCAAAATACATAAATGAGAGATAAAGATTTCTATTCATTTCATGGGTTGAAAAAATTGCTGAACATGGATGTTTTACTAAAAGTATCTGCCATAACATGCTAAAATATAAAAATTATATAAAGTCATAAAAGATTCCATCAAGTTTATTAATTCATTAATTTTCCTCAAACATACATATGTCTACTACAGATAGAGAAGAAAGAAATCTTTTGCACTACCTGCCATTTGATTCCCTGGAGCTAACTTTGTAAACAACTGCTGATTCTGACCCTTTACTGCATTATTTTGTATAACTAGTATTGTTTGAAGATACATTTTGTGTCAGACCTTTGTTACACACTATGAATATAGCAGTAAACAAGGAAGGTATATGCAGGGAATCAAATGTTATGAAGTGAGTTTATAATATGTAAAAGACATACACACATAGAGAAAAATATAGTCAGTTAAAAAGGGAAGAAAAAACACCAATGTCAGATCAACTGGTGAGTCCAAAATCGTTTCCATAGGCAAATAACTTCTTGGCTGTTTGAAATACAAGGAATAATTCTAGAAGTAAAGAAAACTGAGTGATGGAAAGTGTACTTAAAGAAGCTCTCAGCCTGGAACAATATGATTTGCATAGCCCAGAGAAACAAAGAAGCACTTTCGCTTAGATATTCTTAAGCAGCACACTGAAATAAAAACTGGGACAGAAAAAAAAAGACAGTATTAGTCATTCAATACTAATGGTTTTGCAAATACACTAGTGAAAGTTATAAATAGTTAACAACAGAAGCAGTAAAATTCTGAAGGCAGTTATCATCACTCTATGATATTTATATATAATTTATTCAAGCTCAATATTCCTAAGTCTATGGGAAATTCACTTTCCTCCCCCAGACTTATGCAAATACACTAGAACCTTTATTCTCATAGTACTTTCCAACAACAAACTCACATTTTATTGCTGTTAATTCCTTTTGTTACATTATGTGCAGCTGTGCAACTCATGTGCATTCCTTGACCCCCCAAAATGCTACTTGCTTACATCATCTGTGTATGTAGCATATTTCACAGAATGTTAGGAATCATAAAGAGTATTACTATCAAATAATATCTTAAAATTGGATGTTAATTTTTGCTTTCATGTGTTTTCACAGATATTTTTCCCACTGGCAACATTTCTCAGGTTCTAAAATGATCACTGAGTATCATCAAAGGAAGCTAGGCATTATTTAAGCACACAATATTGGATTTTCTGATAATACAGGGTCACTTGGCCTCTTTGTACTCTTTTAGAAATCTGTTAATTGTAGAAATCAGACATTAAGGATGTGGGAGGAAGGATACACTTATACATTGCTGGTGGGACTGCAAACTGGTGCCACCACTATGGAAAGCAGTATGGACATTTCTCAAAAAAATAGGAATGAAACTACCATTTCACCCAGTTATCCCACTCTTCGGTACCTATCCAAAGGACTGAAAATCAGCATATTACAGTAACACAGCCACATCAATGTTTATAGCAGCTCAATTCACAATAGCTATGCTATGGAACAAACTTGGTTTTCTTCAACAGATGAATGCATAAAGAACAATGACTTTATGATATTTGCCAGTAAATAGATGAATCTGGATACTATCCTGCTGAGTGAAATAAGCCAATCAAAGGTTGAATGTTTCTCTGATATGTAGGAGCTGACCCACAATAAGTGGGTGTAGGGAGAAGAACAGAAGTTTAGTGGAGTAGACAAAAGGAAATGATGGCAATGGAGAGGGGAGAGGAATGTGAAAAAAAGCGAATGGAAATGAATCTGATATAACTTTCCTGCATACATATATAAATACACCACAATGAATCTCACCATCATGCACATCCACAGAAATTAATTAAATAATAATAATAGTAATAATAAATATGGGGAATTGGCAGAAAGATCAATAGAAGTAAGCAGGGAGGAGGGGAGAGAAAAGGGAAGAGGAAGGAGAGGTACCGGGGACTGAATTAGAATGATATATTCCATGCTTGTATAATTGTGTCAAAATGGATTGTACTTTTGTGTATAACTAAAAAGAACCATTAAAAAAAGAAATCAGGGCTGAGGTTGTGGCTCAAGGGTAGAACGCTCGCCTGGCAAGTGCGAGGCCCTGGGTTCAAGCCTCAATACCACATAAAAATAAATAAATAGAATAAAGGTATTGTGCCAAATACAGCTAAAAAATAAATATTTTTAAAATTATTTAAAAAAAGAAATCAGACAGCTATAGTGATTCTTATCCATAAACAGACAAATGAATTATTTACAGTATAAAAATAATTGCTATCCCCTATAAACCACACATACATCTTATTATAAATGTATTTCATCAGCATCATTCACTGTTTATAATAGGTTGAGTCTTCCATTGAAGTAGTTGCATCATATTATTTACTTGTTCTTATATTAATTAATTAAATAATGTGTTTGACCTGTATCCATTTTACATTTTGAAAAAAACGTGGTTATAAACATTTTGTGAATTGGAAGCTTTAACATCCTTCAGAATAATTTGCTAAATTATTTTTTTCCTATAAGATAACTTATTTTCCCCTATTCCTCCATTTTCACAGACTATTATTGCTTAGTATCAGAGAATCAATTGCCCTCAATTTCATTTGTATATGTAAGAACTTATTATTGTATATCATTTATGAAAGAATCATAATACCTTTAGCATCTAAAAAGAATTTGAGAAGTTATAAAATTCCATGTATTTTTCTCATTCCATACTGCTATCTGTAATGTAAAATTATATTTTACTTCCTGTTAATACAGAATGTGCCATGGTTATCAAAAATCAGAAGTAGCAATGCTAAAGCTTGAATTTTTGTTTACCTTAATATGTAAGGCATTTATATATAATTCACTTTATAAAATGGGTGCTTCTTAGCTAATTTCTTATTTTCATTATTGTTGTGAGTTCTAGAATTAAAAGAATGTCTATGTTTTTACCTTTATTTTATTTATTTTTTTTATGTGGTGCTGAGGATCGAACCCAGTGTCTCGTACATGCTACACAAGCGCTCTATGGCTGAGCGACAACCCCAGCCCTAAGGATGTCTAATTTTTAAAGTAAAGTCCTTTATCCAGGGAATTCTAAATACAGACCAATCATAAAAATTAAAGAACATACTTTTCTCTACCATTTTTTGTTTCTCTGGTGGAAGCCTCTCTGAGAGGACTCATATCCAATCTGATTCCAGGTATTAATGAACCTGACTACAAACTTTAGGTCAATATCAATCTTCAAAGTTATGAAAAATCATGAATTAATCATAACTTTACAATTTAGAATATTTTTTATTTAAGGTCAGGAGCTCAAACTTCAAAATTAGAAAGTATGCTTATTCAAAGGAAGAAACAAATAACAGGATGGCTGAAATCTCATGTGAACTGAAAACCTTTTTTGTGCAATTGCAATCATCAGTCTACCTAAACTCATATCAGTCTTCACTCTGGCCATAAACACAGTAGCTATATATGCGAAGTGGAAAAAATGAAAAATGTTAAACATATTTATTTATTTTTTCTTTTAGGAGTAGGGATTGAACCCCAGGCACTCAACCACTAATCCACATCCCCTGCTCTTTTTATACTTTATTTTGAGACAGGATATCACCAAGTTGCTTATGGCCTTGCTAAATTGCTAAGGCTGGCTTTGAACTTGAAATCCTCCTTCCTCAGTCTAAAGAGCCGCTGGGATTATAGGTATCCACCACTGCACCCAGCTAAAACATATGTGATTATATAGATAAATCTTTTCTTTAAGTAATTTGTTATTAAATAAAATTTGAAGGAATAAAAGCATATGAACATAAAGATAATATTATGAATATAGTTTCTTAGATAAAGATATATAAAAGAATGTATCTTCCTAGCTCTATCAAAAACATGAAAAAAGGAGAGTATATGTTCAGTTGGCTTGAAGACAAGTGGAAAATAATAATTTGTCTAGTGGTCAAAGAATGTGGAGAAATGCCTTAATACTTGAATTAGCATCAAAAGTGTTCCATTAAAAAGTACAGCTATTGCTTAGTATATCTAGGAAAAAAAACACATTATTCCATTTTTAAACCCTATGATTATATTTATCCTTTAAACTCTCACAAAGAAAACTGTTATAGTGTTAATAAAAATAAGAAACTAGGATTAAAATGTTATTATGGTCAAAAATGAACTGAGTATGAATTATACTGATTGAGGTTTCTATTAATGCAAAAATATGCAATTGGGTCATTATTATTTATAAAATACAGCACCAATAAAACATTTAGTGTAAAATACTATATATTCACAGTGTATAACAAACTGGGAATTAAACATCCATTTCTTTCATCCATATAAATAGAAAAAATAGCATGGAATCCAAGGTTAAAAAATGAACAACACATGGACTGGGTCTGCATTTCTGCAGACTGTGGCACAGCTGAGTCAGTAATTCCGTCTTCAAAATCTGCTCTGTTGGTCACAGCTGGACTAATCATGCAATAAACTGCACAGATCATAAAGACAGGCAAAATAATCATGTGGGTCAGGAGGGTGGCCCATCAGTTTGCTTATGTGAATATGATCAGCATGAAAAGGAGTTGGCCACAATGAAAGAAATTACTAGAAATGTAGATCAAACAGATAATCAGCATGGATAATTCATGCCTGAATACTAATGCAGAATAGAGTATAGCTTTTCACAAAATTTCCAGCTAAACCAACATATAGTGATCTTCTAAAAGGCTTTTCTTACACAAAGAAAACTTGGAATTTTCCAGAAAAAAAATTTTCAGAAAAACATAACATCTCTTGGATAAATATTGATCATTTTTTAATTTAAATCATTAGAATGGAAACTATTGTTTCCTTTTCACAATACTACACACTCACAGACATGCATACATATGAATGAATGCACAATCTTAATAGGCTCAGCCTTTGGTGCTGCCTTGGAGAATATAACTAGGCTCAGAACTCAAATCCTAAAAGTTATTATCAAATCTCCAATATACTCATATACATTATGGCATTTCAGATTTGATTCATCAAAGACCATTTCTTATGGGTTGCCCTATTTAGTAAAATGTATGTTTCGTTTGTTATGTCTCTTTGAAAATCAGTGTAATTGTTGATGCTGTAAAATTTGGATACAATAAAATATACACAGATCTTAACAGACAGATGCATTTTGACAATAGCACACATGGCTAAGTTAATCATACAACTATCAAGGTATTGACAATGTGGAATTTTTTACAAATGCTGTGATCCTATAAATGACAAGTAAAAGAAATATCCCCACCCATTTGGAGAGAGACGGAATGCAGCCTCTTCAAACTTCCAGTTTTGACATAAATGAAAATCCAGACTGTTTTGTTCCCATTTAGGAATAAAATCTTTGTTAACCTAACTTTGGTTAAATTTCACTCCTTCCCTAGTCATGAATGGGTTTTGCTAAATGCTATGTTTTCACTTATTGAAGATCTAATGATTAGTCCACTATATTCTGAAAATATAAATTTTTTGAATTGATTTAATTTTTTTGTGAATTGGTTTCTAATGTTAAAACAATCTTGCCTTCCTACAATTAGCCTGTCTTATGATGCATTATATAGTAAGATATTGCTAGATTTCATTTGCTAATATTTTAATTTTTTTGTAGTTGCAGATGGACAGAATGCCTTTATTTTATTTATTTTTATGTGGTGTTAAGGATCAAACCCAGTGCTTCATGCATGCTAGACAAAGAGCTCTGCCAATACGTTACAACTCCAGCCCTCATTTGCTAATACTTTGTTAGGAGATTTTTGTATCTGCATGAGGAGTTTTAGTCTGTTTCTTTTTCATGTGGCACTATTTTTCGTGTCAGAATCCTAATGGTTTCATAAGGTGATTTCTTTCATAAATATGAGACTATTCAGATTTCAAGTCTTCTGTCAAATTTATTGGTTTGTGTTCATCTTTCAAAAATTTGTACACTTAATTCAAGTTGTTGAATTTATTGAAATAAAGTTATTAATATGATATTACTGTGGCTTTAATGTCTTTTGATATACACTTTTGCTTTTATGCATTAAAAATTTCTATTTTAATTTTATGACACTTAATAAGGGTTTTGCCTGTACATTAATAGGTTAACTATCCAAATTTTTTGGTTTTCATTGATTTTATTGTTACTTTTTATTATTATACATTTTAGGAGTATATTTCACTGTTTATTATTGTTTTCAGGATCTATCTTTCGCATCCACAGTTTAATTTCCTCTTCTTTTTTCTAGTTTCAAAAAATAACATTTATACCACTAACTTTAAGCCTATCTTCTATTCTAATATACATGTAATATTTTCTCTATTTTGCAGTTATTATTAATGTTTGATTTTTTCCCAAGATATGAATCACATTCTCTTATGTATAACATTGTTGGGTTTTTTTTATTTTATAGGAACAATTTTGATGCATATTTGCTTGAGTGTTCAGATTTTGATTTTTTTCATTAATGGAAATATTGAATATTATTTAGGCAGTTAATTTTCTTGTAGATCACATTGGTCATCTTAAATCTTATTATTAATCTTCATTAAAGAAAGCTAAGCTGGGCTTTCCTTAATGCCTAGACTAGCAAAATATTTACCTTGTGTCATTTTTGAGATCATTACTGAATACCATGAGTCTTCAACAAGGTGTCTTTATTTTGTCTATTCAGAACTCAATTATTTCCCAGTCCTCTGCTACCTCTATTAGTTTTCAGCTCACAGCTCCTTGGTAATGGCTCTTTTACTAATAGTGTTCTTTGCCCAGCTTTCTGTATTTCATATATATGTGAAATATTAAGATATATATATATATATATATATATATATATATATATATGAACTATGAACCCTTCCTACCTGGCTTTCTTCCTAATTTTTCTCCTCAGTACTTTTCACTTTGTACCTTACTGCCTAATTTACTTGTGTATCTTTTTAACTGTCCCCTCTGCTTAATTGTAAGTATCAATATGATAGGCATTTATCTTTTATGTTTACCGATAAATAGCTTCTGCTTAGAACAAAGTCTGGCAAATAACAGATTGAATAAATAGATAAATTAAGATATACCACTTGTTTCTCTATGCATTGCCACTTGAGTTCTTCATATAAGTTTATGATATTTTATACTTAAAATATTGTAGTTGATATTTATTTTTTAAATGTATGCTATAAAATAGTTTATGGATTCTCATTCTCGAGATAAACTCTTATTTTCCAAAATCCATGAAGTATGAATTATACTTTTAATCAACTAAAATAATAAATTATTTAACTTCAGTCTGCAGTGTCACATGGCACAAAGATTTTCCTGGGAATTCGAGTCAGGATTGAAGTCCAGGAAGTCCCACATGATTACCATGATACAATCCCATAGAAATTAAGATTATGGTTTCCCTCACTATGGACTAAGATTACCTGATGGATTTAATTGTATTGATTTTTAGATCTTACAATAAAACAAACCCTCACCATAGGCTGTCATCCAAAGAAAATGCTCTTATAGAGATTTATTTGTAGACCCAATTTGTTGTGCCTTAAGTTTTATATTAATCAGTGGCACATGGCACTAGAAAGTCTTAGCCTAAGTTAAAGTTTCACCTTGACTTTAACCTCACACTATTAAGTTTTGGTAAATTATAGCTCACTGATAGGGAAAATTTCTTTCCCTCAGTTTTTATTTTAATATTTTATTTTTTAGTTACAGTTGGACACAATACCTCTTTATTTTATTTATAATTATATGGTGCTGAGGATTGAATCCAGGGCCTTGCACATGCTAGATAAGTGCTCTACTGCTGAACCACAACCCCAGCCCCTCCCTCAGTTTTTAATTATCCCTTTAAGTTCTGTTTTCACATTTTAGACCACCTAGGTAACTAATATAATAATAATAATATAGTCTATGATTCTTAATTTTGGAAATAATATGAATATCAAATCATTTATTTATTCTACTTCCTTTATAGTCACATAATAGGTTCAAATAGATAAAGAAGCCATGCACAAATATCATTAATACTATTAAAATAATGTGGTCTTCAAAGTGAAGAAAAGCACACACAAATTCCAGCTACTTGGAATTATGTTAAGTATGGTAATTCTAGTTTTATAATTTATAACTGAGTTCAATATCCTTCTGACGCTTTTGAACTATGAAATAATCATATAATGAGGAGAGTGGAAAATACAATATTAGAGATCCTGTCAAAATGAAAAGGAAATTATTCAACCCAAGGTATCCTCACCAAATCAAGGGCCTGATTTTTCTTCATATATATTACTGCCACCTGCTAGACATTGTTTTCATCAATATTCAAGGAAATAAATTTGAGAAGGTAACAGCTTCTTTCCTTGCATATTCATTGTCACTATGTTTCTATAAATACAGACCTACAAGTCAATTAATGAAAATTAAATAATGGAGTCAAAAAGTGGGGAAATGGTAGAGTACCTATATATGTGCATATGTATATAATATACAACAAAAATCCATTGTTTATCTTAAATTTTTGCCCTTTGTTTATTCTAAAATATTTGCTCATTATTAAAGCCAGCCATATGAAATTTGAACTCAAATTAGGTAATGGTGTATATAAATATTAACAAGAGGAATGGATATGTGGCTCAGTGGTAGAGTGTTTGCCTAGAATGCAAGAGGCCAAGGGTTTGATCCCTGGAACCACCAAAAAAAAATGATAATAATAAAAATTAAAGTAAAAAAAAAGAATAAGATAAATTGTGTGGAATTCCTGCCACTAAGAGTCCTACCACTGAGGGACTTTAAATGAATGTAGAATGCCAGTGATAACATTTAGTTGATTTTACAAAAATAGTTTGAGGATTATAATAGATTTCTATATAGCAAGGAAGAAAATTGTAATAATCACGTTTCCACAAAATAATTCTAAACAAAACACAATGCAGCTTGGTTTTTTTTGTCATCATTTTGAATGGATTATATATATTTCCTTTGAAAGACAATTGACAGTTTATAAAAATACTTATTTAAACTAAAAGTCCATATCATTCTTTGGATTGGATAACTCTTATTATAAATCTCACAAATACTTTCAACCATGTCAAATTTATGTCTCAAACATATCCAAAGTGAACTATTTTACTCCAATGTATGTTTTTGTGCTTTTAACACATACCTAGTAGAACTAAGAAAAAAAACATGTCATAGAGAAATAAGTTGGAAGCTAATATCAATAAGCCAGTGAATTAAAAATTATTCATCATTCAACATTGCTATGGAAAATTAAGGGTAATACTAGGACTTGAAAGTCAGCGATACAGAGTAATCAGACTTTCAGACAAGCAAGAAAATGAAATAACATACATGAATATTAGGTGCCCATGGTAAAGTATCATAAACTTAGATCTAGTATAGTTTTTTTAAATGATCCTGTTTCTGCAGAAAATGAAACACTCTTCTATTTAAATAATTGCTGATTCTGCTTTATTCTATCTTTATAAAATCTATTTAATTCATTTCTTTTTCCATGTCCTGCTGTTAAAGTCTTATATCTCATTTCCTCTTCATTGGTTGATATAATATTCTCTTACCAAGGTTCTGTTCTTTCAATCCTTCCCTATCCTGGTGCATCCTCCATAATGTGAACAAATTTAGATTTTGTGGGTAAACACCTTACAAACCTGTAGTGGCTTTCCCAAAACTATAGAAAAAAAAAATCACAGGCTGTGCAAGTAACTAAATGTTCCCTTTTGAGGCTAAACATCCATCTCTACTTTATCCTCATACTATGCTGACCCAGATTACTCATTCCACAAATATGCCCAGAATTGTGACACTGCTGTCAGTCCCTCTCTTAACTTACCCCCACTGTGCCTTTTTACAAAGATTGTTCCTTAACCACACTTCAGAGCAAATATAAGAGTCATATTTATCCTTATATTTTCAACACAGCTTACTCAGCTGGAAGTTCAGTAAATGTGTTTTCATCCTAAATTCTTGGAAAAGTAGGAGTTTTATAGTGTATGACAGACAGCTCAGAGCAACATGGTACCTCAATAAAGAAACTCCATTGAGTAAGTTCAGTTCTAGCCTTATATCTCATCCAATTCCACTCCAAATACAAACCAGATAAATGATCTTTTTGTTCTCCACATAAATATTATTTCTGCCAGAGCCAGAGGTAACTCAGGTAGCAAGACTCTCATCACTTCCCTTGAGTACTAATTTTAAATGCCAGACTAATTCTAATCTGCAGCAGTGAACTAACCAGAAAATTTTTCTAAAAATTGAATGAAAAATAAACTTTGAAGGGTCTAAATGTGGTTATCTCTTGGAATCTTTGAGAATAGAAGCTATCACAGATTCATAGAAGGCTGCAAAATGAAAGCAATTGATGCAGCCATGGAGTTAAAGAAATAATATAAATAGTTTTAAAGCAAAGAAGCAAGATTTTATAGAAATGAAAACTCAGCAAGTGCTCAGTATATGTTCAATCATCTTAATACAAAACATATCTCCATAAAACTAAAGAGGAAAAACTTTCTGAAAAAGATTATATATAAACTCTAAAAACATAAAAACAATATACACACAAAATTGAAGATGAAAAAAATTTTTGAATCTTTTGTAACTTTAATCCCAAATATTTTTGTGAACAAATTATTGATTAAAAATGGAAATATGTCATCTGTTTATCATATGCATGAAAGGTGCAGTGATTTTGTATAAATAAGAAATCAATAAGACAACATCACTGACTGTGATAGATGGATTGGTCCCCAAATGGAGATTCAATTGTTATGGCATAATTCCAAGTTTCAGATTTGAGGAAATTATTTTGAAAATGTGTTTTCATACCCCAGGAAAGCAGCAAAGTGACATTTAATAGAAGCACATAACAATGAAAAAATCTTTCTTGACATGTAAGGCCCTTGAGAAATGGGTTAGGTTACCACAGAAGATCATGTTATGGTTTGAATCTGGAATGTCCCTAAAAAGCTCATGTGTTGAAAATTTGGTCCTCAAAATGCAGCAATGTTCTGAAGTAGAACTTTGGGGAAGTTGTTGAATCATGGGAGTTCTAAACTCAATGAAATTGTTTTTCTCTGGCTTTTTGAGACAGTGATGAAATGTTGATTAATTCACTCACCACAGGTGACTAATCCACCATCCATTACTTCCTAAAATTCCAGTGTTTGAAATCATACAAGGATAAAGGGTGAGGAATCATTACAATTGCTGTAAAAACCTTATGTACACAATTCTCTCTTCTCTTCAAGATGCATGGATGACCAACTGATGGCAAGGGCCAAAGATAGCCAAGTGGTAATATTCTATCTTAACACTCAATCAGCTATGTCTAATTACATTTTCTATGAAAAGTAGTAATCATTTATATTTCTTACTGCCAGTAGATTCTCTTGTCCAATACTATAAAAGAAGGCATCTAGTCCTCTTAAGAGAACTCAACAATATTCCATCCTGAGTGGTTTCACCTATTCATAATCTCTTTTCTGAATCCCCATCATTCCTAATCTCCATAGATAGCTCCTGAATTTCTCACTGGATAGATAGCTAATTGTTTTAGCAAAGGTGGAATCTTCTACCACTCTCTCTAGGAAAAAATTATAGCATACTCCCTATCATCTTTCTACTGTGAGGAATAACTCTCAGTCATATGGTTTAAAAAATGTACCTAAAACCCTTTACAAACTACATTACGAAAGAGAACAGTAGCTATTACTATTGCTAATGTTATATTCCTAATTCCCCCCTCACAATACCTAGTGCCTTAAGGCATTATATTTCTTGAAACAATGCTTCAATCGGTAGTTGCTTCTATTTATGATTGTCATATTCATTGTACATAATTTTGAAGAATGGAAAAATTTAAGAAGTGATTACAAAAAGAAATAAAAAATTAACAGTTTATCATTCACTCATATCCATTGCTAAATATTGACATATTTACACTATTCTGTTTTTCCAAATATATGCATATATGTAAACTAACCTGAAATTATATAGTATTTATCCTTTCTTCCTGATTTGCCTAATAGATTTTATTATGGACATTTTAAGGTGTTTTAAATTAAAAGAATCAGGAAATTCTTTTTTTTTTCTGGGGGTGGGTGGGGATTGAATCCAGGGCCTCAAGCATACTAAGCAAGTGCTCTAAAACTGAGCTACACCCTCAGCCCTAAATTAAAAGAATCAAGAAATTATATTAAGGTATCATTTTAATGGTTGCTTAATATAGTTTTTGATGACATATTACTGTATGAGAGCCTCAAGTATCACAATTTAAATAGAATTTATACATTACTTAAAATAAAACTTTTTATACATCTTTGGTTACTGCAAAATTTTATCTTTCTAGTCATTTATGCATTCAACATATATTTATTGATATCTACTGCATATAGTACATTGTACTAATAGCATTAGAAATGCAATATTGAGTGAAAATGCCATGTTTCCTATACTCAGTGGAGAAGAAAAAGGTTTAGACACTCTACGGGTGTTAAACCAATAAAGTTAAGACTGTCAAACTGGAAAAAAACATTCTATGAATAAATCAACAGTATGATATGATAGAAATTTATGAGGGTGGGGAGAGTAAGGGAATAAGTTGAGACAGGAAACTCTTCCTGTCGTAAGACATGAACTTCAGACTGAAAAGTAAAATATGAGGATGAATTTGCCTAGCAAGATCATGGGAGCACAACATTTCTACAGAGAGAGCTCATGTGCATATCTGTCTTAGATTAAGTTCTTGATTAGCAGAGCCTGAGATAGGAATTTGAAGAGACATGATTTATTGAGAGTGTTTTTCAGGAAAAAGTTCTAAACAGAACAAGCAGAATAGGGATTATGCAAAAATTAAATGAGGATGTGTTCCTCACATCAAGGCTACCAAGAGGGAATAGACTCTAGAGCATAAACTGAACTTCAGAGTGCTCCTTTCCATTAGGTAAAGGGTTGGCCATTTCGAACCTATGAATAATTGTGTTGGTCATTCATTAGCTAAGGGTTGCATTGCAGGGGTGGAGAGATGCAATTCCCATGCAAAGCAATTCCTGTCAGCCACAAAGTTAATTTTCCCAAGTAAACAGGCAGCTGTGATCCAACATTCGGAGCATCTGGAGAATGGATGCCCAGTTAACCACATCTGCCACAGTCTCTAAAGTAAAAGAAAGTTTAGGGTCCTTAAGGAAGTATTACAAGGTTGGGGATGTGGCTCAAGCGGTAGTGCGCTCGCCTGGCATGCGTGTGGCCCGGGTTTGATCCTCAGCACTACATGCAAACAAAGATGTTGTGTCCGCTGAAAACTAAATAATAAATATTAAAAAAAATTCTCTCTCTCTCTCTCTCTCTCTCTCTCTCTCTCTCTCTCTCTCTCTCCTCTCTCTTAAAAAAAAAGGAAGTATTACAGTTAGTATGGCTTCATTTTTTTTAAAAAAAGGCAAAATTTAGTGGCATTAAACAATAACCATATTATTATTCTCATGAATTCTACAGGCCAGCAATTCATACTGGACACAATAAAGATGATTTATCCATGGCTTTAAATGTAAAGATGCAATTGAACTTAGAATGATTCATTGACCAGGAGCTGAAATTATCTGGAGTCTTCTTTACTTACACATCTAGTGAATGGACTGGATAATTTGAAGTCTTCGCTCAGTTGGGACTATCAAGTATCACACCAACATAGTTTCTTCATGTGTGCTGAGTTTCTTTAAAAGCATACCGAATGACTTCTGAGAAGGAAATATGAGAAAGCCTCTAGATGGTAGACTAAATGTTTGTATTCTTAAAAAATTCCGACCAACATATGAACCTAACCCCCACTGTGATGGTATTAGGAGATGGGGCTTTAGGTAGGCTCTGCCCTCATGATTGAAATTAATGCTTTTATAAAAGACACCATAGATAGTCCCCACAGCCATTCCACCATGTGTGGAAACAGCAAGAAGACAACTAACTCTGTGAACCAGGAAGCAGACCTTCACCATACATTTAACCTACTGGCTCCTTGACCTTGGACTTTCCATCCTTTAGGACCATGAGAAATGCATATATATATATATATATATATATATATATATATATATATATATATATATATATATTGTTTCAAGTCTTCAGTCTACAGTACTATAGCAGCCAAAATGAACTATGACAATATTCTAAGCTTCGTGTCCTTTTCTAGTGTATCCTTAAAGGTCATATGACATTTCTTCTGCTTTATGTGATTGATTGAATCAATAAGAAGGAAACCCAAATTCCAGGGAGGGGCATGCGTCTAACCTTTAGCAAAAAAAAAAAAAAATGCCCTCAAATATTTGCCTTTTAAAAAAGACCACCTCAGTAGGTAAAGAAAAGAGTATTTTAAGATGAAATTAAAGAGACAGACAGAAGGGTAGGTGTTGGGGAGATTATTGCAAATGTAAAATTCCATTTATAAACATCCAGATCAGTGAGGTCCAAATGATCTAAAATGAGATGAACCCACAGAAACCAATACCAAAACAGATTATAATCAAATTTTCAAAGGTCAATGAAAAAGTATTGTGAAATTAACAAAAGAAAAAGACTTGTAACGTGTGGGGGAATCTTCAAAATCTATCAGTAAACTTTTCATTCATTTCACAGCTCAGAAGGGAGGGTAGTGATACACTCAAAAGTGCTGAAATTATTTTCTTTAAAAACCTGTGAATCAACAATACTATACCTGGAAAAACTGATTTTCAAAAACAAAGAAAAAAATAAATTTTTTCTAGATTAAAAGAATAAATGATAGAGAGTTCATCACCACCAGATCTACCTTACAATAAATGTTAAAAGTAGTTCTTCAAGTTTAAATGGACGAATGCAATTGTTCTTATGTTCTGTCATTGTATATTAAGTTAGTTTCTTTCCAGACATGATATAAATTTATATCCTCATTTGAAAAATGGAAGAATGACAGATGTAGATATCTTAATTTTGCTTTAATTCAAGGTAAGCATACATAGTCCTTAAGATCATCCATTCTGGAATGATTGATAAACAAGACCCTATCTCTTGTCAATGTTCCAACTTGGTTTATAGACCAGCATACAATGTCTCTAATTTCTCTTTCAATATTCTTCCCACAATATAATAAAATATCTATCATGTCTAATTTCAAGTGCTTTTGGAAACTTACTATCCTAAACTTCATATATTGACTAAATCTCATTTTGCCATGGATATCACTTGGAAAACTTAAATAGGATAGCAATCACTTTACAAATTAATGATGAAAGGGTATTGAAAATTCACTGGCTAGTTATGCCTAGTATAAGGATAATGTACCAAGGAAAACACTAAATATTTAAAGACCTAAGTGTACCTATGAGCCAAAAAAGTAATCTAAATCGAAAGTGAATAGATCCTCTTAAGTGATCCTATTGATCTGTAATTCCCAATTTTATGTTAATTGTCCCCTCCACCAGGGAACATTGGCATTGTCTGGAAATATTTTTTTAGTTGTCAGACCTTACAGTGGGAGTAGATAGAGGCTAGTAATGCTGTTAAAACTTCTACAATGTCCAGGACATCCTTCCACAAGAAATATATATATCCTGTCTAAATATCAGTATTTCTGGGGTTAAGAAACTCTGCTATATATTCTGGAGTCCAGAATTTTCCTTT
This sequence comes from Ictidomys tridecemlineatus, assembly GCF_052094955.1. Taxonomy (NCBI): domain Eukaryota; kingdom Metazoa; phylum Chordata; class Mammalia; order Rodentia; family Sciuridae; genus Ictidomys; species Ictidomys tridecemlineatus. The sequence continues at coordinate 99,447,113 of NC_135493.1, read as the reverse complement.
TCTTTTCTTGTGGTACTAGTGCTTGAACACAGGGTGTTGTGTAGGCCAGAAAAGGACTCTACCTCTGAACTATGCCCACAGTCCCTGGAATTTTCCTTATATGTACAACCCTGAGAGCATGGTGGATACTTTTTATCAATTGCTATATGATTGTGGATCCATGATAAGAAAGCAAATATAAAAGGGAAATATGAAAAGTCATCAACTTCAAATTAAAAATGGGAGGTAACTAGAATCTCATAGAATTGATGAGGAAAGGCAGATTTTGAAATGTGAGATTGAGGCACAGTCATTAGAAGTGGTGCTTGAAGAAAACTATTATAAGGATATGCAATAAAGCACTAGATCAGAAGAAGCAAGAGGACAAGGATAATGAATCACTGTAATGGTGAATGAAATTAAAGAGGCTTCTGAAAAGAGAAGGACAGCACTGATGCATTAAGTATTAGAAATAAATTGGAACAAATAAAAGATTCCAGTTGGGTACTACATAGCAGGTCTGTGTATAAAACTACTTCTTTATTTAGCATAAAAAAAGAAAATTATGTGTTCATCTTATTTCCTATAATTCAAACAATTGGTTCAAAGAATAGGTATTATACAACAGTTGTAATTATCAAGTTAAATGAAAAGACCATTGGTCTTAACTGAAATTTATTAATTGTTTCAGTAAATTTTCACTGATATGATATTTCACACACACACACACACACACACACACACACACACACACACACACACATTCCATAGCTCTGTTTTCAACAGAGTAATAGAAATAATGCTATAAATAGGGAAATAATTTTAAGGAATGCATTAACATGACTGAGAAACATGCTGCATTATTTAAATAATAAAATGATCATTTGGAATTTAAAATAGACTTAATACCAGAAAGAGCAATGAAAACCTGAGATAATGAAAATACTAACAAGAAAAAAAGGCAAAAAAGATACTAAGTCATGATTTAAGCTGCCATCATATTCTGAAAAACCAAAAGCTAGCTAAGACAAGGCCAAACTGCAATGTTTTGAAAAAAAATCACATTGTAAAAATTACTCCAAATTTCATGAAGTTCTCATAATGAATCTTCTTTAAATATATGTAGTTCCATTTTAGGTTTAAGAATTGTTTGTTTATCTTGAGTTTAGAAATCTATGCTTTGTCATTTCATATACATGTAGTCTTAGAAGTATTTTGTTTTCACACACATTCCCTTAAATGAATATAACCTACTAAAATATAATATATAGACACCTATAAAATATGGAAATCATAGAAACTAAGGCTTCCCCAAAACTTTTTTTTTTCTTTCCGATTTGGCTGTGGTAGAGAAGACTGATCACCTTACTGCAAGTTATTTACAGATTTATAATTCCATCTCTGATTGTTCTTTTCCTTCCATTCCACATATCTCTGATAGAGGCTTTCTCAACTTGGTTGTCTTACTATTGCCTGCATTCAAACAAAAACTCGTTTCTGAACTGGGGTTATAGCTCAGTGGCAGAGTGCATTCTTTGCATCAAGAGGCACTGGGCACCATCCCCAGCATCAAAAAGAAAAAAAAAAGCTTCTTACTGTTATATTATGTATACTCTTCTATTGATTCTATCACTACTCTGTTTACTCAAGATTGAGACTCAAAATCCTTTTTTAACTTCTATTATATGTGATAGCGCATTGTAAACTTGGAACTCTATGAATATAATACATTTTACATAGACAGTACAAACTGACATGCACTATGTCAGTTTTTCCTTTGAATATTTCTTAGATTCATTGCTTTAGCTCTATTTTCTCTGCCTTTACTGAAGTATGAGTATATAGTACTTTAGCCCAAGTTAATGCATCCCCTCAATAGATTTTCCTGCTTCCAGCCCCCTCCAAGCCATTTCACCTTAAACATTGATTAAAAAATAATCCTCCTGGAACACCTCCAAAGCACTGTAGAGAATCCTTAACCTAGTGTTGAATGTCCTCCTTGGTCTGAACTTAATCTAGTTTTCCAGCATCATATCCCATTATAATTTTCCAAGATAATTTGCTGCCTATTAACTTGTCTCCTAATGAATTCCAAGGGATACCATTGCTCATTTTTACCTTCTTCCATAATTTACCCTTTTCCTCTCTATAAGCAAACCCAACCAATCCATGGAAAGTCTCGCCAAAGTTTGCTTCCTTTTTATGCTTACACTAATAATAGTACTGTACTGGGACATCTTGGGATTGTGGTGTGGCAGAGCCAAGAGAAACTAGAAACCTAGATCCCTGAGTTTGCAGCTAGGTCTCCGTGGTCCTGTCTGAGCCTAACAAACCCATGGAAAGTCAGAAACTGGGAGAATTTACTCTGGGTGGGGGTGAGGGACACAGGTTAGAGAGGCAGAAGAGATTCCAGCTCGCTCCAGCCCATTAGTCCTGTGGCTCACTGGGGCTGACAGGGCCAGCTATAGTGGGTTGGAGGTTGAAAGGTAAGTGTGACAGCATTTGGCTTTTGGCTTATCCAGCCCGAGGGTCCGGGAACCAGCCCTGCCACCATTTCCCTCGCCAGTTCAACATCCACTATTCCCTGGGTGCCTGGGACCTGTCATGTCCAGCATCAGTCCAGCACCCACCAGGGTCCTCTGGCTCCAGAGTCTGCAATCTCCTAACCCTCTAGCCCTGACCCGGCCTACCACTCTGCCTGCTAGGCCTGCAGTTTAGCAGCCAGCCCAAAGCCCTGATGCCAGGATGTTGCAGCTTCCTGGCCAAACCTGCCCAGCACAACACATAGCTTCACTGAGGCCCTCAGACCCCAGTGCCTGGCCATGATCCACCTAGCACAGGCTAGCTGGGATCCTCGAATGTGGCCAGCCACATCACAACCCACCCTGCCCAGCACACTGCTTTGCTGCTGGCCTGCAGGACGCAGCACCCAACTCTAATCCACTTGGCCTAGGCCAGCTGAGCCACTCGCATGTAAATAGCCACTTTGCTGCCTACCCACAACCCAGCTTCCCCAGCATGCCCACACTAATCTCACAAGAAGGAAATTGGAAGTCTTAAGCCTCAACCTTCAAGTCAGTGAGCAAGCAACACAATAAAAAGGTACACACCACCCATGGCCAATACTCCCACACTTACTTCATATCTCAAGAAGAAACTAAAAGTAAATCAGTTGGGCACAGAGAGTGAAGACATGTGCTCACTAACTATTTTGTCCACCATAGTGGATACATTTCACCAAGATTTTTTTGTTGAGTTTTTCTTGTTTGCTTGTTGTTGTAGCTGTTCTGTTTTTTTTTTTTTTTCTATACTGGGTTTTGTTTTATTTGAATGTGCAATGGTTGATTCAAGAACTCCTGAACATATTTATATTTGTTTTTCTCTCTTCAATTCTAGCTTTTATTTTAATCTCTCTTTTCATTTTTTTTTCAGAAAGGGTTATATTTCCATGCTCTGTATATGGAGGGTTAGGGGTTTTGATTAGCATATTTTGATTTTGCTTTGTTTTATGTTTTCCAGAACTCTATTTTCCCTGTCTTCCTCTCTCTTTTTTTTCTATTTCTGACACCCAAATCCCATTCTTTCTATTCTCCTTTATATTATTCTATTTTTCTTTTCCATTAACAACATATCCTAAGTTACCACTGCATCTGCCCTATGCATCCTTTGAAATTACAAACAATTTTATACTCTCCTATCTCTTCTTCTTTCCTCATACTCAACTCTATCCTTCACTTCTTAATACTAATGTATTAAGAGATAAATAACATCTGCCCCTACCACCAATGTCACATCAACAATTAATATGGCCAAAGTCATAGACAACACCTATTGTTTGATTTTAAGCTACACATAATGCATAATTATTTACTGTTTTTACTGATGGAAATGCTGATCCTACTGTCTCTAAATACTGTACCAATTAATACTAGATATCAAAATAGGAACTAAAGACCTAGTCTACTGCTATATATTGTTTACATAGATTGTTGATATCAGTGGGATCTCCCCCCCAATCTATGAGGTACTAGTAATATAAAGGGACACCATAAACTCATAAGGTAGAAAATCTACGCATCAGATCCATCCAGATAGATGGATAGACACACAAACAATATGAAAAAGAAAGGGAACAAGCCATCCAAAATAACACAGAATATGTCAATAATAATCTCCATTGACACCACAGTGGAGGAAATGTCAGACATGGAATTCAGAAATTTCATAGTTAAACTGATCTATGAGGTAAAATATGATGTAAGGAATAAATTAAGAGAACATACAAGAAATGAAAGATCATTTCAACAATTAGATATTCTAAAGAAGAATCAGTAGAAAATACTCAAAATGGATGAAACAATAAACCAAATTAAAAATTCAATGGAAACCATCACCAACAGACTAGACCATGTGGAAAACAGAGTTTCAGGAAAAGAAGACAAAACATGTAATCTAGAAAATAAAGGTGACCATGGAGAAAACATGTTCAGAGACCATGAATAGAACTTTAAGAAATGAGATAACATGAAAATAACAAACTTAAGATTTATTGGGATAGATGAAGGCTCAGAAATATAAACCACTGAAATGCACAATCTTTTCAATGAAATAATATCAGAAAATTTATCAAAACTTAAAAATAAAAACAAAAAACAAATACAGGAGGCCATGTCTCCCAACTGCTTTTACAATTAGAAAAACTTCTTTTAAATTCCTACTGGGTCCTTGCAAAACTGAAAACTGTAAATACAGAGCACTTTGTATACTATAACAAATTGCACTACACTCAAGAGGACTAACTGATAAGGCAGGTTCAAGAGGGACCAGCATAGTTCACTCCCAGCTACTGGGAAATGCCAGGTGGCAAGGGTAGGGAGAGCTCTCCTGGTTAGGTCAGAAAGAGGCACCAGTTCTCACTCATGGCCATAAGTGCTGGTCTCTTTCAGGATCAGCCCAGCACCCAGGGTGAGTCATTGGAGCTTCCCAGGTGATTAAGAGGAGGTGGAGCTGTGGAGATAGGAGCCAGGGAGGAAGGAAAGGAGGGGCTGAGGGAGACCTGGGTCTCATTTCCATTCCTTACCTGGCTCCCAAGTCACCTCTTCAGAATTGTGTGTTCTATCAAGGTTTCTCATTACCTGTTCTCATTATAGGAGTCCCCAAATCTGTTCTTACTCCATATTAAGCTGAAATTTGAAGTCAAGGGAAGAAAAGGAAGGAACTGCTTCCCTGCAGCATGGGGAGAGCCCTTTTTTTCTTTTTAGGAAGTAACAGATCATGAGTTTCTTGGACAGCTGTCTGTGAAGTGCTTTTGATCCCAATACACTTTAAGAAATTTGTTGGGTTCAGGCAACTCGGGAGGAGCAAATGCAAGAAACAGGAGAGCAAAACCAAGCTGGGCCCTACTGTGAAATGTGTAGACTCCACAGGTAAGAGAACCCCAGCACGGGAGGGGTGGGGATCAGCACACTGGAGCCCCTTATCTTGTTGAGGTGTGATCTAAACCACACTCCTTTTCAGAATTCCTACTCAATGGGTGGGCAAACATTTGGCTCCTGGGTAAACTCCAGCCCATGATTATCTTGCTCTGTGGAATTTCACTGGTACATAGCTTCACTTGCTCTATATATAATGCACTGGTGGTCGATTTTCTGCTATAATAGAAGAGACCAACAGTTGCTACCAAGCAAAGTGTATAATATTTATTATCTGACCCCTTACTGAAAAGGTTTGCTGACCTCTGGCCTGGACCAATGTCAAATGCAATTTGATTAGGCCTCTCTGCCTATTTCAGTGTAGGGATCCATTGCTAAGCCCTGGCCCAGGCACAGCCCAGTGGTACCCTGGAAGATTGACTAGTAGGCTCCCTCCAACCCAGCATCCTCCTACATGCCCAACTTCCTCTCCCAGCTACTCCACACACACCTAGCTCACTTTCTTATACACAGACTCTCTGCTCTGCACACAGTGCCCACATTTGCCCACTTCTGCAGGGTATCAAGTACTATGATGTGGGAGTGCACTTAATTCCACAAGAACTAGAGCAGAAATAGAAAGGCTGTGGTACCTCTTCTGACATTCCCTACCTTCTTCTCTATCCTGGGGGCCTGAGAGTCACCCACACTCTCCCAACCTCCAAGAAAGGGAAGAAATCAGATATGGATTTCCCCAAATTCTGCAGGGATGGGTTTCTTAGAATCAAGAGAGACAGGGAGGTGAGTACCTCCTTTGCTGAGAAGGATTTTCCAGACCAACCTCCTCAACTGCTTCCCAGTTCTTTTTGGCATACATTTAATAATATAAAAAACGAGTCCTTACATTAATGTGGATGTTCCTATATTCATTTTCCAGATGAGGAAATGAGAAAAAAGGCAAAGTAGGGTATTATGGTTTGTTTGTCTGTTGTTAACAAAAGTGCATGTTTCTATAACCATTTTCCAGATGAAGAAACTGAGAGACAGAAAAGTCAAGTGACTTCACCTTGGACAAAATGTCCCCATCATCACTGAGCAATAAATACCATGATTCCTCTGTGAGATGCAGGTCCCATTCCTACTATTAATCCTTGACTTTAAACTCCTTCACCACCTGACTCAAAACCCATCTCCTGCAGGAAGGATGCCCTGATGGACACTCTCTCTCCTGACCGTGGGTCCACTTCTACATAAAATTCAGTACTTAGAGCTTTTATTATTTATTTACCTGTTTATTATTTACTTTCAAGTCAAAATATGTACTTATATGTATAGATATTTCTGAGCTTTTTCTTTATTATTAATGGTTTTATTGAAGTATAAATGATATGTAAAAACTGTACATATTTAACGAATATAATTTAATGAGATAGACTTATGTATGTACCAGTGAAACCATCACTGCAATCAAGGTAATAAACATATTCATCACATCCAGAAAAATTAGATCAGTTAGTTGACATTCACATGGAGAAGCAATTCAGTCTATTTATTGATAAATTATAATTATGAAATAGTCATAAAAATCAAAAGAAATATATAGTTGAAGTGATGGTCCTAGAATTAATATTTTAAATGAGTATGAACAATTAGTCTGCAATACTACAATGTGTAATACATATGTAAATTTGATAAAAATAAATTAAAATGATACATTGTGGGTCAATTCAGTTTACAACACAATGCTATTCTGATTGATGTGGATGCTAAGCTCATCATCAAAGACATCAAAATTGTCAATTGTACCCAAAGCAAAGGCAAATTATCAAATGAAACAAAAGACAACTTACATGCAAGTGTATTTACTTAATTATTCAGTTCAGGAATTGATTTTTGCCCATAACTTCTGGAGTTAAACTAAATCGTAATTTACAAGTTCATCCTTCTGATAGTGCTCAAATATTTTTATAGGTCAATACTACCATTAACAGGTTCAGGAATAACAAAAAGGAAGAAGATTTTTCATTTGTGTAGGGTCAATATTTAGCTCAAATGAGAGAAAAGGGAACTGGGTAGATTTAAAATCACCCAAACCTCTCCACTAATTAATGGAAAGGTCTTTATATATGCTGTCACATGAATACTGGCACAAATTTCTTGTATTAGCTAAGCATGAAACATAATGGATGTTAAACTTTATGGATTAAAAAAACTATTATAAGATTAATATAGAATAGTTATTTTCTTATTAGTATCTCTGAGTAACTATTTGAAGGATCATTATCATTCCTGCATGCTACCTTGCCAAGAAAAATAGATTTTTGTTGTGTTAAGCCATCGAATATTGGTATTATTTTATAGTTGTCTGACTCACTGTAGCAGAGCCTAGACAAAATTAGACAATCATGCCTTCATTTTATGTTTCTAGAAGCTCCTGCCTACTACTTGGAGGTAATTTATAAAGTTATTAATTGCTTATTTCATGTACCTGGTTAATGTAGTATGCTAGACAAAAAGTGTGTGGCATTGTGTAAGGTTGTAAATAATTCATACTTGAATAGGAAAAGTTTAGGGAGCTATGTGGAGTATCCTGAATGAATAGATTTTCAGCCATGTTTTAAAATCGTGGGTACACTTTCATCTTCAGCACAGCAGTGTCACTGTACAGTCATAGATAGTTCACAAATAATATGGTCTGGATGGACTGATTGAGCAAGCCAACCACATAAAATAATAGCTCATGGTTATTGAACTATGCAGGATTCAAAGCAAGTTTTATCTTGTCCAGTCTTCACAAACACAACTATGATATAAGTCAGCTGTTTTTTTTTTCTCCCCAAATCAGAAATGAAGTAGCTAAGTAACTGGCCCAATGTCATAAAACTACACACAGAGATGAAATTTTAATCTAGGTGTCTAAAAACTAGAAGCGATGACCTTAACTATTCTGCAGCAATGTCCCCTGCAATAAACATAGGTATAAGTGGGCATATGTACGCCCTACACATTAGAACTTTTCTTCAAGGTGCACAAGAGGAGATGATATAATATTGTTTATAATCTCACAAACTGAAGAATTAGCAATAAGCTATTTGTTTGAGAAAGTTTGAGTTTGAATACCAGTTTTCCCACAGATTGCCCATTAATATTAGTCTAACTTATCAATTTATCCTCTGAATTCCAAGACACAAAATGTCTGAACTAGTTAGGTTCACATAAGGAATATGAGAAATGTCTACCCACTAATTGTGACAAGAAGCCTGATTTTCCACCCACAAGATTCTCACTGAATTGAATACTTCAATAAGATTTTATAAAGCAAGACTCCCAGATTTTATAAACACATCTACAGAGATTATTTTTCTAAGAGTTCCTTGGCTTTAAATTCTAGCTACATGATTATTATCAAAAATTCCTCATCACAAGTAAACAGTAATTGTTTTGAAGTGATGGATAAGCTAATCATTCAAATTTGATCATTACATGTTGATACATATTATCAAAACACCCCACTGTATCTCATAAGTATGTGCAATTATTGCACATCAATTTCGTTAAGTCCCTCAAATTCTCCATGTCCTATACCAGTTCTGAGAAGAGCAAACATTTACATGGTTGGCAAAATTGGGATTCAAGACATAAGATATCACCAAAAACCTATAAAATTGAGAGCATATTTTGAAGTACACTTTTAGTCTAAGTACTTGTGGAAGCCTGCTAAACTTGGTACAGTCCACTATGTCCCTAAAGAGGATGGTTAAAACATACCATCTTTTGAAAATGTGGCTTCATTATCTATCTAGATCTGTGGTATTCAGGAACATGGAGATGTTTCAGCTCCATTGAGTCCAAGTTAAGTCATTGTTTGCTCAAACAAATAAACCTAATATTGCCATAATGTCATAACATTGAATATATTTGAACTATAAAATATGTTGTTTATTAGGATAGTTAGAGTTTTGCAATAAAATGTACTCAAAAAATAATGCTCCTCAATATTTTCTAGCAAAAAATTATAGAAGATACTCTCCAACTTTAGCACACACTCATGGTGGTTTAAATGCAAGTCAATACTCAAGTGAATCTTCTCAGTACTCATTCTCATCAGGAAGTATTTGTCAAATATCTGTTGCCAAGACATGCAAGTCTTGATAAAAATACCTTATACTGCTGAGTGCTCTTGTAATCCTAGTGACTTGGGAGACTGAGAGAGAAGGGCAATCTGGGCAATGTATCAAGATCCTGTCTCAAAATAAAAAAGAGGTTCAGTGGTCCAGCACTCCTGGGTTTAATCCCCAGTACCACAAAGAGCAAAAAACAACAACAACAAAGCTTCATATAACATTTTAGTATTTATTGAAAGTTTAAAATATATCCTGATGAAGCATATGGAGATATGTTTTTCATCAATTTATAATAATTAAGTTCTAATTTTAAAAATTTCTACTCTTTTTAAAGCTTCTGTATATAGTAAATTAAAGGGTATATTGTGTTCCATTGATGTTAGTGACAATGTTTATGCCAATACAATGCTGCTTTGATTGCTACAGCTTTGTAGTATATTTTTATCTTTTCCATTAATTAAATTTATTTCAACTGATATATAATGCATAAAAAATCATGCATATAATGGGAGTAATGTAAGGTTTCTACATATTAATTCATTATGTAATATTTAAAGCAAGATAAACATAGCTATCTAATCAATACTTATTGTTTCTTTGTGGTGAAAACATACAACATTCTTCTATTTTTTGAAATTCACAGTACATTATTGTTATCTATAGTCTCCCTAAAAAAGCACAAAAGCACACCAAAACATTCTGTTTTATCTAATGGTAACTTAGAACCTCTTTTTATTCATTTACCCACATTTTTATTGGTGCATTATAGTTGTATGTACTGATGGGATTTGTTGTTACTTATTGGTATAGGCACACAATATAATATGATTTAGACAACATTACTCCCCAGCACCTCTCCAGTTCCTCCCAACCTCCCACCACATACTTAGAACCTCTTTGATCAAACTTTCTTCACTCTTCTTTCCCCTTTATTGAGGGATGTATAGAAGGGTTTAGGCAGCCAGAGAAAGATGCCTAGGATCATGGAGAGGGTCTTCTAACATGGTTGTCAAAATTGGGAAAACTGCCTGTTGACAAAGTGCTCATAGACATAAGCTAGACACCCAATCAGATAGACATTTCCACACTCATGCTACTAAGCAGGGGATCCAATAGAAAAGCTAAAACAGAGGTGTGAATAGAGAGGACACCAATTAATAATAGTGAGGGGCACATAGATAGGGGAAGAGATAAGGAAAGGAGGAAATTTCAGAGACCATAAAAATAACAAGCCAAAACTCTGCCACTGGATTAGCAGCTCTGGGCCCCTTATCTCAGGAGAAGTCTATCTTTGTCACTTTTATAATAAACCTGCTCCTTGCTTGCTGTCTGCATTCAGTTCTTCAATTCATTGCTGAGAAGAAACAATGAACCCAGCACAACTAGACAGTAACATTATTTTACTATTATCAACTACCGAAATCAACAATTTTTTGGGGGGGGGCATCAAGGGATGAACCTGCGGACACTTAACCCTTGGGTTCAACACCTGGCCCCAACCCCAACCCCCTTTTAATATTTTTTCTTTGAGACAGGGTGTTACTAAGTTTCTTAGGGTCTCTCTAAATTGCTGACACTTACCTCAAACTTGTAATACTCCTACCCTAGCCTCCTGAATTGCTGGGGTTATTGGCATGCACCACTGTTATTTGCTCAGCCAAATTTTTAAAATTCTACATAAGTGTGAGATCAGGTAGTACATATCTTTCTTTGCCTAACTTATTTAATGAAATGATCTCCAGTTTCATCCACATTGTTGCAAAATGATAGGATTTCATTATTTTTGTGACTAGCATTTCATTGTGTGTATGTATGTGTGTGTGTGTGTGTGTATGCACTCACACATATATGTCACATTCTCTGTATTCACATAACTGTTTGTGGCCCCTTTATTTCCATTTCTTGGCTATTGTAAATAGGGCTACAATGGACATGGGAATGTGGATGTTTCCTTGACATACAAATTTCATTTCCTTTGGGTATATACTCTGAATTATATAGTAGTTCTGTTTTCTTCCATACTGTTTTCCATATGCCTTTACTAATTTACATTCCCACCAACAGTGTGTAGGTGTTTCCTTTTCTCCATATCCTCACTAATACTTGTTATCTTTTGGCTTCTGACAATAGCCCTACTTAGTGGAGTGAAGAAATATCTCCTTGTGGATTAGATTTGGATTTCCTGATTATTAGTCTTTTAGTCAGCTTCTTCACTGTTATGATTAAAAAAACCCAACAAACAATTTTAGAAGAGGAAAAATTCATATGGGGAGCTGTGGTTTCAGAGGTCTCAGTCCATATAAGGCTGGCCCCATTCCTTGGGGCTTGAGAAGAGGCAGAACATCATGGTGGAAAAGTGTGGTAGAGGAAGCTAGCTCAAGACATGAAGATAAGGGGAGAGAGAGAGAGAGAGAGAGAGAGAGAGAGAGAGAGAGAGAGAGAGAGAGAGAGAGAGAGAGAGAGAGAGAGAGAGACTCCATTTGCCACATACAACATATATATCCCAAAAGTATGCTCTCAATGACCCACCTCCTCTAGCCACATCTTATTAGAGTACTGGTACCTCTCAGTTAATCCCTATCAAAGGATTAATTCACTGACTTGGTTAAAGCTCTAATGAGACTGACTCACACTGTCTCACACATGGGCTTTGGGGGAACATGTCACATACAAAACATAGCATTCCTCCCTAAGCCCCCAAAGTCTCATGACCACCTCACAATGCAAAACACATTTAGTCCATTTTCAGATGTCTCCATAGTCTCAACAGTTTCAATTTTGCCCAAAAGATCAAGTCCAAAGTCTCTGAGACTCAAGGCAAACTCAGCGTGAACCCCTTAAATAATTAGAAGTTACATATAACCTATATAGAAAGGCACATGGTACAACATTCCATTCCACAAGGAAGAAATAGGAGCATAGAAAGAAGGGATGGAACCAAAGCACAAATGAAATATAGTTGGGTGAACAAGTCTTCTAGCTCCATATCCAGCAATTGGGGCACATGGCATTGGATATTCTGTCCAAAGGGCTTGTGTACCTCTATACCTATGGCTTTACTGGTTGCAGTCTTCATGACCTCTCTCTCTTAGCATGTATCTATCTGATCAATTCCTGAAGCATTCTTAGGCAGATGTTCTGAGGTACTGGCATTTCTTAATCTTGGGGGGTCTCCACAGAGCTTTGACTTCCTCCTCAGATCTTCACACATCACCCTATCAGAGGCAGCCAGCACAGACTGATCCTGATGCACTTTGCCTATCCTTCCAGGACTTTCTTTGAAATCTTGGTAGAAGCCTCCATGACCCCCTAATTGCAGCATCCTGCCTTCCTGCAGTACCAGCAACCCTTGTTTGCAGCCAAAGTCTGCTGTCATCTTGGCTGCCCAAAAGCATCCAGGAACCATGGCTGCAGCAGCCTCTAGTCCCTGGGTGGCTGAGAATGTTGAAACACTCCCTAGGCTGTCCTGTGCAAGCAGGATTCCTCACTTGTCTCTTCACAAAGGAATTTTCCCTGTACTCCCTTGAGCCTGAGATGGGTGTGATCTTGCCAATTCCTGGGATAACTTCAAGTTATCTTTCTTATTGTCTTTGGGAAAAGTCTTTAGAATTTTTTTAGTGGTAGTAAAGTCTTTAACAAATGCAACTTTCATAGCCCTCCCACATTTCAAGTCCAAGTTTTTCAAGTCTTTCTATTCTGCTTTCTGCTCCTGAATATCGTCCAGCAAGACCTATACCACTGCCTGAATACTGTGCTGTATAGAAATTTCTATCAAAGAATTAATTCACTGATTGGTTTTAGCTCTCAGAATCCAATTATTTCACCTATAAACCTTCTTGCATGGTCTCCCACACGAATTTTTGATAGACGCCTCATATCCAAACCATAACAATTAGTAATGTTGGGCATTGTTTCATATGCCTCTTCGCTATTTTATGTCTATTTTTGAGATATGTCTCTCCAGATCAGGTACCCATTCCAAAATTGGCTTATTTCATTGTAGGGTTAGGGTTAGGGTTTTCAAAGCTGCTTGTATATATCAACTCTTGTCAGATGTAAGCCTTGCAAATATTATTTCCCATTCTCTATGTTATCTCTTAACTGTGTTATATATCCTTTGCTGTCAATAATTTTTTTTAGTTTGATGTCACACTATTTCTCTATTTTCTGTATTTCCTATGCATGTTGGTTGTTCTCCCCAAAATACTTGCCCATTCCAATGGCCTAAAGCACTCCCTGCATATTTTTTTTTCTAGCAGTTCCGTAAAGAATTTCCCCTTTGTTTTCTTCGAGTAGTTTCATAGTTTCAGGTCTTAAAAATTTAAGTCATTGTGTGAGGCACTGGGTTCAATTCTCAGTAACACATATAAATAAATAAATAATGTAAAAGGTCTATTGATAACTAAATAATATTAAAAAAATTTAAGTCATTGACCCATTTTGAGTTTATTTTTGTAACTGGTAAGAGATGGCTGTTGTTTTGTTCTCTTGCATGGGGATATCCAATTTTCCCAGCAGAGAAAGACTATCCTTTCTCTAATGGTTGGTCTTAGCCCCATGGCTGAAAATCTCTTGGCTAGAGATCCATGGGTTACAAGACCAAGCTATATATTACTAAAAAGAAACTCACTTCACTTCTAAGTGTTACCACTGTTTACTGGTGAAGAGTACTTGGTTCCCAAATGCTGAAGTACAACACCAAAGAAGCACGACAAGGCAAGTATAGAGTGGAAAGTGGAAGGCTTTATTAAAGGATAGCAGAGAAGACTTCTTCCCTAGGAAAAAGGGGACCTGAAAGGCAGACCTAAAGGCAGACTACGGAAAGGTGAGGTCTTCGCTTTTTTATATCTAAGATCTTCTTTTAGTCCTCCCACATTTCTGTCCTTTGTTTTCCTCTATCCTGCAGTGATAGAATGCAGGTGGGAAGGCCAGAAGGTGGGAGATGGTGAACAGATGGGGCAGGGAGGAGTAATCTGGGTAGAAAGGGCCTGGGATGGTTTGATAAACACCTCCCAGTTTGCTGGAAGCTATTTCATTAGCAGTTCTTTAGGATGGGATCTGGACTTGGAGATATTAACATTTCAATTTCCCCTGGTATTTTTATGGTTTCCTGGACTCCATTCTCCATAATGGTCTCCATTTTCTTTTTCTTATTCACCAGATTTACCTAACTACACTAACTACCTATCTTTAAATTTGGCTTCATAAGGACATGCATAGAGTAAAAGTTAAGGGGTGAAATACAATAGTCATACCAAGGGAATCCAAAAGAAAGCAGGAGTAGCTATATTTTTAACAATAAAAGTAAAATGGACTTTAAATCAAAAGTAGGAAGGAAGGTTGTTATTATTCTGAGTGTTTCTCATGAAGAAGTTTTGTGTAAAATTTCAATTTAATTTGACAACCATGTAAAGCAGATTGCCATAATAACAATATGATCCATTCAACAAGAGGAATTACAAATTGTAAATATATATAAAAGTATATTATGTGTAATATATTAATATATAACATATATAGCATGAGAAGAAGATTATCATTAAACAGGGATGAGAGGTGGGAGGGAAAGGGAGAGAGAAGGGAAATTGCATGGAAATGGAAGGTGATCCTCAGGGTTATACAAAATTACATACAAGAGGAAGTGAGGGGAAAGGGAAAAATAATACAAGGGGAAGAAATTATTTACAGTAGAGAGGGTAGAGAGAGAAGAGGGGAGGGGAGGGGAGGGGAGGGGGGATAGTAGAGGATAGGAAAGGCAGCAGAATACAACAGACACTAGAATGGCAATGTGTAAATCAATGGAAGTGTAACTGATGTGATTCAGCAATCTGTATACGGGGTAAAAATGGGAGTTCATAACCCACTTGAATCAAACTGTGAAATATGATATATCAAGAACTATGTAATGTTTTGAACGACCAACAATAAAAAAGAGAAAATTAAGACTCAGATTGATAAAAGGATGGATATGTAAAGAAATTTAAAAGTTTAGATTAATAAAGCATATAATATAGATTAATTCTAAAAAAAAAAAATACCCTTGGGTGGGATTGTGGCTCAGCAGTAGAGCACTCGCCAAGAATGTGCTGGGTTCAATCCTCAGCACCACATAAAAATAAATAAATAAATAAACAAACAAAAAATCAAATAAAGGAATTGTGTCCAACTATAACTAACTAAATAACTAAATAAATATTTTTTAAAAAATTAAAAAAAATGTACATGGAACCTCCCAAATCCCTGAATAGTCAAACCCATCTTGAACAAACCGAAAAAATAATAATCATCATACTTCCTGACTTCAAACTATGCTACAAGTCAGTAATAACCAAAACACCACATATTGTGTGTACAGAAATGTACACACAAACCAAAGGAACAGAATACAAATCCATGAAAAGTAAACCCACATATCTACTGTCATCTCTTTCAAATATAAGAGATTGGATAAAAATTCAGTCTAACTCTTCAGCCAACATACAAAAATATATAAAAATGGATCACACAGATTTCTTATAAATGTTGGTTAATCACAAGTGAAAAGATATTGAAAACAACTGTGTAAATTAACACTTCAAAATAAAATGAAAAAACATGTAGGCAACAACTACATCTGTGAAAGAATAAAATAAAACAGAAACAGAAAAAAAATCATAGAAAGTATTCTTGGATGAAAGGAAATGATTGCTAGATAGTTGGGTAAAAGGTGTAAGACTAAATGAAAGAAAATTATGAAAAATTCACAAAGAAAAAGATAATTGTTTCAGAAACAAAAACTAAAGTTTAAACGAAAAATGAGGAATATAGAGAATATACATGTGAAAAGCAAAGAAATAAGAATTAAAGGGAAATTTATGGATACACAAAATGCAGGCAATTAAATTAACAAATAATAAAATCAAATTAGTGAAAGAATAAGGGAAATTTAAAATTATATCTGGATATAATCCTGAAACAACAATAGATTATTCTCTCTACACATAGAGAATTAAGTAAATATAAATATATGTATATCCCATAAGTCATACATGTACACATATGTATTTTAGGATTCTACCTATCAAAAATTGGTATGTTATACCCAGTAAAAATATCCAAGCAAATGAATAGCATCCAAAAAGTAGAAACCACAAAGGGATGCAGGAAGAGGAAAGGAGATCTATAGATAATCTATAGATGAAAAAGAAATGATCAAAAATAAATATATGGAAGATATAAATATATTTTATTTTAATATAAATATTTGGCCATATGTTGTATCCCTTACTTTATGACTGAGAATTCACATATCATTGAAGGATCCATGGACCATTTTTACTTGGCCACATAATAGGCTTTAAATGCACTAAAATTTTTCAAAAATAATTCATATAAAATATATATTAAAATTAGGATAAAACAACAAAGTCAGAAGAAAGTAGGCCTGAACACAAAGAAATTACAAATCTTCATTGTAAGTTACTCTAGGTAATGAGAGAAATAAAACTAGAATTTTAGAATGGCAAGCAAACAATAATAATGCAAATAGTGTTTTTCAAAATCAATATCTAAGTCAGTTTTCAAAATCAATATCTGACTGAGTCAGTGCTGAGAGGAAAATGCATAAGCTTAGTACGTAATAAATATAAAAATTGAAATTGAAACAAATTGATACTCTGGCCCAAAAATTTAGATTAAAAAATAGACAAAAGTAACCAGATGAGAAGAAAACACAATAAAATAAGCATTAGTAATAGAGCTGGATACACTTGTAATCCCAGTGGCTTGGGAGGCTGAAACAGGAGTATCAAAAGTTCAAAGCCAGCTTCAATAATCGTGAGGTGTTAATAAGCAAATCACTGAGACCCTGTGTCTACATAAAATGCAAAATAGGGCTGCAAATGTGGCTCAGTGGTCGAGTGCCCCTGAATTCAATGGCCGTTACCAATAAATAAATAAGTAAATAATTACAAAATAAAAATTTGAAATATTGTGGTTGTTGCTAATTCCAACTTTTGTTATTTATAATTTCAAACATTATAGGAAGACACCCCAAGGAATACTTGAAGTCACACTTCTCAGAAGAAATCCTTTTGATCACTTCTATTTTTAGATATTTTGGTGCTGCTTCTAATATTCTAAAACATAATTTATCATCTTTAAAAGTATTTAATGATTCCTTCCTTAGAAGATGGGAATTTCACTGGAACTCCCCTTTCCACTGTCTCTGTCCAATATTTAAAAATTTAAAGGGGTTTTAATTTTTAGAAATATCAGATTTATAACATATTTGGCAATATTAGACATAGAAACTTCTCATACCATGCAACCAGTTTCCCCCATTATTAACATCTTACCTTGGTATGGTGTCTTTGTTATACTTAATGAACAAATTGGATACATTTTTACAAACTAAGGTCTATATTCAAAGTTCCTTAGTTTTACCTAATGCTCCTTTTTTAGTCAATAATATTATCCAGGATACCCTATTATAATTAATTATCATGTCTCCCTAGGTTCCTCTTGGATGTGACAATTCCTCAGGCATTCCTCATCTTTAATCACTTTCAACGATTTTACTTGTATTACTCCAGTATTTTTTAGGGTAGCCCACTTGAAATTTGTCTAATATTTTTTATGTGATTAGGCTGACACTGTGATTTTGATGGATATGATAGTTAATTTTATATATCAACTTGTCTGGGCTACAGATGCCCAGATATTTGGTCAAACATTATTCTGAGTGTTTATCATGAAGGAGTTTTGTGTAAAATTTCAATTTAAATTGACAACCATGTGAAGCAGAGTTCCAGCCCTAATGTTGGTGGACTTCATCCAATTACCTGAAGCCATAAATAAAACAAAATGCCTGACCTTCCCCAAAGTAAAGGAGAATTCTTACTGCCTGTGAATTCTTGGCCTTAAAATGAGAACATATTATTTTTCATGCTTTTGGACTCTGACTGAAATATCAGAACTTTCTGAGTTTTCATCCTGCCGGTCTTTGCACTGGAGTTATACCATCAGTTCTTCCAGTTCTCAGACCTTTGCATATGAACTAAAATTATTCTATCAGCTCTCTTGGGTCTCCAGCTTTCAAACTCACCCTGTGGATCATGGAAACTTCTAAAGCTCTATAATAATGAGGAAATAATTCCTTAAAATTATCTATCTATCTGTTTATCTATCATCTAAAAGC
Organism: Ictidomys tridecemlineatus; assembly: GCF_052094955.1. Lineage (NCBI taxonomy): Eukaryota > Metazoa > Chordata > Mammalia > Rodentia > Sciuridae > Ictidomys > Ictidomys tridecemlineatus. The sequence goes on along the minus strand of NC_135493.1, from coordinate 99,428,421 downwards.
TGTCCTATTGATTCTAACTCTCATTGGACCCTGACTAATGCAGAGGAGGAAGCTCAGGTAAGGAAATTATCATTATCATCACAACCATCAATGGTATATACTATTAATATGATTTACTATTGTTGATATTCACTTGCCTTGATCTCTGGGCTAAGGTACAATCAAGTTTATCAACTACAAAATGGCTTTTTTTTTCTTTCCATATTGGACTCTTTGGAAATAATACAGAATTATATTCTGTCTCTTTAAGGAAAAAATATCTCCATACTATATATGAAATTCTTCTACATGGGAGATTTGTCTCTTCCTCCATTTAGTTTTTCACTCAATCATTTCTTTGTATCAGTATGAACTCATTAATATTTACCTCTACAGTTTCAGTTGTAATCTAATAATTTATTTACTTTGTATCTCAAATTGTTCCAACTGTGGCCATATGGAGCTCTTTCAATTTACTCCTGAAATGCACCAGTCAACTTGGTTTTGCTTCCTTTTTTTTAAGAACTTTCTTACTTTCTGACACCACAAGATGCCTCAGGTACATTTTATATAGTTAATGCCCCAGGCCTAGAGTCAACCATTTCTGCAATAAGTCCCATCTCTGTGTATTAGCAAATTGTATTAGAAAATAAATTTTGAGAGTTAAATGTACTTGCTGATACTGGGTTTGCTAGAAATAAATTTTAATCTAATTATTAGAAAAAATTAAATAGCCAAATCACTACTTAAGTTAATCAAGGAAAACAGGGGAGCACTGATATACAAATACAGAAATAAGAAGAATTAAACACAAAATGGAGTTATCAAGATCAGTGTAAACTAATTTCCATAACTCTATGCAAATTCACTTTAGAACACAGAATAAATGAGTAACTCTGAAAAACAAATTAACTAAGTCAGACCACAGAAGAGACATAAAATTAGAAATAGACCATTTCTATAAAATAAATAAGAAAAGTTATCAAAGACTTACACTCTCAAAAGATGTATCTATATAGATGAATCTATTTAGATGGATCTATGAAATATACCCTAGTACCTGCCCTAGATTTTGGCATAAAATTGCATGTCCTCCAACAAGTGAGAGGAGTAGTTATGGTTGGTCCCCACATCCTTCATGCCTGGGAAAGTATAATTTACGATACCCTCCACCTGGTGAGGGAGGGAACAATATGCATAATCCACATAATCTGGTGTGTTAATTTCTATACAGCGCTTCTGATATTTTCTCATTCCAGAGTTTTTCCATTCTACCCTCAAAGTATGAAAAGGAAGGCATTCATGTGTATATGAATATTTATGTGTATGAATATGAATATGTATATAAACATAAACATTAATATGAATATTAAAGAGGATGTGTACATAAATATTTATGTGAATATATAAATATGTATATACATGCATATGAATATGTATATTTGCACATGAATATTAATATGAATATGCATGAACATGAATGTGACCATACATATGGAATATGAATGAGTATATGAATGTGCATATAAATATAGATATGCATATGAATGTCTATTAATATGAATGTGAAAATATACATGTACATGTACATGAATATATAGGTGGATATGAATGTGAATAAGGGCATGAATATGAACAAGAATATGTACATTAATATATATGCAATGTATATGTATGAATACATGTATTACATGAATGTTTATGAATAGCAATATGAATATGGTGTACATAAAAATGACCATGTACATTTACATGAATGTGCATGTATACATGAAATAGTATGTATATGTACATAAACATCAATATCATATATAGACATGTGTGCATGTACATGAATATCAATGTGTACAAGTACAAATGCATGAATATAAATATGAGTAATATGCATATACCTCACTATGAATATGAAGATAGGTATGATATGAATATGTGCATGTGTGTGAATATGAATATGAATATTTACATATACATAAATATGAATGTGTGTGAGCATTACATGTAAATGAACATGAATATGTGCATGAATGGCAATACATGTACAAGAATATGAAAGTGTACATGAATATGAAGGTGTACACTTTCATATTCATACACATAAATATTTAATATTCATATACATAAATATTCATGTATAAATGTGCATAAATATGCCTATGTTCATGTACAAGAAAAAGTGCATGGATAGGAATATGAATGTACACAGTTACATATACATGAATGATTGTATATACATGCATGAATATACACATGAATATGTAAATGAATATTAATATAAATATACCCACTATTTGACCAGATCACACTCCAGAATGTTCTAGTTTGAACCCCCAAAAGATGAAATTGGGGCAGATTATATATATATATGATTCTATATAGATGGATCTAAGGCTACAATGATATAAATTATTGGGACAAGCTGAATTTATTGATGTGAATACACCTACCAAAGCAAGGGATTATACATGTTAAGGGGAAATGTTTCTACAATTTTATCTAGTTGATTGATTTATTGATTGCAATTTAGACTTGTGAAAGCATCGATGCAATGTAATTTTAAATTTAGTTTTAATATATTTTGAATATGTAATACATCTTACATAAAATGTGAAAGGCAGAATAAAGACGAATTTTAGCAACTGCACCTTTTATACCAACAGATGTAGTGTATGTCAGTATACAACATTAAGTCCTATGAATCCCTCTTTGAGCCTTACTAAGATGGTCCATATTCACTTACAAATGTCAATACATACCAAAGAGAGAGAAATGTTCAGATGTTATGAGGATTACTAGGTACAGATATGAATTGCCAATGATTTCTGGGAAACAAAAATGTTGTGCAAACATGATAGTAAGGTGATAAAATTAGAATTGGCCTAAGTCATTCTCCCTTAGGGCTACTAGAGCAAAACCTTACCTTGTGGTATTTTTTCCAGTACTTTAGTGTATAATTGCCTCCCTGAACCATGAATGACAGTTAAAATAGAAAATAACTAAATACATGCCTCTTGACTCCTTTCCCCACCAGGAAAATAAACCAAAAGCACTTTTGATTCCCAAAGGAAAATGCTGAGATGAGTCCTGCCATCAAAGACTTGAGAAATGTACATTCAATTTAACTCACTTGTTTGGCCTGTGCATATCTTGGAGACTGACTGTGAATTATTGTAAACTTAATGAGATGGTGATTTAATTACAGCAGCTGTTACAGCTGTGGTATCTTTACTGGAACAAATCAACACAGGCCCAGCAAGGGTACATAATTATTGATCTGGCAAATGCTTTTATCTCTATATCAATTTGCAAGGAACAGTAGCAGAAGTTCGTTTTCATTGCATTGTTGCAGGGCTATGTCAATGTACCTACTTTCTGGCATAAATAGATTGAAAGAGATGCTCATAATGATGTGCCTGAGAGAATCCACTAAGTATTCCACTATGAATTGATAAAATCAGAATGACTGGACCTGATGAATAGGAATTAAGAAGATACGTTTTGATAAAATGCATGGACATTTTTGTGATATGCCTCTGAGCCAGTGAACAAATAAAGGGGTTGGGTACCACACTGGCTGAAGTTGTTGTTCCAGATTACAAACAGAACAAACAAACAAAAATAGTGAAGTTCCATATATTTACAAAAAATGAAGATATATCTTTTAGTTACATAGTTTGGGGTCATAAAGGATGCAAATTAATGAAAGTACCTGTTAAGGATAAAGATAATCTGGAATGTTGTAGAAGAAAATTATAAATATCAATTCTGGACTTATGATAATTTAAAAAATAGCAAATACAAGAGATATGCATACTTTTTTCTTCTTAAATATGTATACATGAACATGTCATTTAGTTTATTTTTCATTCTTTATCTTTTAAAGTACTATGATTTATGAGGATTTGGAGTATAGTTAATATTACTACTTAGTCTGAATGTTCTCATCCAAGCATTCAGATAAAATTGTGACTGAAATCAAAAAGGATTTAATGTTGTATACTGACATATACTACATCCATTGGGACTTTGTAACTCCTCTTTTAGGAAAGAGGAGGTGAGTGTTTTTGTACAAAGCATTGGCACATATTGTTAGCAGAAGCATGAAGAAGTCATTACTCCTGTTGCATAGAAGTTCAAATATGTGGTAACGTGTGGTGAGGCTTGTAATTTAATGTCACGTAACCAAATGGAAGAACCATGCTAGTCCTTTATCTAGTATACCTCACTTCAAATTTACCCTTTAATAATCATCTAAGTGACAGTTAAGATGGAACTAAGCAAAATCACTTACCTTTTGCCAGAAAAGACATCAGAAAAGATTAGAAGATAAGAAGAAGGCAAAAGGAATGTCCTTGCTGTTCTTGTTAATGTCATTCCAGGATAATCATTTTGCCTTGGCAGGTAAAGTTGCTTGTAGACTATGATGTGTATTTTCTGCACTCCCAGAACCAGTGGCATTGCACCCTGATAGTGGTACTCAATGCTATAGCAAAAAAGTAATAAATAAATGAATGTCATAGTTGAAATTAATTTGTTTATTATGTAATTCAAACCCCTTATTACACAAAGTAGCTTCATAAATATATTTGTTTCTATTAAGTCATCGTGATTGAAATGAACACATTGAAAAAAATCAACAAATATAAGGTTCAAAAAGCCTATTTTTCTTTAGACTATTAATTTATGTATGTGGTAGCTTAAAAGGAATTAAATAGTAAATGTCTAACTATAGCAAGCAGATAGGGAAAAAGATACGTATTTTTCTTATTTGTAGTAAAATCATGCAAATTCCATGAAGAAAAAGTTGGTTTAACTACGAACAACAACAACAACAAAAAATCCATGCTAGTAATCATTTAGTTCGAAATATATTTTCAGTCCATCTGAAAACATGGAAGCTTTATAACATCTTTACTGGAAGTTACTTAAGGGTTGTACACAGTTGAACTAGATTTCTAGACATTATTATACTGCATTGACTTCTACCAGAGCAATTGCAAATCAGAGATTTCAATAGGAACACATATGCAAAATAAAATTGATGAACTTTATGTAATCAAGACAAACGCCCTTACTTTATACACAGAGAAGAAAATTGTTCCATGGTCTAGCAACACTGAGAGCAATCAGTTTGTTATTGACTAGAAATAGACATAGAACTGAACAAATTAGGTTAGAAACAGAGACAGGAATTAAATGCCTCATATGTTCTGACTTCCAGTGGAATAATACATAATGCAAGCACAGTACTTACAGAACTTATTGAGAATCTGGACAAAATACAGATTCTTATACAGTAGATTCTACATTTCTAACAAGCTCTCAAGTTAAACGAACAATGATTTAGGAGAGTATGCCCTATTTTTTGTTTGTTTCTACAATATATAACACTGTGTCCTGCAAATTAGACATAGTAAAAGATTATGAAAGGATGAAATCCATAATATTGATAATATTATTGATGAATAATACTAGAGAAAGAAAAGTTAATTTATTCACTTTACCAGATGTGATAAGACTATAAATAATACATTTTGGGATGCCTGCAACCTGAATGTCTTTTTCAGAGGATTTCCTTCTTTAACACAAAGAAGAGTGGAAATCTGCAAAGCTTAAACATCATGTAACTCCTTCTTCTGGTTGTGGCTGAACAGATATCTGATCTCAACCAGAATGCATAGTCCCCATTCTCTGGGAATTTAGAGACAGAACTGCTTATAAGTTATGTGTGAGTGTTAGTCACAGAAGGTCATATAACCCCAGGGACTGAGAGTGACCTAATTTGCATTTCACCATGATGGATTGTGTTCAAGAATAGAAAAGGAAGGCTGCATGCAGAGAGTGTAGCAACACAGATACAAATAGAAGAAAAGACATTTTAATAAGAGATGGTGAGATGAAGAGAATTTGGTCACAAAAACTTCACATTCTGGTTTGAGTTGTAGGTAAGCTTGTGTTTGATTTTGATTTTCTTAAAATTCCCATGATATTTAAGTTAATTTTAACTTGAGTGGTTTACTGGGATTTTGTTTTGCTTTTTTGCAAACGAAGAGATTTATCACAAGAAAGCTCAGAATCTATTATTCTCTCTTTTCAATAAATGAGGAAATGGAGGCCAAGGGCTCTTCCCCCAAATCATGTGTCTAGAAGATTTATCCACTCTTCAGGCCCCTATTGAGGTCCTTCTAAATAAATGTATACCTATCCAATCACACACTATATTCATACAAGGAATTTTCCCAATGGAAACTCACATGTGAGAACATGTTCATTGGGCTATAGAAACAAAAACACTGGGGAGAAAATCCTCAACATAGAACAGCAGGGAAGTAGTTCTTAAATCATAGTCTAGCAATTCTATTACACTTTGTGAAGGCATGGAAAATAATTGTTTTGAAACTACATAACAAAGATATAGCACACTAATAAAATTTATATTTGCATGGATAATTATGGAAAGAATCAGGTCTCTTGCTAACCATTTTGTTTTAGCTTATGGAATGTCTGGAAAGAGTTATAAAATTAGTCATTTCTACCAATAATATTATATTTATCTATAAAAAATTCGGAGCATGAGTGAATTTATTATATGCAAATATATGTAAAACATGATCTTGGGAAAAATACCAGAACATTTTAATCTTCCACAGTTTCATTACCCTAAAAACAATATTATGAAGATAAATAGTGAGAATTATTAGGGAAATATTAATGTTAGTCATTACCAGCAGCTGAACTTTTGAAAAAAAAAATTAAATCTGGAGAATCCAATAAAGTAATTTAGTGTGTGGTTTATAAAAGTACATTAAGTACATTATTTTATTTAATTTACTGCAACATATATTTGTATGACAAACAATATGCTTAGAACTAGAGAAAAAGATAAAACAGTCCTTAAATTCAAGAAATTTGTAGTCAAAGCTGGCACGGTAGCGCATGCCTGTAATTCCAGCTACATGAGAAGCTGAGAAGAGGATCACAAGTTTGAGGGCAGCCTTAGGAACTTAGTGAGAATTTGTCTCAAAATAAAAAATAAAACGGACTGGGAATGTAGACTAGTGGTAGAATGCCCTTAATTTCAATCCACACTAGTGAAAAAAAAAAAGGAACAAAAAATAAATAAACTCATTGTCAAGTGGGAAAATAGATATAAAATAATATATAATGAGTGGAATAAGATTAATGTATACACAATTCTATTCTTTGGATACATAAATAAATTTCCTTAACATCTGCCCAATTGCCTAACTCAGTTATCTTTTCTCTTTTAAAACATAGTTTTTCTTTCATCATATTTTTACAACATTTATGTATTCATCAAAGAGATTTCCTTCTATAAAATGTTTCCCATTTGTCCATTGTGGTATCCTACTAATTCTCATTCCAGCAACCATGCTGTTCAAATGACTGTGACTGATTATGAGGCTTAATTAACTTGTCAAGGGAAAGATAGTAATTTTCAGTCCATTTTCACTTTTCCATATGGCCAAAAAGGAAAAGCCCATCTCCAGCATGCACTTATACACACATGTGCTACATTGTGAAATGATAGCAAATTACCCTAACTTACCCCATGAAACTTAGACTAAGGGCTACAGATAAATAATAACAACCATCAAGGTTTTCTTTTATTTTGCATAGATTTACATCCTGCCACCATTTAGCAACAAGAATATCTAAAAGTATAATGTGTTCTTGGTTGCTTATACAATAAATGTATGCTTACTAAGTCTCCATTTCCCCTCCTTTATTTTTAGGAAAGCTTCAATTCTCTTCAGGTATCAAGTGAGGAGCATGCATCCCATATGCTTTGGGAGATTTTGACCACAATTCCCAAGCTGATTGTTGAAAGAGCAGTCTCATCTTTGCCAGTGTTACTTTTATAACACTGAGACACAAAGAAGAGTTTTGCTGGGAGGTTTGGGAAAAGCTCTTTGATAACCTTTTGAAGTTTTTTTTCCAGAAGTTGCTCTTCTCTTTCTTTTTCTCTGGTCTTTTTTAGATATGAGGCCTGGATTTGAGTATGCTCTCTTGTTCCAAATCTGTCAGTGAAGCCAACCATTAGTACAGACTAATCAGGGAAATTTTGGGGAAAGGAATCAAAATTAGTTGTTATTTTTGAACATTTCTTATGTGTAATAATGCATTTCCCATGGTTAAGTTATATTGACTTTGACTTTTGATGCATTTCTTCAAAAATTTACTGACAAATAATATGATTTAAATATTCTATGTGTTAGGTGACATGAATAGTAGGAAAAAACAAAAACATCTGCCTTCATGGAAATCACATTGTATTACATTGTAGTGGAATCATTCTACCTAAACATTTCTAATTCTGATTTTTAAAAACTCATGGTGCAAAGTCAATCTCAGGGCATAGATGAACTCTAAATTATAAAACTTCAACATTTTACATATAAGGGAAAAGAAGCAATTTCAACATCCCATGCAAATTTATAGATTCCTGTGTTAATTCTATGGATGCAGGAGTCTGGAAAAGCCATGGAGGGAAATGAATGCTCCAGATGCAATCTTCAACCAGCATGACATGTGAGTTAGTGTATATGTATTTCAACTTCCTAACTCCACAGTGCAAAGATTCGAAGGTTTATTCTTCCTTGGCTTTAAACTGCTCAATAATGCATCCTTTAGATTTCCTTTCTTCTTCTTGGCTTTATCCCCATATTTATCACCATATTTCCTTAGTTTAGGTCCCAGATAAGCCACTCACACTTAAATCCTTATTAAACCACATTTAGGGGAACCCAAACTAAGGTGATATTAAATATAACTATTAGTTACATCCTCTCCTTGCTATAACCAGAAGTTTGAACTTTAGTTGTCTCTGCAGAATATGGAAATCCCACAATAAAATTTTTAAAAGGCAATCCCATTGCTTTAACTTTTAGGCACTAAATATTAACAATATTAAAGAGATTATTGTTTATACACATCCTCTCTAATTTCAAGTAATTGTACATACAGTATATTCTTTGCATACCCCAATCCTAACTTTTCCAGGTAAGCATCCCTTGCCTTTCAATTGAGTTTGAGTTTATTTTTATAGATTGAAGTTGCCTTCTTCCATTGATTTTTTGCTATTCATAAATAAGCAGTAAAACTCTTAATATTCTGGTATTTGAAAATGTGGCTTTGAATCTATGTTTTCTTCTCCCTTTTATTGTGTTCTAGTCACCACAATAACTTTTGTTGAAACGAATTTATAAATTGTTGGGCTTCCCTTTCTCTCCTTTTTTCTTCCTCGTTCTTTTACTCTCATTAATTTCTTTCTACCAGTCATTGTCACTTTGATTATTCTATTCTTCCATTCTTTCATTTTTTGTTTCATTTTCAACCAGTATTTTGGGTCTTATATAAATATCCATAGTACTGATTAGGCCTGTCCTCTTTTCTGTGACTAATCATTATGATTGATCTTTCTGCCTAAAATATGTAACAGAGAAAGGGAGTACAGAGTAGCCTGCCAATCAGAGGAAACACTTTGGTACTGTTTTAGGTGTGTTATATGACTATTTTGAAATCAGATATCTATAGGTTGATATAATTATACATATCAACTGACTCCCTGATAAAGTAGTAGCCCAATGCCAAGAAAATTTAAGTCAACTTGCCAGTGTGAACACAAGAGGATTTGCCTTCGTTTTTGAATGAGAAGACAGAATTAAAACCTATTTCCATCATACGAGAAGAATTATGAATGGTCTGTTTTCTTACTGGTATGGAGAGAGCAAAATGCATTGAAAGTATTCACTAAACTCAGTTTTTAAAACTTTGAAATACTGACATTTTTTCCAGTTCTTTATGCCAACTGTACTCCACACAAACATTCTAATAATTATAAAGTTGAGTTGAATTTAAACAGAGTAACTTCTATGCTAACTAGAGAATAATTTTAGGATGTGTGTCAGTGTCTTTCTCTCTGTGTGTATATATACACACGCACATATATATGCATATACATATATATGCATATTTCTGTTTATGTACTTAAGAGTGAGCCCAGGTTGGTGTGTTTGGAGAACATAAGGTGATTAAAGGCATTGCAGGGAAACTTCTATAGGGTTTGGCTTAAATATGTGTGGATTAAGAAATAGAATTTTCCCAATTATTCAAGCTAATGCTGGGTACACTTTGTATATCATTGATTTTTGAGAGAATAGGGAGTGCTGCCTTATATTCCTTAATTATTAATCTATATTGTTGCCATCAAAGAGGCAGAGATAAAGTGCTTGAGGAGCTTCCAATTTTAAATTCATCATTTTAAATATGTTATCAAGATTGGCCACAGAATTAAGGTACCACTTATATCTTAAAATCCATACAACTACTTATATCTTCCAAATAGATTTCACTTCCACACAAACAAAACCTACAGCCTAAGCCATGATGAGTTTGGAAGCTGATGATATTTCTAATTGTTATTTTATGAAGGGCATGGCCTAACTTATGAAGAAATAAACCCAAATATTGAAACAAGGTCAATGGTAGTGGGACTTAAGCTTTATGATTTATAAGAGGGCTTCAGATGGTGTCTGGAACTCAGCAACTCTTACCAATCTACATGTAACTGAGGTTTTCACCTTAAGTATATATCTCAGAGACTATACAGTGAGTTACCCTGTTGCCTATTGCCTTTGAAATTCATAGATATGTATAAATCTGAATAATTTAACAAATCTTGATTAGATTATCTCCAACACCTTGATCTATAGTTTTGGATCTCACTGAAGAAGTCTCCAACTCTGCTTAAACTTATTACTCTAAAGCATAAATACCCAGAAAACTGAACTCTGGTTCATCCTAGGCTTACCTTTGACTATCAAAAAGGTTCCTTCTTTAAGCCAGATGCTTGATGTTAACCTGTGGATCTCAAAGAACAGACTACCACACAGAGTGGGGTAAACTTTTCAGTTGAATCTTGTTTATCCCAACTCAATTTTCAGAAAATAGTCTTTATTGTACTTTTTGTTGTTTCTAGTCTTATTTTTGTACCTCTGTAGTTGTGTTCTGACTTTTAGTACAATCACATGGTACATATTTTCCCACTAAAATCCCAGATTCTCTGATAGCATCATTTGTGATATATGCGTCTGGCTTAACATACCATGTCTAAGAAAAGTCAGATGAGTTACTACATCATATCAGATAAAAGTATTCAAAAGTAAACAGTCGAGTTTAGTGCAGGAAATAAAAATTCCCCTCCCCTTAATGCATGCCCCCAAACCTCAAAGAATAATGGGAACATCACTTTATAAATGGATGCTGTTTAATGTCCAGTGCTCAGTTCTTACATATTTTATCAATGAAGAAAAATGACAGCAGAGAAACCACCAAAGAGAAATTTAATTTACTTGAACATCAGAGCAGGCTTTAAAAAGCAGGATGAAAGTTTTCAAAGCTATTGCTATTTCTCAGCTTGCCATATTACTGTGGAAAAATTGCTGGCAAATACCATGTCAAAAGGTCATTCAACTTTTTAGAAGATGCTTGTTTGAAAATTCTTATTTCTCTCCATCTCTATGGATTCCTTAATCTTAAATCTTTTTGTGTCTGCAATGAATTTTAGTATAAAGGAATAGCTTTCTAGATGAAATAAGTCAAATATATTCAGAAAAAGCCATTGAATGATGAAGGACTTTTTTCTTGTTTTTCTTATTTTTGATAGCATGAACAGAACAAATATTGTTTATAATAAATCCAGATACTTTCAATCAATAACTTATATCCCTCTCATAACCTAAGTGTACTATTATGAAATACAAATATTCAAATATCTGATATGTATTTAATAAAAACAATTAAGCCCTTTCACCCTTCAAATAATTTTTGTATTTCCTTCAAAATCAGTTGCTCATTTTACTATCTCACACACTTAATTTATTTCTTTCAGTCTCATTGAAATTGAATTCTGGACCAATGAACAGTGTACATTTTGTGATTTTATGATTATATCTCACTATTACCTAAGTGCATTTTGTGACTCCACTACCTAAGAAATAACCAAATTAGAGGCGCATCTGGAATTTTGATTCATGCTGGACCTAGTAGCCCACCACCATTTTTTGTGTAATGTAATTCTTGACTAATTGATGTGGTCAGTATCATTGGTTTAATTCAATAAAATTACCATTATCTCTCTGTTTACATGGTGTCACATAATCAATTGTCTTAATCTGTTTGCTGTTTTCCAGTGAGTTTGTGTGTGTGTGTGTGTGTGTGTGTGTGTGTGTGTGTCAGTGTACAGCAAGGGATTTTATTTTGTTTATACTATCACTTGGGTAATATATTCCTATCATAATAACTACCACTTCATTTGTCATAAGAATAAGCTTTTAAAATTACATAATATCTGAATATAATAAAATATAACAGTTGAGATAGTTTTAAATAATAATGGAAAATTAGCTAAAACTCTATTATGAGAATGCAATTGGCCTGAAATTTAGCTGTAAATAAGGTAATTTGCTGAAAAAGGCTTTATAAAAATCATCATTGGATTTGGTCTTCATATGTTTTTATACTCTTTTACTTCCTACATAGTCTAATCAGGCTTCTTCCCAAACCACGTTAATAATACTTTTCTTATTACTGTTCATGTAAGGAAATGTAAGGACCATTTTAAGGAACTAAATTCTGCTCAGAACATGTAAGCCTGTAAGCAAATTCTCCTTTAGTCAAGACGCAAATCAACATTTCTATTTCTTATTCACACTTGATATCATGGAAAATTGTGTTGCCTAAATTCACTGTGATTTTTTTTTTACAAATCACATTTTTTTTGTCTTGAAATTCTCTCCTTCTTAACATCCGAAACACCATATTGCATACTCCATCTAGCTGATTCCTTTACTTCTCATTATCCTTTATTTTTGCTACATTCATTATATATTGCTGCAGTGTATTATTATCACAAATTCAGTGACTTAAAACAACAAACATATATTATCAGTTTCTGGGGGTCAAGAGTCTGAACACAACTTAGCTGGGTCCTCTATCTCATAATCTCAAAAGGCTGTGACTGACATGTTGGCCAGGTCTATTTGATCTTCATCTTCACTAGAGGAGAATTTGCTTCCAAGTTTACATGTTCTGAGCAGAATTTAGTTCCTTACAGTGTGTAAATCAAATAACTTCAATTTCTTGCTGTTTTAAGGCTATCCTCAATTTATGGCCATGTAGGCTACATTAGGATGCAAACTTCAAAACCAGACAGGGAGAAAATTCTTAGCAAGGCAGGACATTATGTAACAATCTTATGCAATGTAGTTACATACATTCACTCACTTTTAGTTAGGAGCAGTTTGCATCACACACCCATACTCAAGGGGAAAGTAGTAGCCAAAGATAAGAATACTAGGAGGCAGGAATTACAGGTGTCACTTTAAAGACTGTCCACCACAGGATCCTCTTCCACCATCTCCTTAACTTCTATTGCTCTCCAAGACTTTATTTTGACGACCCCCTTTTAGAACCAAGACTAGACTAAAAAAGTCAGTTGCCTATTGGATATTCCAAGAATACTCCAAATAAAACATACGCACAATTATCACTTCAGTTTCCAAACTTTTTCTTCCCTACAAACCTAATCTTTTTGTATTTGTCATGCTCACCTTAGAGAATGTCATCAATAGCTGGCTACACAGTTAAGGAAAACCAGTCATCTTTATCTCCACTGTATATTTAATATTTTCTTTAGATTCCCACTGCTATCAACTTCCATGAATTTAATACCTCCTAATGTGAAAGCATGACTACATACAGATGATATGATTATATATTTAGAATGTCAAAGATAACCAACTGGAAGTACTCAAAATGTATTTTCTAATATACCTAGGTAATGTATTTACATGAAGACATCAATAGGTTTTTCCATATAGCAATACAATTCCAATAGCAATAGCAGTTGGGATATAAAATAGAAGAATGGACTCCAAATATAACAGCAATAAAAATTAAATTAAATTTAAATATAAGAACTATATGAAGAAAATTATAAAACCCTATTGAAGGACAAATTAGATTTTAATAAATAAAATCCTACATTTTGGGAGGGGATTTGCTTCAATGATAAAGTGCTTGCCTGATATCTGTGTGGCCCTAGGTTTGATCCCCAGAACTACAAATAAATAAACAAATCAATCAATCAATCAATCCATGATGGTATTAGGCTAAAACATTGGAGACTCCAAATAGACTGTTGGAATTGATAAGGCCTTCCAAATTATGACCACAAATTTGCATGCTTTAAAGGAAAGATGGATAATGGAAGCAAATTTTATTTTAAAAATTATACATAATACAAACATCAAAGGCAAAGTGAAAAGGCAACGAACAAGTGCAAATTAAAATTACAATTTCACCTGAACAGATTGTCACAAATGTAAAATCTAATATTACAGTTTGTTAACAGAGCTATGTGAAACAAATATACACATACTTTTTTTTTGTGAATAGAGTGAACATTGGGAATAGAACTATTGGTTGGGAGGGTATGGGCTTGCTTTAAATTACAAATGTCACTACCTTTCACTCCCCTTAACAGAAATTCTCATTTCAATCTTCCTTTTACCTAATCCCCATACAACCTTCAAATTTACACTCAAGAGACATCATCCTCAGGATTCCTGCATCATTACTCTCTATTTCATTCTATCTCTGGTTCCTTCTTTGATGATTCTGTCTGCAACTTTCCATGGTGCTCTAAAAAACAATGTTTAAAACTCTTTTATAAATATCGAGCTTTCTACCCCAAATCTCTAGCATAGTGTGTGACACAGAGTGCAAAGTCAGTGCAAACTTAACTCACAAAATAATGAATGTTGTTTTTTGATCCCTAACTGGGCCGCATTGCCACATAATTTTAAAGACACATATTATCAACATGGAAACATTGAGTACAGCTGGCTATTTCTGGACCAATTATTTTCAAGGATGCTTTTTTTTTCTTATTCAGACTGAATAAGAAAATATTTTGATCCCTAAGTGGACCACATTACCACATTTTCAGTCATGGATATATTTTTATTCTTTCAATAGTTTTATCAGATTGAAACAATGAGAATGCCATACACTTTGAAGTATTAAATTTAGTTCTTTCATGTCCTAGTTTGGGAATTTACAAAAATGAATTAAATTTTCTGTACCCTGGCTACTTAGTATGCTAAAAAAAATGGTTATTAACATTTGCCATAAAGAGTTGGTATTTCAAGGTTTAAATGATCTGAAATAAATAGAATGAATAACATAGTATCTCCATAGGATAGGCATTAAATACAGAAAGGCTAGAAGTAGTATCAGTAGCAATAGTAGTATCAGTAACCAAGTATAATAGAACTTTGAAGTTCAGAATAAAAGATTTCAAATTCAGTCTATGATTATTGGAAGATATGGAGCAATGTGCACTTGGGGAGACAAATATTTCAATTTCTTTAACCAAATTCTTGTATTTAGTTGCATGGCACATCCGTATCTTTGAAATGAGGCCCTTTCCTGCCAAAAACTTAGCTTAGAAAAATTGAAAGGAGGAAGAGGGTACTATGTCTGAGGGGGAAAATAAAAAACGATAAAAACCCCAAGTATCCTCAGCCTTCATAATACATTGTAGTTTTATTCTCTCTGAATGTGCCACATTTTAGTCTTTGTTAACGAAAAAGTTATCATTTCTGAATTCAGAAGCCCAGATTTCAACCAATCCCCAGTTCTTGTTAATTGTCAACTCTCACTTTAACCTATTTTGTTCTTTTCAAGGAATAAAACTCACAGTAGGAAAATATGAAATTCCTCAAAAAGGTAAAGTACTTTTGGCACAATCTAACTTTCAAGAGTTACCAAGTCGTGATCCATTAAAATTGAAGAAAAACATAGTGTGATGTGTGCCTAATGCATGTCTTCCCTCATAGGAATTTGTTTCTTAGCAGGAAGTTTATTTTATCTAGCCTGATATTTCCATCAAGCCTTTTTTATCTTCTTTTCTAGTCAAACATCTACTGGACATGTTTATTAGTACTGATAAGAGGCAGACCACTTTATCAGTAAAAAAGACTAATCAGTGACTTGTGAAATATGATCACAATTTGCAGCATAAATTTATAAGCTTTAAAACTTGTACCCTGGGAAAAGTTTTAAGATCATCAGGTCTTACAAAATTTAAATAGCTATTGTGTAGTCTAATACTTTATTTATAAAATGCAACAAGTCAATCATTTAGGGTTCTGTTAACAGACAAAAACTCTGTATTTTTGAAGGTCTTATTTTATTTATTTGTTATTCTTAAAAATTTTTATTTTTGACTGGACTTGTTATGGGCCAGACTATATGGGCAATGACCAAACAGACTCCATCTTACCCTGAGACTCCATATCATGTAAGAAATGCTTCTCTCATGGGAAAGCCCTGCCTCTGTACCCTAGCATAGCATACTTGGCAACACAAAATAGCAATTCTTCTACAATGTAAAGTTATTCTCTTTGGTTTCCATTTTTCTTGAGAAATGTAGCTTGTCAGAGACTGATTGTCTAGACCTAGTACCCATTCTCTAGCTTCTACTGAACTACGGTCATTTTGATCTACTCCCTTCTGCTAGCTTGCTGCTATGCCAACCTGGAAAGTTCCATGGGAAATACCAATGTAGCCATTGCATTATCTTGCTAACTGCCCAATCCAACTTCTGTACCTACTTGCTTGCAGCTACGTCAACCCAAATGTGGTTTTTGTGGTTTTTACCTTAAAATATCCTAAAATGCTCAGGTTCGATGCTGTTCCTTACAGAGATAGTTATGGGTCCTGTGGGGAGCAGTCACCAGGCAGCTGGCTAAATAAAAACTCTGGCCAAAACTGGGACTTGGTGTGTTTTCTGAGCAACCTGCCCCACAACAGGCTAACACTTAGAAGTACTCAGAGAGGACAACCTGTGTCTCTTGGTGATCTGTTCCTGGCATTTTTCTTTGGATTCTTTCATTAACTTGGCCAAAATTTTGGCATATTCTGCAGCCTCTTCCTTGTTCTTCTTACTACACAGTTCTTCAAAGCAATACATATGCATTTGTGTTGCAGGACACATGGAGTAACAAGACACTGAATCTTCAGTGCTATGATCCTGGGTTTTTTACCTTCTTTGCTTGAGAGTTTTCTGACAACCTCTTCCTTAGAGACATTGAAAAGATTGCTGATTCTAATAGCTCTTTTGAGTTCCAGTTGAAGAGGCACATTAATATCCTTAAGTACAGGAATATCTTTCTCTACTTTTTTTTTTTTAACAAAAACAAAGTTAAGAATGCTCAGATTGGCATCTGCAATGCAACCTGGAACAGATTGTACTTTCTTTCTCTAGTTAACCTATAACAGGAATGCCCCTTACAGTCAAATACAACCATGGGTCAAGACACCCTGCTTCATGGAGAAACCTCGTTTGTTATTCGGGTCACTGATTTGAACCACAAAATCTTTCCTTTCTTCACCAAGATCATCAGCAGCAACATTTGTGGCCATTCGCTTCACATAAAAAGTATAAAGTTTGCATTCATCATCAACTTCAGTGACTTTCTGGAAGCCAGTGGCTGGGAAGGAGGTATTCAGCTTCATCTTACTGCAGCTGATTACGTACCACAAAAAAAGAGCAAAATCTATATATTCTTGATAATTTCCATTGTGACTGGAGTGAGATGAAATTTCATTTTAGTTTTGACTTGCATTTTCTTAATTGCTAGGGATACTAAATGTTTTGCAGATATTTGTTGGTCATTTGTATTCTTTTGAGAAGTGTCCCTTTCATTCTTTTGCATGTTGATTAATTGGGTTATTTGACTTTAAGATATTTTTTAGTTCATTACCTATTCTAGGTGTTAAGGCCCTGCCAGAGTGACAACAGGTGAAGATCTCCTATCCTATAGGATTCCTCTTCATGTTCTTAATTGTCTCCTTTGCTGTGCAGAAGCTTTTGAATTTGATGTTGGTTTTATTTCTTGAGTTTTAGGGGTCTTGTTAAGGAAGTCAGTGATTGTGCCAATATGTCGAATTGTTGAGCCTTTGTTTTCTTCTAGCAGTTGCAAAATTTCTGATCATAATATCTAGATCATTGATCCAATTTAAGTTGACTTTTGTGCAGGGTGAGAGAAAAGGACAAGTTTTATTCTTCTATGGATAGATTTCAAGTTTTCCCAGCCCACTGGTTAAAAAGACTGTCTTTTCTCCAAGGTATGTTTTTGGAAACTTCATTGAGTATCAGATTATTGTATCTATGTGGATTCTGTGTCTTCTGTTCTATTCTCTTGGTCCTCCTGTTTGTTTTGATGTTTTTGTCACTATAGCTCTGTAGAATAATTTGAGGTCTGGTATCATGATACATGCTGATGAGGACATAAGGAAAAAGGTACACTGTTATATTGTTGGAGAGACTGCAAATTAGTACACTCTGGAAGGCTATATGGATATTTCTCAACAAACTAGGAATGGAATCACCATATGACCCAAATATCACATGCCTCTAAAAGAACTAAAATCAAAATACAATACAGGTACAGTGACATCAATGTTCATGGCTACAAAATTGAAAATAGGTAAGTAATATAACCCACCCAGGTGCCTGTCAACAGATGAGTGGATAAAGGAAATATGATAAATATATATAAAAATAAAACAAAGTTTTCCTCAGCCATAAAGAAGAATAAAATTATGGCATTTTCTAGTAAATAGAATTAAAGAACATGATGTCAAGTAAAATAAGTGAAGCTCAGAGCATCAAGAGTTGAATGTTTTCTGTCATATGCATAAGGTAGACCAAAATAAGAAAGAAAACTTAAAAAGAAAGGTGATGGGAAAATCCCGTGAAAATAAAAGAAAGATCAGTGGAGCAGAGAAAGGGGATTGAGGGGGGAATCAAGAAGAGATGGGAAAGGAGAGAAACAGTGAAATGAAATTGGACCAAACTATCCTATCTAAATATATGAATGCACCATAGTGAATTTCACATTTGTATTATATATAACTAATTTTAACACACTATAAATAGAAGGAAGACCTTCTATTTATAAATAGAGTAGAGGAAAGGGAATAAGGGGAAGGAAGTAGGAAGGGAAAGGGAAAGTACTAGAGACTGAAGTAGAGCAAATTATATCCTATGCTTGTTTGAGTATGTCAAAGTGAACCCCAATATTATGTATAACTATAATACACTGATAAAATCCTATGTGAATTCTCTTCTTTCAGTGGAATCTGGTAAAAATCTCTCTGTATATAGAATGTGTCAATGGAATAAAAGAGTTAAATATCCTGTATCTACCAAGGAAAGTCTGGGGAGGGGACCTATTTAACTGTGTCATGCAGAATATTTCTTAGTGTCCTTGATTCCTTTGAAAGGGGAATCTTGGACCCAAATCAAAAAGAGACAATGTTTTCGCTTAACAGAAGATTAAAATGACCCTCTCAACCTAGAATAGAACGTTGCACAAAGATAGGAATGAAGTGCCTTAGTAGTGAGTGGCAAAGTGACACAGTATTCAGGCATTCCAGGGATGGTAGGAAAAACAGGCAGGAAGCAATTTAGAGCACATTATTAACTGGACATAAAACTTCCTAGATGAAACAGACTGAGGAAGAAAAATCTGATCAAGTATATAGGGCAAAACCAAAATCTTTCCTTCTTTTTATTGATTCTTTTTAGTAATATATGACAATAGAATTTATTTTTACATAATTATACAAACATGAAATATAATTTGTTCAAATTAAGTCACCAGTACTTTCCCTTCCCCTGCCATCTACCCCCCCCTTATTCCCTTCCCTCTACTCTACTAGTCTTTCTGCCATTTACTTATAGTTTTTTTTTTTTTGATCAGGGTCTTGTGGATGTAAATGATGGTGAGATTCACTGTGGTACATTCATATATGCACACAAAAAAGTGAGGTTAGAGTCATTCCACTGTCTTTCCCTATCCCATCCATCCTCCCTTTCTTTCATTTTTCTTGTGTACTCCACTGAACTTTCTTCTATTCTTTTTTATCTCCCTTATTTTAAGACCAATTTATTTTCTGTAAATAAAATCCATAAAATAAGAAAGTGATAATGCAGAGCAGACAAATGTAGGAAAAGATAAATAGGATAAAGAAGAAGA
This sequence comes from Ictidomys tridecemlineatus, assembly GCF_052094955.1. NCBI lineage: Eukaryota > Metazoa > Chordata > Mammalia > Rodentia > Sciuridae > Ictidomys > Ictidomys tridecemlineatus. The sequence continues at coordinate 99,408,310 of NC_135493.1, read as the reverse complement.
AAAGTTCAGTGAGGACTACTAGACACTTTAGTGGCACTAGTCAGAGGTTTCTATCATTTTTTCTAAGAGGTAAAACTAAAAAGTAATTCGCAAGTTTAATAAGTGAATAAGAAAATAATACATGCAGTGTGTGGGGGGGAGAGGGGGAGAGAGCGGGGGCAGACAGAGAGACAGAGTAATAAAGTGTAGATTATAGATATCCCAATTAAAATATTTATTTTCCAAATAAAATCTAGCTTATAAATAAATAAATATATAAATAAAAGGAAATCTGGGTTCAACCATCACTCTAGGATTCATTTTCTTTAGAGATAGAAAAATTGATGAGTTTCTAATGACATTTTTCAAAATGCTATAATATTATTCAATATTAGTGCAATGAATCTAGAATATATAATAACAAATTAGCAAAAGTAAGCTAGGTTTGTGTCTGTCATATTTAACCCAATCAAATTATAATTTAAAGAATGCATAAGGTCACACTTATATTTTGAAAAATATAGAATTAAATTAAATACCTATAATTCAGGTTAAATTTTTTTTAGCAAAAGAGTTGACCTTGAATTTTTACCTAAATTTTCTTTGCCTCTGTTCCTTCAGTTCTAAAGGAATATTTAAATTCAGTCAAGATATATTAAAAACCACTTATTCAAGATGATGAAAATACCTGTCCAAGTTTTTGCTCTCATCCAACTGAAATTTGTCATTACTCTAACCTCTACTATTATGGTGATATCACTGACATAAAAATACTTCCATGTTCAAGAAGGAGCATATTCTCTTTTGCTCTTCCATCTGCTCTTCCCCTTTCTGGTAGAATCTTTTCTCCATTCTCTGCCTGAATATACCTTATCATTCAGATTTCCTGTTTGAAATAATTTTTTCAAAGAAAACTTTCCCTGACCTCCTAAACTGAAAGTTGCATGTGACGACAGATATATCACATCCAGGAATGACATATTAGAACTAATTCTCCCTTTTTCTTCTCTTAACTACTGGATCAATTTAGACACCCAAGACAACCTTGGGAGGAGGTAATCAAATACATCAGAGCCTTTATCAATCTGGGTCCCTAAATCAGTGTCTGGAAGATAGTGATATTTTTTAGGCCCTCTGTACCTTGGATTGCCTTGATATAGGCAGAAAAGAAGCTATTATTTTAAACTACAGGGATATGAAGGTTTGTTTGTCATAACAGCTACTCTTATCCTAACAAATACAGTAAAACAGACCATCTTGCCATATTTTATACATTTTATCTTTACTGCCACTATCCTTTTATCTCCATGGAGTTTACAATGCTCCTGGCTTGTTTGGCATTGAATCTTCAGAATCTTAAATGGAACCTAACATACTAATACATACTAATTAAGGATATAACTTTGCTTGTCATAATAATACCTTATGCTGCAATGTATCTTACATATGAGAACAATTACATTGAAGAGTACAATGCTGTTTTTTCCCTGTGCACATATTTTGTAAGCATTGTTGGCACAGAATTATACTAAGCAATTTGAACTCATTAAGTCCCAAGTTTTCAATTCTGCAAATATTTTAATGAAATTGACATAGATTCACTAAAATAAGTTAGAAATCATAATCTAGAGCTTATATATTATTAATTGATATCAATTAATTTTCATCAATATTATTGAATTTCAGTCAATATATTACAATATTATTATTGTGTTATATAGTATATACTATATTTAAGTTTTTACAGGTGTTTCACCTCTGGAATGATGGAACAAAATGTGTCAATCAACAGAATACTCAGCACCTAACCACATAAAACTCTCTATAAAGCAAAAATGCTCATTTATGCATGCACCATGCTCCAGGGTTTTTCCAAAATGATTTTCTTCAATGAACAATAATAATGAGGGTGTTTTTCCTTCTGGCCACACTTAATATGCATGATCTCCTGAACGTAACCTTCTTGCTTCTCAAGGCCTAAGGATATGTCTACTTTCTATTCTTCTGTACATTTAGTTGACCTTTCTTTTATTTTTTTTTATTTTTATGTGTTGCAGAGGATCGAACCAGTGCCTCACATATGCTAGGTGAGCACTTTACCACTGATCCACAACCTCACCCTTCAGTTAATCTTTCAAGTCATCAACATGCACTCATAAATTTATTCATTCTCAAATATTTATTGAGCACCTATATGTACTAGAATAGTGTCATAAATTATGGATAAAAGAGTAAATTGGATATTCATACTATCTGTCCTGATTGGGCACTAATTACCTTCTACTCATAAAGGTAATCATGCATTTGCATTTACCTGTAATAAGTGTTTTATGAAAAGAGGAGTAAACAATAAAAAATGTAAAGAACATAGGACTTTCTGGGAAAGATGAAAACCCAAGCTGTCTTTGTAGGTCTCTCTTCCTATTTTAATCCAACTGCAAAATAATATTATAATACAAAATACTTGATGGATCCTACAAACAGTCAGAAACCAGAGGAAGAAGAACCAGCTTCATACTCTACTGAGGTCTGTCCTAGAGAGCTGGCAAAGGACTTTTCCCACCTGAGAAAGAAACCAAGGTCTGAGAATGACTATAGAAACCCTTAGAAGAAACAGGACACCAGAGATTCTGGAGATAATTTGCCACAAGAATCTGTGGTTGTTTAAGTGGAAATGTGTTTCTAGCTGCTGTGAGTTTCTGGCAGTCCTACTGAAAATCATTTAAGGATTTCAGAAGAGGAAGTGTGGGAGTCTGGATACTCGCTGTCCCTGAGTGTAAAAACCTATGCTCTTTATAACTGAATTAATAGGCAGTAAAGAGGCTTCCTCTTGGTGCTCCATTGGGGTACTAACCACTTACCACTTACACCCTAGGGCATCACCAGTCCAGATACCCAAAGACTGCTAATTCTTCACTACTCTAGAGAGTGCTTCTGTTTGTTGTACACAGATATCAAACACTGCCTCCAAGGATAAACAGAGCTAAGAAAGACAAAAATCAGATATTTAAACTCCAAAGAGGCCCTGAAGGCAGAAAGAAGAGAAACAAATAGGACAACTGAAAAAGATGTTGTCCTGAATCATACTTTAAAGGAGATAGGATTGTAGCATTTCATCCTAGGATCTCCCGCAATGCACACACACACACACACACACACACACACACACACACAATCACACACACATGCACACACATACCACAAAGATATTTAAACTTTAAAACTTAGCACTGAATCTTTGACCAATAGCTTCACTGTTTAGACATGAGTTAGTGACCCCCAAAAAAGTCAAAAGAAATCATAAATCAAAACATAAATATTAAAAAGATGGTAACTCCAGGAGAAAAAAAAAGAGAAAATTAGATGTACAAAGAGTTCCAGAATGAAACAATAGAAATATTGGAAGAGGAGACATGATTAAACAAACAACAGAATATTCTCCCAAGGTAAAGGAAATTCTGAATCTGAACCAACTCATTAATGAACCAACTCAATAATGACCAATTCATTATTTAAAAAAATACTCACTTGAGCAATCCTTTTAAAATTTCTGAACTTGAAGGATAAAGAAAAGAACCATATAAAATCTGGCAGGAGGTAAGAAAAGGATGATTTATATGAAGAATCAAACATTGCATCCCTAAAATTGAAAGAATGATCTATAAGCTACTAAGAGAAAAGAAAAAATTTCCTGACAAAAAAATAATTCAGATTATTCCAGATTATTCTAAATGAGAAAAATTAGAAAAATTATTATCTAACTAAATGATTGCTGAATCATAATGCAGACTTTAAAATGAAAGAATATGAATAGAAGGGGAAATTTTAGGAGGTATAAGAATTTCCCATTTTGATTCTATATATATATGATAAAATATACAATATGTAAAGTATATACAAAATTACATACTTATAAATAATTTATAATGATACAGTGGCTTTAACATAAGTGAAAACAAGGGATTTTTAAAGCAATGAATGAAAAACTTATTGATGATATTTTGAATTTAAAATGTTTAATTAATAACCAAAACATAAGAAGAGAAACTGGTAAAATTTAAAAGTGTTTAAGGACATCTGGTGCAAAGAGATTTATGTCAGTACTATAAGGTCTAAAAGGCAGAAATAGTGAATAACTTTTTTAAAAAATATCTTTTAGTTGTAGGTGGACACAATACCTTTATTTACCTTATTAATTAATGAATGAATTAATTTTTATGTTGTGCTGAGGGTTGAACCCAGCACCTCACATATGCTATGCAAATGCTCTGACACTGAGCCACAACCCCAGCCCCTAGTGAATATCTTGATAAATTGTGGTACAGAAATCTCATGAACCTAATATGACCATTAATAATAATGATTAGGGCTGGGATCATAGCTCAGTGGTAGAGCACTTGCCTGGCATGTGTGAGGCATAGAGTTCGATTCTCAGCACCACATATAAATAAATAAAGATCTGTTGACAACTAATATATATATATAATAGTAATGACTATAGGCTATCCCCATAGACTTGGATAGACTTCAAAAATTTATTGTATTTTTTTTTCTTTTAAACTTTTTAAAAATTTTTAATCTTTTTTTCAAAGAACAAGAAATGAATTTGTAACAAGGTAACTTACACACATTTAACAAAGTTTGAGAACCACAGTATGATTTTAAAATATCTTAAATTAGGCTGGGGTTCTGGCTCAGTGGTAGAGTGCATGACTAGCAGGTAAGGCACTGGGTTTGATTCTCAGTACCACATAAGAAAATAAACAAATAAAATAAAGGTATTATGTCCATCTACAACTAAAAAATATTTATTAAAAATATTCAATTATGTTTGAAAACAAAGCATATTTTAGTACAATCAAACTGAAATAAGTAAGTCTGGGGCTGGGGTTGTGGCTCACAGGTAGAGTGCTCACCTAGCATGTGTGAGGCACTGGGTTTGATCCTCAGCACCACATAAAAAATAAAATATTGTGTCCACCTATAACTAAAAAATAAATGTAAAAAAAGAAAAAAAGTAAGTCTGTGATAGCAGATACCTTCAACTCCAAACTCTTACCTTAATTTGCATTGTTACAAACATTGATTATATTACATAGAGAATCCTATTATTTTTTAAATTGACATTAATTTTCACATATTCAGGGAGTACAATATTATAATTTGATACATGCATACAACATGAAATTATAAAATCAAGGTATTAAGCATTTCATCCCCTTAAACATTTATCAATTAGTTGTGTTGGAAATCTTTTAAGTTAATCTTGTAGTTCCTTTCAAAGTATGTAAAAAATCTGAAATATAGTCATCCTACTATGCTAGAGTACTACCACCTATTCATCCTATTTAACTGTATTTTGTTACACATTACACAACATCCGATACATCCCCTTACAACTACCTTTCTAATCTCTATCAGAACTCTATTCTCCACTTTTATGAAAATACTTTTTTCAACTTCCACATATGAACAAGAACACGCAATGATTGTGTTTCTGTACCTGACTTGTTTTATTTGACATAATGTCCCTGTAGTTTCATTCATGTTGTGACACATGAAATAAATTTCTTATGTTTATATATGTATATATATCACAATTATATAAATTTTGAAAGGATTTTGAAAAGATAAACACCGAGCTGTCAATATTGATTACTTTCTGAGGCAATGGCAGAAAGTCTGAAGGAAGAACTAAAGAGGGGGTCAGAAAAAAAGAGAATTGGTTTTAAACGTGTCCTTTATTTAAAAATATGCATTATGTGGCTACTTAAAATATATATATATATATATAGAGAGAGAGAGAGAGAGTTCATATATATATATTTATATATATATATATATATATATATATATACATACACACACACATACATATATCTGTGTTATATCTTCAGAAAGCAATGATTATTAAGACTTTAATAAAAGTTTTCTTGAGGTAATGAGAATAAGAAAATGTGTCTTTTCTTCCTTTATAGTAAGAAATACATGAAGGTATACAATAGTTTCCCCTTATCCATTGTATCACTTTCCATAGTTCTTTTGACCCACGGTCTACTGCACTTTCAAAATACTAAATGGAAAATTTAAGAAATGAGCAATTCATAAGTTTTGAATTGTGTATATTTCTGAGTGGCTTGATGAAATATATCTTTCCTTGTTCCAACCCAATCAACATGTAAATCACCTCTTTTTCCAGCTTATCTCTGCTCTATATGCTACTCACATTTGACTTACTTAGTAACTATCTCAGCTATCATATCTCGTGTTGTTGTGCCATAGTGCTATGTTAAATGACCCTTATTTTACTTACTAATGTTGTCATAGAAATCACCTATAGAATAGTGGTTACTGTTGACCAGAAATAGTAGGGGGAGAGGGCAGAAATTGGGCAACAGGCACAATACTACAACTGGATAGGAAGAATAAGACACTGTGTTTTGTTGCACAATGGAGTGAAAATAGTTAACAATAATCCATTCTGTATCTGAAAATAGCCTGAAGAGAGAATTTTTAATGTACTCATCACAATGAAATGATAAAAGTTTAAGGTGATAGATATACTAATTACACTGATCTGATCATTTCCCAATGCAAACAAGAATTAAAATCTCACATTTTCCCTCTTAAAATGTACAAATATTAGGGGTCAATGAAATTAAATTAATTTTAAAAATAATGGCCACAAAGAGCAAGAATAATGATGTTGGCAATTCAGATGTGCCACAGAAATGCTATAAAGTGTTTCTTTAAGTGAAAAGGTGGACATTCCAGACTTAATGGGAAATGAAAAAAAAACATGCAGAGGTTGTTAAGATGTGCAGAAAGAACAAATCCTCTACCTGTGAAATTGTGAAGAAGAAAAAATAAATTAGTGCATTTTGCTGTCACACTTCAAACTGCAAAAGTTCCAAACACAGTACATTATAAGGGCTTAGTTATGCTGAAAAGGCATTACATTTTAGGGTTCAGTACCAACATCACTTTCACACATCTACTGGATATCTTAGAACATATTCCTTGAAGATAAGGTGGTACTACCATATTAATTGTTTCATCGTTATTCTATACTGAGCACAAACAAGGTTTCAGAAATTAGACAAATAGCTCTTTATATAACATATTGAATCCTACCAAATGCCTGTAAGAATAACCACCACTGGACAGTTCAGGAATCTGAGTTTTAAGGTTATTTCTCTCACAAAGTTGATGGAGATAGAGAAATCCAGGTCTGTCTCCTTCTGAAGACTTTCTTTTTATTTCTTATTCTGCTTCCTGCGCCCAACATGCACACATCCAACCAGTGCTTGTCTTGCCTTGCCAAGCTCACTTTCTTCTTCTCTCTGACAGTTTGCTTTAAAATGGCTTTTTGGCCAAGATATTCTCTTTGCAGAATTGATGCACTACCACCTCTCCATCCTACTTCCTGTGAATTACGGGGTTTGTGAATTTAGATGAAAAATGACTTAGCTATCACCTTCCAATTTTGTTTCCATTTTCAAGGGATATTTCATTTTTTTCTTAACTTTACATAATATAGATTTTTCAAAAAATATTAATATAGGAAGTGTTAGTATGTGTGAATAAACAATGTAAACAAATTTTCTCACATTTTGTGAGTCACAGAAACTGAAACTTTTCAGATAATTAAAGACATTTGAAAGTGAACACAGAACTCAGAACCTTAATATTTATTGCACCTAATTCTTAAAGATCTAACACATCTAAACAGATTGAAAAAAGTCCTGGGAGGAGGGGACCAAGAGTCATTTCTTACAGGTCAATATTGCAGTTCCATTATCAACAAGAAATTTTTAAGAATTATATTCTTTCTTGAAACATTAGCTGAAATCAGGACAACACTTCAAAAGGCACTAAGCTCTTCCCAAAAATATTATTTAACAATTAGAGATACTTATTGATTGCTCACTAGGTTTGATGTCATGCAAAGATGAATTGCCATGGTGATTTCAACTTTAACTGAAGCCTACAAATAACATCATTTATCTCTTAAAATAAAGAGACAGTAATTGCTTTTGTTTGATATGCTACAAAAGAATCCATTGTTAAAAAATAAATATTGCATTGTGAGATAGTATACTTGTTTGCTTTAATCACTTTATTGAGGTATAATTGACATTGAAAAACCTGCATAAATTTAATATATATAATCTGAGCATGGTTTCATGAAACCATCACAATAACCTATGGCATAAACCTATTCAACACCTCCAAAATTTTTCTCCTGCCTTTGTGGCTATTATTATTGTGATAACTACACAAAAGAAAGACCTAGGACATAGCTCAGTGATAGAGATCAGGTTTAGCATGTACAAGACCCTGAGTTCATCCCCAACATTAAAAGGACAAAAGAGTTAGACCTCCTCATAGAAAAATATTAAGTGGTGTGAAATATGATATGTCAAGAACAATGTAATGTTTTGAACAACCAACAATAAAAATTTAAAAATAAAAAAAATTTAAAAATTAAAAAAAGAAAAATACTTAGTGTATAACACAATATTTTGTTACCTATAGGCCCTGCACTATACAGTAGATCTTTAAGACTTATTCAACTTAAATTACTGAAATTTTGTACCCTTTGATCTTTCCATTTCTTCTTCCTCCTAGTCCCTGATAACCAACTTTCTACTCTCTGCTTAAATGATTTGTATGGCAATATACTAGAGAATTTATACTAAAGGTACATATCCCTTAACTGAAATGCATGAGACCAGAAGTATTTCAAATTTCGGCTTTCAAAATAATTATAGAATATTTGCAAATACATAATGAGATACCTTGGGGCTAGAAACCATGTTTAAAAATAAAATTAATTTATGTTTTATATATACCTTAAACACATAGCCTAAAAATAATTTCACCCAATACTTTTGGTTTGTCTGCATTTTTACTGCAAACTGTCACATAAGGTCAGGTGTAAAATTTTAAACTTGTGACATCATGTCAGCATTCAAAAGTTTTGGATTCCCCAGCGATTTGGAGTTTAGATTTTCATATCAGAAATATTCAGCTTCTATTGGTAGTTGACAAATTTCTTGTCCTCGATGAATGAAGATTTTTACAGGTAGAAAGTTCAAGTACAACATCTCTTATAACAACTCCTTTTATTAAAATAGTTGCCCCTAATGATTTGAAAACTTTTTAGACAAAATTCAGTATCAGCATTTAGAAATATGTGTACATTTAGAAAGATGAACATAACATGATCTCATGTGTAATTGAAAGAAGTCAAACTTGTGAAAATAAAAATAGAATGGTGGTGATCAGAAGTAAGAATGAAAGGAGGATAAGGAAAGGGAACATGTTGATTAATAATGTGTATTTAAAAATTACTAAAAGGGGCCAAAGTGGTGCATGCCTATAATCCCAGTGGCTTCAGAGGCTGAGGCAGGAGGATTATGAGATCAAAGGCAGCCTCAGCAATTTAGCCAGCCTTGCTAAGCCCTAAGCAGCTTAGCAAGAATTTGTCTCTAAATAAAATATGAAAACGAGCTGGGGGGCTGGGGTTTTGACTGAGCGGCAGAGCACTCGCCTAGCATGTACAAGGCCCTGGGTTCAATCCTCAGCACCACATAGAAATAAATAAATAAAATAAAAGTATTGTGTTCAATTACAACTAAAAAATAAATATTAAAAAAGGGAGGCTAGGGATGTAGCTTGGTGATTAAGTGCCCCTGGGTTCAATCCCTGGTACCCCCACCCAACAAACTGCTAAAATTTACTTCTTTTATATGGCTAAATTTGTCCGACTTCACATATGTACCACAATTTTTTACTCACTTGTTGGAGAAAACTTAGGTTGATTCCACATCTTGGCTCTTTTAATAATGCTGTAACAAAAATGACAGTGCACATACCTCCTCGACATACTGACGTAATTTAGTTTTTATATAGACCTAGAAGTAGGATTGCTGGATAACATGTTAATTCTACTTTAATTTGGGGGAATCCTCCAAAAAATTACTGTACTCCATAATGGTAACCTTCTGAGGTAGTTGGGGATTGTTGGGATAGAGATTGATAAAAAGATACAAAATTTCACTCAAATAGGAGGAATACATTCAAGAGATCTATTGTACAACATGGTGAATATAGCTAGTAGTAATATACTATATCATTGGAAAAAAGGGTGGATGTTTTGTGTTCTTACCACAAAATAATAAATACACCAGGTAATATATGCTAACTAGCTAGACTTAATCATTCCACAGTGTATCTATACTTCAAAATATCACATCGCATGCAATAAATGCATACAAATTTATCTGTCTGATTAAAAATAAAATAAAACAAAAATACAATTTCTAAAATAGTAGTTTTCTTATGTTCTTGCTGCAAAAGTATTGAAAGGATGTGAAGTGATGGCTATGGTAATTTAATTAATCATTCCACAATGTAAACATATCAGAATGCCACATTGTGCCCACAAATATATATATATATATATATATATATATATATATATATATATATATATATATAAAATTTTAAAAGTACATATGAACTTATTTTGTGAGGAACCCATAGGAGAAACAAGTTGTGTTGCTGTCTTAGCTGTTGTCCTGATAGAATCATGTCTGCTGTTCACATTGTTTAAACTTATTGCATATTATCACCTTCATCTCTCCTATCCTTTCAGGAGCACCTGTATATACTTCTGGCAAAAGGTTGGTGACAGTAATAACTCAGGTATAAATTAGTGAAAAAGTCAAACTGGTTGGCAGTCCATGGCGTTTCTAACTGAACACGCACAGCACTAAACAGAATCTAAAAAATTTCTCAAATACAGTCACCCAGCAACCATATTTGGACAAGACAGAGACAAACCTCACTCAGGAAACACAAAAGAAACTATAATTCCATTTTCTGACACATGTGAGTAACTACTGTTTCTTTTCAAATGTCAACTAGAGTCCTGGTTTATGTCTATCACCACCATAAAATATTTCGTATACATTATATCTAACCACTGAGCAATCTCGTTGATGACACCTAATCCACAACAGGACCCTGCTTTCTTGAATCTTCCTTGGAACAAGCACAAACTCTAGTCATATAAAAAAATCCCCCACTAAGTTCTATTTGAGATGCTTCTAAGATGTCCTGTGATGTAGTCTCCTTTGCTACAGCAAACATAACAAAAATAACTTTATTCCCTTATACATATGTTGCTGGTATTGGGTCAGTTAGTCTCTTTTATATACATTACATTGATCTTTACCCTTAGAATATATGTTTATTGAAATATAGAAAGAAATGTCATTTACTATCACTACTGTGAAGTACTGCAATGAATTGTACATAATCATACCCATTAAAAAGTACATGAAGTTAAATATCTAAGGAGTAGATGTTATGACAGTTACATACTATTTTAAAAAATCTTTGATGGATTATGTTATTAGAGAAGTTGGTTGGTGTCTGTATGAGCTGGGAACACATTATTATATTTTACATTTAAAATGCTAAAATGCAAACTCATACTGCACAAATTTGTAGTATCCAAACATTTACAGGAAGAAATTAGGATCACATATTATACTAAACCCCCCTGACTGTGACACTGAAGGAAGAGAATGATGTAATGCGACACTTTACCTTTTTTCTTCTTTTTTACATTCACTTTATGTATATGTAATTGAATCACATGGCTATGAACACAGAAAGAAATATTCTACCTTAAAAAGGATGATGTTCTGAATGGAAATTTTTTTAATGAATCATATGTAAAAGGGAAATTGTTGGAGAACAGCAATACTTTGATTTCCCATTTACACAAAAACGTTTAAGATACCATCTCAAAAAAAAAAAAAGATACCATCTCATTCAGGTCATATAACAATTGGAAAGTTGCTGTTCTACAGTAAGAAATGGAAGTTCTTCAGATTCAGGACCAACACTGAGTTGAATATTACCACTTTTTGTACCTGATTTTACTTTTTGTTCTAATCACAGTTAACTAACTGGGAGCTTGACACCTCACTACTGTTTCAGACTGTTGCTAAAATGTAAAACAAAAACGACTGAAGTGTAAACTCTTTAAGGATTGTGCCTTCAATCCTAAAGTCTAAACATGATAGATAAGATAAAAAGGAAAAATTTAGTACTTTATAAAAATTAAATATGAGGATGACTAATATAAATATGCTGAAGAAGAAATGAGTTTAGGACAAAGAAGTGGCCCAAAGTTTCATAGTTACTTGTCACCATATTGGTATATGAAAACATTCCTGAAAAGACACAGGGTATTTTAATTCAAAGTTACAATTTGGTCATATACTGGTTTTATAAATTCACAAAGATACCTTCTAGAAACTTATGTCCTATCTGAAAACCCTTCTCTTCTTTGAATGACTGGCATCAGGGTTGTCCTTCCATATTAAAATAATATATTCCTATCACAATATCAACAGAATTTGTAAGCACGATCTACCCACTATTTATATGAGAGATGCAAGCAGCAGCTAGTGACTTTTCATTAAGATCTGTGTTTCTGGCTTGTCCAACAGTCACAGCTACAACTCCCCAGATCCCATAACATCATAAGCCACTGCTCCCACAAACTCTGCTTTTTCTTAAGTTCTATTTCTAATGAACAAAGCTCTTAACCTTTAATACATCTCCCGCTGCTTTTGCTGCTGCTCTAAAATTATATCTTTCTTCTGTCTCTGTGTCTTTGTATTCTAGACTTTTGTGAATTTACATTTTGCTGCTGAGTGGGAAATGTTTTGTCTAGTTTCAATACTCTAAGCCTTTTATCTTTTGATCTTTGCCCATAGAGTGGTGGATTACAGTGTGCTGAGTCCTGTTATTCCTATCTACACTAAAATGTGCTCGAGTGTGTCAACCATGCTAGAATAGGTTATGCCACAGTTCACAAAAATCCCAAATCCTAGTTGCAGAAAACAACATATATTTATTTTTCACTTTTGCTACATGCGTAATATGTTTTTGTTATGCATTTGCTACATGTTTTGCTCTGTGATGTTGGCAGGGAGGTTGTGCTCATGACTAAATAACACAAGGTGATGGTTCTGATGTGGTCAGTTGGTGTGACACAGGGTATATGACATACCACACTTCTTTCACAGACCACTGACCAAATTAGTCACATAACCCCACAAATCAAATGGAGCAGAGCAATGCAATCCTACCTTGTTCCAGGAGGCAGAAAGCAGGAAATAGTTGGCAAAGAGAATTAATGACTAGGACACTAAGCATGTGTGAAGGAAAATATTAACAATTCTTGATTGTCCACTGTTACATTTTTCATGAAAGTATTTTATTGGATCCTGGCAAAGAAAACAGGATTACTATATAGTGAATAAATGATATGTGCTATACTTTGTTTCATTTATCATATTTTATTGAATTTCATCATTTGTTAGAGGGAATTACTTCAAAAATCAGGAACAGATAAACTCAGTTTTATAGATGTAGAAAAATGTATTTAAGTACACAGTGTCTTTGAGTTTCCCCTTTATCTTTGTACTTCAGATATAGTACCAATTTGCATTATCCTACCTATCTTGTATTCTTTAAGTTTTTCCTCTGTGACCTTTCTTTAATTCCCAGCATTAAATCCCTCAACTTCAGCACCTGGCCCATTAAGCACCCTTGAGTCATTGATGACCCAATATCAGATAATCCACAATATTTATCTTATATTGACCATTTCCTTTTCTTTCTGGACTCCTGATTATCTTTAAATCAAAGACTTGTCTTCTAGTCTTTCTGGTTGTTTTGTGCCTTATTGTTTTTAGTGCATAAATCCCCACTTGAATGTTTCTAATTATCTCGGCTCTTTTAAATACAAGACATTTTATGACCCCCAAGCCCCATATCTCTGACCCTGTTCTTGTGGATGCTAATCGTCTAGATGTGCATACTCTGTCCAGTTATCCCCATTTGACTGCATTCTTCACTCCTCTTCACTCTATTGATATTGGTTTCATTAGTTTAAACTCCTCAAAGTCCCCAAATGCCTTTGTACACAAATGATTTCAAACAAAGTTTTCAAGCACAGAGAAATATATGCAGGACTGACACTGAGTTGTATCTCACCACTACCGGATAGAATGATTGTTACCATGCAAGTTCATAAAATAGTAAATCATCACATAATACTTCTTCACTGACCTTGCTCATTCCTTGCTCATGGAATATTAAACCATCCTAGTACTTTTGAACTAATGTTCTAAAAATATTTTTGGTTGTAGATAGACACAATACATTTATTTATTTATTTATTTATTCATTCATTCATTCTACTCTGTTATATAGGACAGCAGAATGCATTTCAATTCACACTACACACATAGAGCACAATTTTTCATATCTCTGATGGTACACAAAGTAGAGTCACACCATGCGTGTCTTCATACATGTACTTAGGGTAATGATGTCCACCTCATTCCACCGTCTTATCCCCCTGTCCCCTCCCTTCACCTCCGTCCCCTTTGCCCTATGGAAAGTTTCCTCCCATGGTTGCCCTAACCCCCTCCCCATTATGGATCAGCCTCCTTTAATCAGAGAAAACATTTGGCATTTGTTTTTTTGGGATTGGTGTATTTCACTTAACATAATATTCTCCAACTCCCAGCACCATTTGTTGAAGATGCTATCTTTTCTCCAGTGCAGGTTTTTGGCATCTTTGTCTAATATAAGATAGTTGTAATGTTGTGGGTTAATCTCTGTGTCCTCTATTCTGTACCATTGGTCTACCAGTCTGTTTTGGTACCAGTACCATGCTAGTTTTGTTTCTATTGCTCTGTAGTATAGTTTAAGGTCTGGTAGCAATACCACCTGTTTCACCTGCTTAGAATTGCTTTAGCTATTCTGGGTCTCTTATTTTTACAGATGAATTTCATGACTGATTTTTCTATTTCTATGAGGAATGACATTGGGATTTTGATGGGAATTGCATTGAACCTATATAGTACTTTTGGCAATAAGTGGCAGCCATTATGAATATAAACAACAACAAGTGCTAACGAGGATGAAAGGAAAAAGGTACACTCATACACTGCTGGTGGGACTGCAAATTGGTGCAGCCAATTTGGAAAGCAGTATGGAGATTCCTTGGAAAACTGGGAATGGAACCACCCACCATTTGACCCAGCTATTCCTTTTCTTGGACTATACCAAAGGACCTAAAAACAGCATATTACAGGGACACAGTCACATCAATCTTTATAGCAGCACAATTTACAATAGTTAAACTGTGGAGCCAACATAGATGTCCTTCAGTGGATGAATGGATAAAAAAAAATGTGACATTTATACACAATGGAATATTACTCAGCAATAAAAAAGAATAAGATCATGGCATTTGCAGGGAAATGGATGGCGTTAGAGAAGATTATGCTAAGTGAAGTTAGCCAATTTCCCCCAAAAAATGCTGAATGTGTTCTCTGATATAAGGGGGGGTTACTCAAAATGGGCTTGGGAGGGAGAGCAAGGGAGGAAGATTACCTGTAGATAGGGAATAGAGATGGGAGGGAAAGGGAGGGAGAAGGGGAATATATATGAAAATGTGAACTTGGTGTCAACATACCTTATATGTAATCAGAGATATGATAAATCATGGTATAATGCTGTATTAAGAATTGTAATGCAAAAAGAAAGAAGAAAGAAAGAAAGAAAGAAAGAAAGAAAGAAAGAAAGAAAGAAAAATAAATGGACAAATAAGTTAAACAAACAAAAATATTCTCCAACTCCATCCATTTACCTTCAAATGCCACAATTTTATCCTCTTTTAATGCTGAGTAATATTTCATTGTGTTTCTTTATCCACTCATCTACTGAAGGGCATTTAGGTTGGTTCCACAATTTAGCTATTCTCAATTAAGCTGTTATAAATATTGATGTGGCCACAACACTGTAATATGCTGTTTTTAAGTCCTTTGGGTATAAACCTTATTTATTTCTATGTGATGCTTAGGTTTGAACCCAGTGCTTCACATGTGCTAGGCAAGTACTCTACCATGGAGCTACAACCCAGCCCTGAACAAATAATTTTGTTTTATATTCTGATTTTTTAATTAACTGTACTGTTCAATTTTAAGTTTTTCCCTATTTAAGGTTTCCCTTGAAAATAAGATTGGCTTTTGTTTTTCTTTTTGTGATTCTTATGAAGTTTAGAGACCTTCTGTCTTAAGTGTCTCCATAGGAAAAGGGAAATGGGGCAGGTCTCCAGTCTCATATTTACCTCAAAAGAGATTATGGAATGGAATGAATTCATGGAGTGGCTCTAGCTCTGATAGCTGTGGCTCTCAGAAACACAGAACAGGAAAGCATGCACACTAATGGGATCACAACTATGAGAACTTTTCCAAATTATTCAGAAAGAAAAGCATCCTGCATCTTACATGGCAAGTAATACACCTTTAAATCTGACCTATTGAGAAATTCGTTAAATGATTCAGGGGTGGAGGAAAGAAAAGACAAGGGAAGTGCTTTAGATTCCCCTTAAAATTTGCCTAATATACACTTGGTTTAAAAAAAATCAGGCACACTTCAGCCCCCAGCATTTTGTAAAACCATGCATCCTACACTACAGACACATATCAAATATCCACCTCTGTTACTTGTTTGAGACTTAGGACTCCAAGGCAATGACATTTAAATTGGTGACCCAAGACTCAACCACATTACATAAGTATTAGTAGCTTTCTCCTAGATCTGATCTTATGCTGTACAAAAGGAGATAGATTAACTGCTGAATAAGTAGTTAGAAAATTTTTAATGAATCAAGACACAATATGAGTTAGCTTCTTCCTCGTGGATATAATCCAAAACAGTTCAGTAGAATTTTCCTCAAATTTTCAAATTGAAAATTTAGTCATTATCAACGATAAATAGCATGTTTCACTTTCAATCTGCACTGAGTTAATAATTTGGACAATCTAACATAAAGAGATTAAGCTCTTTTCAGCTACTCAAAACACCAACCCCACTATTTTGGGAACTATGTAGCAAATGTTATTGTAGCGTTTTTAGCAATGAGGTGGTATTTGGAAAACATTGGGGAAGTTAATAACACTTTTAAAGGATGACCTCTTGCTCTGTCTCAGCACACAGCTATTTCTCAGACTCTTTAACAGTATTCTAATATAATGATCAGCATATGCAATACTATGGAATATTTATTTTACAAGTTATCTATTTTCTGAAATATATAGATTAAAGTCTGCTAGGAAGATGAGACAAATATTCTATAGAAATAAAAATACATGTCGTGTCACTGAGTTTAACTCAAATGGAGCATAAGAAATAGGGGATTTTTCATTTAGTATTGGATTAGAAAAACTAAATAAGCTTGAGAACTCAGCTCCATTTGAGTAGACGCATGTTCATTCTACCTGATCTCTTCTTTCCCATAAATAAGAGAGATTCAATACTGAAATAACTGGAAATTGTACTGGCATGTTATTTTGTAGGCAATATCTTATTGATGTGGGCTGATGTGAGGAGGAAAGAATAGCACAGGAGTGTGAAGGTGACTCATAACGCCATGTTCATATTATTTTCTATAAATAAGAAAGATAACACGCATCATCATCAGTATAGCTGAGGGAATCCGTTTTTCACCCTAGTGCCAAGTTATATTATTTCACATTTATACTATTGTTATGAATATGAACTTTGAAAGCTCCAGTGGAGAGTCAAAATTATTTTGAAGATATGCATCTTCTTCTATGAAAGACACTCAATTTTTCTGCCTTTAATGGCTGTTGATGCTAAAATACAAAATGCAGCCTGATAAATATCTAACCCACTAAAATATGATTCCACTTTGCAGAATGATTTGGATGGTATTGCTTATTTTCTATATGATATTTCCTTCAGGAAAGAAAAAAATGCTGCCATTGCATACCACTTCATTTTCTATTACATATATTCAGTGACTTTATCATCTCACCGTAAATACAAAGTGTAAGCAGCATAATAGAATGAATGGAGACCTTGCATTTTTTAAATCTCTTCTCTATTTTTCTGAGATTGAGGTGGCATTGCAGCCTGACAGCCTGCCATTAGAGAAAGACCTTTGTCTGAAAGAAACCTTGTTTAGGATTGTGTTGAACAATGAACACACAGATTTTAGGTAAAGTCAGAAAAAAATGACATTTCCCATGTACTCTCCTTCCTCTTTAACCTTTTGGAAAATTTTTCTTTTCTTTCCTTGGCTATTGTCATTGACTCTTGCAGTCCTTGCTCTCACCTGACCAAACTTTGTCTCTTTTTTTTCCACATGGAAACTGGAGCAATCTTGACAAAAGAAAAATCAGACAACAGACGTTTAAAATGCTTCGATTGCTTTCCATCTCACTTTGAAAAAAAAATTCATTGTTTTCACTATGACCTACAAAAAAATACTTATTTTGCCCTCTATTTACTCTTTATCTTCTTCCAGCATATTTTTTCCCCAATTTACCTGGATGATACTGGTTTACTTCTGTTGTGCAAGATTTCCTTCCCTTTTATTATTTGCCTATTTATATTTTATTGCTCTGACATTATATTGATGCTTAAACTGTCCCTGATTTGCCTATTGAAGGCTAGCTTCTCTGCCCTTAACAGAAGTTCCCCCCAATTTCTGAGCACTGCTTTACATTTGTTCATTTTATAACAAAGCATTGTTATCAATAGGTGCACTGATATGGTTCTGTAAATGTGTGTGGACCTTCCATTATATTTGCATCTTCTGCACTTGTCTCATTTAGTATGATGTGACATATATGCAATTAAAATAGACCTCACATCCACATATGGTTAATTTTTTTTAAAAAAAGGAAGAAACTACTTCTCTGATTCTCCTTGGTTGTCATACATGTGTGTACCTAAGACTTTGCTTTTAAGGCACCATGCAGGGATCCCTTTGACAACCTGAAGGGAAAACAGAATAATCTTTATCTACAGTTTAGTAGAAGCAGTGTTTAACACCAAGGCCCCGCCTGCCATTCAGTTTCTTTGTTACCATGCTGTGGCTTGAACACCAGGCAGTCATTTAATATTTCAACAGGAAACTTGAAAAATTATAGGTTAACAATATGTAAATCATATATAAAAACTACAAAGGCTTGGCAATCTTACAATGAGAGACTTACTATATAAAAGTTACTGTGAATATTTGTACTGTAGTGGTTTGATCTTTTTTGGTGCTGGGGATTGAACCCAGGGCCTATGCATGTGAGGGAAGCACTCTACCAACTGAGCTATATCCCCAGCCTGATCATTTCTTATGTGAAAAAAAATTTACAAGTTTTCATCCATGTGTGTTTGATTAAATAAATACTTTAGAGCTGGGGTTATAGCTCAGCAGCAGAGCACTTGCTTAGCATGCATGAGGCACTGGGTTTGATCCTCAGCACCACATAAAAATCAACAAATAAAATAAAGGCATTCTATCCATCTACAACTATAAAAAAATTTAAAAATAAATTAAATAAATAAACACTTTGGACAACAATGCACCCCCCCAAAAAAAAACCACAAAAAAATTCCACTGAAAATCTATTTTTAAAGAGAATTGATTAGGTACATGAGTAAGTACCACAAATCAGTATCCTTGTGGATGATACAACTGAGCATATGAAAATAATACACAAATCCATTGAACAGCATCAGACTGTAAATGTGAGAAATAATTTTGATAAGACAGTGCTTAAAGCAGATGATTTAATATGTGTACTTCCAGATGGTGTGATAAAGTAGCACTGAAAATGACTTTTTATTTAGATCAAATGACAGCTGATCTAAATTAATTTCACTCATTTTCAGTGATATAGGCCACTCCAGTAGTGGTAAGGAGCTTAAAGCACTTGTCTTCTGATTAGACACTGGTGCAAGTCCAGGTGGTTCAGAGGGCAGGAATCACAGTGCACTCTATGGCATTTACAACCAGTCTTGTTGTCAGTGATGAGACAAGATGTGGGGCAACTGATGCAAGAGACTCATATAGGTGCAATAACATCAAACGTTGTGTTATTACCTCTCTGCCCCTACAGTGAGCATGCCTGACCTGGAATAGGACTTCAGCCCCTCTACCTGTACTTGCGTGGTACTAGAAAAGGATGGTGCCTTTTCTCCCCCAAGTTCTTTCATTCATAGTGTCCACCAGGGATCAAGAAAGATTGGGTCACTGCTGACACCATGTAAAATTCCTCTCAGTTGTGATGCTCACAGATATAAGAAAGAGCAGAATGTACAAGGCATTGAGCAGATTACCTACAGATCTTCATGAGAGCTATATGCCATGGGGCCAGGGCTACAACCAGAGCTGTGGTAGAGTTGCTTGAAACTTCCCCAGAATACCTCTGTGGGTGAGGATGCCTTAGAATCTCAGAGCTCGTTGTCTACCTTGTGCAGGCAACTGCCCTCAGTCCTGGCACCCACTTGAAACCACATCAGGTTGCCTTGCTGCTAGTCTCAGACAGCAGTCTCCCCCGATTCCCCAGTTCTTGAGGACAGCAGTCTTTGCTTCACTCCGCAATGCAATAGCCATTCCTTATCATATAGCACTCTCAATAGGTTTGTGTCTGGAGTGAAGTCTGGCCTTTGAGGCAGCCACCTATCGAGCCAGAACAGTACAATGTATGTAGGATCTCAGATATAGAAATATTCACATTTTTCTGACACCTAGAGAAGTCCAAATTTAGACAATAGATCCCTTCCAAAGATAGAACCCTGGAGGTTTGTTAAGAGGTGAAATAAATTCCTTTTCTATAGCAAGACTACCATGCAGATTCCAGGCATTTATCTATTTGGCTATCAGCATGCAAGAGCCAAGAAACTTTCATATAGCCAGGATGGTCACTATCTTCCATGATAGAATTTTCTAGGACTCTATCTTTTTTACCCAGACAGACAGGAGAATCCATTCTCTTGGCGGTGCAGCTGGGATCACAGATGACGGGATATTTTGTTTCTCTTGTGATGCTGCTATCCCACTTCTCTGGCTTTTGCAAATTTTTTATTTTTTTTTCTAATTAAGTTATATTATTCTCGGGGCTGGGGTTGTGGCTTACAGTAGAGCACTCGCCTAGCATGTGGGAGGCCCTGGGTTCAATCCTCAGCACCACATATAAATAAAAGTATTGTGTGCAACTACAACTAAAAAATAAATATTTTAAAAAATTATACTACTCTCCCTGGTCACTCTTCTCCATTTGTAGCTATACACATTATTTGTTTCTCCTTTGTGGAGAGGCATGTGAGTCCTGGGTACCCCTATTCAGGCATATTTCCTGCCTCCCATAATACACATTTATATAGAATAAATGTATAGGTTATTAATGTAATAAAATCATTAACTGACTAATTATCAAAAGTGACTTAATTTGAGTGGTAAATGAATCTCTTTGTGTTGAACCTGTGACCACAAATTCGTCCCTAACATAAAAGCATCTTGTAGCACATGGAACAGAGTATTGAGAATTTTAGGATTATTTCCTGAGATAATGTCTTAGACATTTTGAAGTGATATTCCAAGTGGTAATGGTGGGTGCTTGTCTTGTGTCTTATATTCAAGCCCTTACTTTGACTCCATGACAGGAGGTGAGCCTTTATTTTGTTGCTTTATTTCTCATGCCCTTCCTGTATTCCCTAGCCTAGTGCCCTGAAACTTTGGACCTTCTCCTTTGATTCTCACATGTTCTTTCAGGGCCTGGACACCAAGTTATGGATCTCTGCTACCCGCTGCCAAACCTCAATAATGATGTTACACTCATTACTGAGGCTTTCTTGTCACTAATATCCTCCCAATACTTTAAAACTGTCTTATTTGCTATCTTCTTCTAACTTTGCCTCCAGGTTAGCCTCATCTCCAGGTCTATGTTTTCTACCACTATCCATGACCTTATATTAATGAGCCACAAAGTAGTTAGGAAAATACTTCCAAATAATAAGGAACTTTATTTTGTATAGTTGCTTTATAGGTGTTGACTTATTTTTTCTCCCTAGCAAAGGGTAGATTCTGCCATCTGCTTTTTAATTAAAATTTACATTCATTGTTAACTTTTCCTATGGCAAATAGCTTACATCTTCTTCTGTGAGAGTTCCCTGTTAGGCAGAAGACCCTGCTTTTAATTTTTATATCACCTTACTTCCTGCGTGATAATGGGCAAATCACTTACTATCTCTGTTACATCCCTCTTCTATAATATGGACATTTTTATGAGCATCAAATAAAATAATATATGAACATTTCTGGAAAATGCAAAGTACAACAAATTGTCTGTTTTAGGTTTGAGATCTATTGCTATTATTGTTTTTTGGTCTGATGGTTAGTGAAAAATTTATCTCAGAACTTTGACTATTAGGTAAATGTGTATATTTTGAATCCTGCCTTCCCATGCTCTTTATGCAATGATGGCAAAGGGGAATACACTTTCACAGACTACTGGTGTTTGAAAGTGGAGCACTGCAGTATTCTATTGTTTTAATAATGCCTGTCTTGCCTGAAGCATTAAGAAAACAATTTGAATCTCCAAGCAAAGTGGATTTGTTCTACCAATATGTAACTATCATGCCACCTAGTGCTGTAGTACTGAATAGCCGTGTTCTCATAGAGAGTTTAAACCAAGGAATCACTACATTTGTCTACATTTGGAGAGTTTCCACTATGCTAACACAATCCTCTGTTTCCCTAAATATTTTCAATATGAATTTAATTATCTATAACTTCATGAGTGCTCAATATTTTATATAGAAGTACTTGACAGTGTGTTGCACAATGGTTCTAGAATTATCATCTGTTTAGCACTATGACAATGGAGGACAAAATATACTGAGGATGAACTGGAGATGTAGCTCAGTGGTAGAGAATTTGCCCAGTTTGTAAGAGGTCCTATGTTCTGTTGCCAACACTGCAAAAACACATACATACATAATACGGAAAAATCTTAAATTATGCACCAAAAGTTACCAATTGGATAACAATGTAATTAAGATTTTCAAGTGTTTTTGTGGCTAAAACTTCTAAATATCTTCCCTGTATTTAAAGTTTTACATTGTAAACTCTTACTACTATTATCTCTTTTAGAAATCTATGTAAGTATAAGCACTAAATATTAAACCAACCAAATTGCTATTCATGAGGAGATATTTTGCTTAAAACCAAAGATTTTTCTCTTCGGAATATTTGAAGAAATCGCACATTAAATCAAGGGATGAAGTAGAACAACACAGCAACAAGACTGGAACAATAAGAAGAGTATCTAATAAAAGGTCAATGTGTCATTGCCAAGAAAAATAAGATCTAATACAAGGACAAATGTGGTTAAATTAACACCTCAACTTACAGACAGAGATGTGTTCTCCTATAAAAGCTTCTTTCATGAGAAACAAAAAATAAAAGGGGAATCATTGTGATAATGACCAAATAGAAAATTTAGGGAACAGAAAAACATTAAATTCTAATTAAAATAGTATATATTATGCCGAACACATGAGATACATCTTGGGAACCTGGGTACTGAAACATAGCAGATATAACTTACAAGGAAATATTCAACCAACAGAATAAAGGGGCAAGGCTACTCTTTTATATAGGTTCACTTCATTAATACTTATGAACAACGTGTTGTAATTTATCTTATTATCTCCTTTTTATAAGGGATTTGCAAGAGCTATTTGCCTATTGGTGGTATCTGAATTAAAGCTAGGCATTCTGATCCAAAGTTGCACTTAAACCATCATATCACTCTGACTCCTTCATTTCTTTTGTGTGGAGGGTGGGTGGGTTTTTTTTTTTTGCCGGGGGAGGGGGGAGGTACCAGGGATTGAACTCAGAGGCACTCAACCACTGAGCCACATCCCAGCAGGTTTTTTTTAAAATTTTATTTAGAGACAAGATCTCACTGAGTTGCTTAGCACAACCATGCTATTGCAGTGGCTGACTTTGAACTCATGATCCTCCTTGCCTCAGCCTCCCAAGATACTGGGTTTACAGGTCTGCATCACTGTGCCTGGGTGTTTATTTTTATTTCTGCCTGCTTCTTGTTTTCTTGTCCAGGAAGTGTAGATGCATAGAACTGTTGAATTTGCTAATATCCCTTATAAGTCTAGTGAGCATCTCAGTTTTAGCTCTTGCACTGGCCAATACTGGAAGGTTTAAATATTTTTAGTAAAAGGATACATTAATTTTGGCACTTCCATAGCTAGATAATAGATAGCACTCACACAAACCTGGTGCTATGAATGTTGTTGTTCAATAAATATTTATCAAGTAAATGAATGAATGGTTAATGAAGAAATACTTTTCACTTTCAACACTGATTCCCTAATCAAGGCCTTTATCTCTTCAACACCTGGAAAAAAGTCTATTCTATATACTATGCATAACAAACAAAATTCCCTCAATATTATCATGATAGTAAAAAAAAAGATCAATGTTACATTTATCAAGTGCAGTATAAAAACCCATCTTAAAACTTCTTGAGGTGGTGCAGTGGTGCACACCTGTAATCCCAGCAGCTCAGGAGGCTGAGGCAGGAGGATCCCGAGTTCAAAGCCAGCCTCAGCAATGGCAAGGTGCTTAGCAACTCAGTAATCTAAATAAAAATACAAAATAGAGCTGGGGATGTGGCTCAGTGGTCGAGTACCCCTGAATTTAATCCCTGAATTCCTGGAATCCAAAAAACAAACCTTCTTGAAACAAAAAACTATAAAAACAAATGTACAGAATTCCCCCACTTATCCATATGGGATATGTTGCAAAAACCTTAGTGGATGGCTGAAACAGCAGATAGTACCAAGACCAATACAATGCAACAATGTTTTTTTCCTATACATATCTATAAAAAAAGTTTAATTTATGAATTGTTTTAGTCAGTTTTGTGTCACTATGACAAAAATACCTGACAACAACAACTTAGAAGATAGAAAGCTCCCATGGTTTCAGAGAACTCAGTCCATAGATACTGGACTCCATGGCTCTAGGCCCAAAGTGAGGCACACATCATAATTTCTGTGATACTATATTGCTCAAAGCAGTCTCAGAATTGGTCCAGATTCAAACAGAGATGAAATACATTCAAGTTCTTGAATGGGAGAAATCATTGAAATTATAGCCACCTTAATTGTCTAAAGCAACAATAATAAAATAGTAGACATTTTTATAATAATTATGACAAGGTGATATATTGTATATTTGTCACCTATTCTCATATCTTCACATAACCCTACATTGTATCTTGTACATGAAGAAACTGAGGATTAAAATGGTTATACAATTTAATGAGGGTCACACAGTAAGGGCCCAGACACATAAATGCTTTTGCCAATTTATTTCATTATCCTCTCACACTACTATAGAATCTGCTGATTGTTCCCTCCCACATCTAAGCTAAATTCCTGTGTGTAGCTTCCAACATATCCATGATTTTTCCTATTCCTGTCTATGCAATTTTACATCTCTTTGCATCCCCCTCTGTGCCCTTTCTATAATGCCCAACTATTAATACACACAGGCTTTTAACTTTGTCTTGTCCTTACTTGGAAGGCTTCCACTCCACCCTCTTCAATCTAAATCCTAATGACTAGTCACACACTCTTCATAGTCCACATCTTTTCTCAGAATAGCTCCCCTAACTATAGCAACCCATAGTGACTTTCCTTCCTTTGAAGATAAAACATACTTTGTCTATATTATTTCACGGATTTTTACTGTTGCTATATTCATGTGTGTCATTTTATCTTTCCAATTATATTGTAAACATTTAGTGGCCATGATCTGTTTCAACACATCTGATATTCTTTCTGAGTTCCTCATAACCCCCACCCTCTAAGACTGGTTCACAGAGAATTGGCAATAAAATACACCATGGTGCTTTAGTCATGCTAAAATCCGTTGGAGCCCTCCATACAAAAGTGATCAATGGAAATGTTAGGCTGAAGTAACTAACTCAACCACACTGAAGTTGAGCACAGAATTCAGACCACACACTTATGCAAATTTGGTGGCATGTTCACCCTTGAGCCTTCTCAGCAAATTAGAGGGAAAACCCTATAGAGCACAGTGGCCCAGCAAAGCTGCAGAGTTAGTGACTACATGCTGTGATTTCTGAATTTCCATTAAAGAGTATTTTCCTTTCTACTAGGTGAAGATTGAAATGCCTTTGATAGGATAATTTATTCCACAATTAGGAATGAAGCTTAAGGCACAAGTTCACTAAAATTCTAAGATCTTTTCCATAGCAGGTTCTGATCTGTGTTACGAAGGCCAGGGGGATAAGAAGTTCCTGGGTATATTGTAGGGAAGCAGGTTTTCGAGAAAGGAAAAAGATAAAATGAAGAAGCTAGGAAACCTGTTAATAGTTTGCCTCAGGTCACATCTGCTAATGTTTCTAATTTCACAAAAAAGACCTCATCCTAGGGCACAAGTCCTTCAAGAGTCAAATGCAGAAATTCACCCGAAAAACTGTCAGATCCAAGCCATCAGATTCACCCCTCTCCATCCTTTATATATACATATTCTGCAGGCTGGAGACTTTTTACATGCTGGCTTGAAATGTCAGTGGGACTGGGAGGAGTATAAAGAAGGACAATATTTTAGAGCATCTTTCCCTGAACTATCTTCCTAATTCCACACGCTTATTAAATGCTTTCCTGGACCAAATTTCCAAGTGGAAGTGTAAATCAACCATGAGTCTTAAACAATAAAATGAATTGATCACGTTCCCCATGGTGTTAAATCCTCAGGTAGAGATTTTACAAAGTACGTTAAGAGGTCAGCTAAAGAATATAGCCAGCCAGTTTATCTTACTTTATTTTCCTTTCAGTCAGGGACAGGTAATCTTGTTCAGTTGCCCATTTAGTCTTAATAAGCCAACCTCAAAACCCTAATGGGAATGCTAAAAAATCTCATTTCTGAGAGTCAGATGATTTCTGGTTACCAAAGGCATAATTTTCTATCTCCAATTGGCCAGGTATTTGACATCTACTGGGGTGAGAAAAATGACTTCATAGTGGGGAACTGAACAAATGTTTTTGGTTCATTTTATTTGTCTTGAGGGTAATTATTACTAAAAATTGCTTGCCCCTGTTTTGTCTGTCACACTGTAAATTTTATTTCAAATCTAATATATTCCATGGAGTAAGACGTGGTTCTGCAAAGAAAATTTTGAGGCTTTAAAAAAATAATCTGTCTTGGCACCTCTATCCATTCCAATCTAAAGTACTTTTAGAATTAATTGAAGTACTCTGAATATTTATAAACTATGTAAGGAATTCACTATGTCTAGCTTTTTACAGAAAAATCATGTCCCTGATCCTTGGAAATTCTGTATTCTCATCCTTGTCCTACAACGTGGCACTGAGTAAGTTGTTCCTTGAAGCTTTTACACTTATACTCTTCCATGGTTAAGTTGAAATACAGAGAAGATGGTAATCGCTTTTCCTGCTGTAGCCTCAGTGGTGAAAAATCGAAACTTGAAATTCATGCACTCTGTGTCTCTTCCCTTGTACCTCGGAGTCTTTACTTTGAGCAGAGCTGGAATGACTGCAAATTTGGCCTCTGTACTGTGTTCAAAGAAGCAGAGAAAGTGACTGCTCCTGTAGTATGTGCAGCAGATGCATCTGCCTAAATGCATGAGTAGTGGTCACCAGGCGAAGATAGTATGGAATATTTTCTTGACAAAAGAAGAAAAGATACCCAGATAGTCTCCCATCATACCCACAAATAGAAGAAATCAGCAACTGAGGCAGTGAAAGCCATAACTCAGGAAAGGATTGTGTTGTGGTTTGGATAAAGCTCCTGTGTTAATGTAGGAATGGTCAGAGGTGAAATGATTATAGTGTGCAAGCTGTAACCTAATCAGTTCATCCTAGTTTGAATGGACTGAGTGGTTATTCTAGGCAGGTGGGGCATGACTGCAAGAGGTGGGTGAGTGGGGGCATGCCATGGAAGGGTGCATCTTCCCTGCAGGCCCTTCCCTTCTCTCTCTGCTTCTCAGTTGTCATATCCTGAGCAGCTTCTCTCTCCACCACATACTTCTACCATGATTTTCTGCCTTACCTTAAGCCCAGAGCAATAGAGTTTGCACACCATGGACTAAATCTCAGAAACTATGAGCCAAAATAAATGTTCTCTCCTCTAAGTTGTTCTTGTCAGGTATTTTGGTCACAGAAATGCAAAACTGATTAACACAAGTTGCATTAATTTCCTTTCTTCCTCATGCATATCGAATATTAAGCCAGTTGCTCATGAGAAATAGCTCTTTTTGGCATCCATGCCATACATTCCCACCCAATTTTTAGTCATTTTGGAGGGTATGGATAGTATAAATGGTTGGTTTGCCCAACCCCATTTCCATTTGTTCTCCAGAGAAGCTAAAACATCCTCCAATAAAGCCATGGAAGCAATGACTGCCGTAAAGCCGCTTTTCCCAAGAAAAACAATTACTTTCAAAATTAGTAGCTTATCTTAAGGAATTCTGCCCATAATTATTCGACAATTAGTTGACACATAAAAGTAACTAAAATATTTTGCTTAATTTATAATTATATCAAATACTAAAAAATAAATATTCTGTTAATTTTTAAAGAGTTACCTAAAGCAGGGCATGGCGGTTCATGATTGTAATCCCAGCAACTCCAGAGGCTAAGGCAGGTGGATCACGAGTTCAAAGCCAGCTTCAGCAACTAAGGCCCTATGCAACTAAGGGAGACCCTGTCTCAAAATAAAAAGGGGTTGTGGATGTAACTCAGTGGTTAAGCACCCATGAGTTCAATCCCTGGTACACCCTTACACCAAAAAAGACTTGCCTTAAAATTGTATCACAGATTCAAATTGCAAATAGATTTATGAGATTTATGTAAAAGCTTCTGTTTATGTATCATAATCACATAAAGAGCATTCTCAAAAAAACATGAAAATGAATGAATTGATTTGGATATTTCTTTGCGGGGAAAATAAAAAGACTTGAATTAAACTG
Source organism: Ictidomys tridecemlineatus (assembly GCF_052094955.1). NCBI lineage: Eukaryota > Metazoa > Chordata > Mammalia > Rodentia > Sciuridae > Ictidomys > Ictidomys tridecemlineatus. The sequence goes on along the minus strand of NC_135493.1, from coordinate 99,379,370 downwards.
GTGAGATATTTATGTCAAAAAGTGCCAGAATTTAAAATGGGTTGTAGGCAGACTATATATGATTTGCAGTAACATTTCTCAGTGACTCTTTTGCTCCCTTCATGATTTGGCTTCATCCTCAGATGGTTGTTAAGGTGAATCCAGCATTTCCCAGTATTACATCCAGACATGATAAACACCAGAAGACAATATCTCTCTTCCCATGACTCTTTCTTGATTTGAAAAAGTTTCCTTCTTGTCTTATTCATCAGAATTGGATGTATGTCCATTTCTACACCAAGCAAAGTAGTGGTATAATAATTAGCTTACCAAGGTATTGGAGAATCAAGCATCATGACCATTAATGGTTTTCCAGTATATGAACAAAAGACTTTTCCAACAATCTGTTTACTTTAGTATCTTCCTGCCACCTAGTTGAATATCCGTTTTTCATACTAGAGAAGCATAGGAAGTTCCAGATTTTCCAGCCAAAATGATACAGATGCTCTTAACTTCTTTAAACCATTAAACTTCTTTAAGCAGCTAAAAAAATTTTAAAAACTAACTTCTATTAGCATAGAATTACCAATCCCAGCACTTGTTTAAATTTTCAAATGAAAATATAAAAACAAAATGATATATCACTTCTGATGTGTGTTCCTAAAATAATTACATGTATTGACAAGTGTTATTTATTTGAGTTGAAACCTCCTTGTATTTATATTTTTCTTTTCAAGTGAGATATTGAAGAAATAAAAAAAAGAAAAAGAAAGAGGCTGGAGCTTAATTTAATGTCAATCAGAAATACACATGTAAAGCAATAACAGAAATGTTCCTTTTTCCACAACTGAGTTCAAAAAGAAAAATGGATAAAATGTAGTGCACCCAAAATAAATTTCAAAGACAATATTAAACATAAATGTGGATTTCATGTTTGAAAAGTAAAACCTACGGATGGTAGGAAAGTCAGTATTTTTTATATCTAGTGCACATCCAGAAGATGCCAAAATTAAATTCCTAGGAACTTTCCTGTATTTTCTAGAGTCTGGTCATTTTCCAGTTCTCCTACCCTAAAATTTTTAAAATCATAAACTGAAATTTAAAAGTGAAAAGTAAGTAGTGGGACTATTACTTTCAAGTGATAATCAAGCAACTATTTGAATTGGTCTTTTAATAAAATTACCAGATCTCCTTATGGGTTTTGCTTAAGAATGAAATAGATTTAGCATATTTTCCAAGAATTAGTTTTACTGTGAGCTAAATAGAGCCAGTTTTTAAGCTTTGTTGAAGTAACAGAATTTTTCCATTTTCTAAATTATAGACTTCAGTGCCAATAAGTCGATCATATCATTAGCTGTGCTCTGTTTCTGACATAGTATTGGGGAACAGTGCTATTTTAAAGGTGAGCAGAAAGAAATTAGTAAAATGAGGCACAAATTTTGGAAAGTGTAGGACTTTAGAAAAATATGAAGCCTTGTACACTGAGGTAGGAAGCCATACTTTAGAAATCTTAACTACTTTACATTTAAAATTGATACCACTAATAAATAAATAAGTGAAGATTCTATTGCAAAATTCACAAGAGAGTCGGATTATTAAACCATATTTTATTACTTTTCTCCTAGTTATTAGCCGACAATACTTCATGTGAAGCTTTAAAATGTTATGGTTAGTTCAGAATCATATTAACATTTAAGTACTGTACATATGTAATCTAAGATATATTCTTTGAAGTATTATTTAAGAACTTTTTATATATTCAAACTGATATTTAACACAATAAATTGGACGGCATTCAGTTATCAATCCTTTTTAATGTACAGGCATTTATCATTTTGAAAATAGTTATTTTTCAACATTCTCTGCATCTTGCACTTGCATTTTTCTTTAATCTTCTATTTTGCTGATTTCAAAATATTCATTTAACCATTTGTTAAAATATACAAATAGATAATATTAAACCTCACTATGGTTTTCTGAATACAGTACATACACTTTTTCTAGCTCCATACAAATGACAAAAGGATAAAGACGATAATGTTGAAATCTAAAGACTAACAATACTAAAATATATTTTCAGAATATATGTATGTATGTATATCTATAAGGTATATATGTGTGTACATATAGATACATATAGATATACATATATACATATAGATGTTACATACTTATGTGTATATATGTATGTTTATAGATATGCATACATGTATATAGATATGTATACACATACATACATACATACACACACCGTTTTTCATCATCAGAATTAACTCTATCTTCACAATAAAGTTGAATTAAAATAGACTTTGGTTAACTCTCAGAATAAATCATAGACAAAAGTGATTAGTCATGTGAAAGGAATTATGGAACTCAAAATTTGTTATAACAGGATAATTTAGGGAAATTTAACCCAAACGTAAATAATGACTACACAGAAGAGAATAAGAAAAGTAATAGAGTGACTAGTTATCTGTGATTTATATTCTAAGGTTACTGATTCAAGAGACTCATGGCCTCCAATTTTTGGATTTTCATCAGGTTTTGTAATTTATGAGATTAGTTAATATTTTGGTATTGGAAAATGGTGGATAATTGTTCATATTTCTCTTGAAATTTTTCAAAAATTATACTGTGTTTGTCAAAACAATTTAACCAGACCTCAATCTCTCTTAATTTGACCTTTGACTCTTTCGCCCTTTTATTTTTTTCACTTTTCTTCACTTTTTTTTTTTTTGGATACTTCATTCTTTCCTCAAAATGTTTGCAAAAACAACTATGGAAATAACTTGTTTTGGCAGTTGTGAGGAAGTGATTGAATCAATAAATAGAAAATGATTACAATGTTACAAAGAAGAAAACTGTCTCCTGCCTCATCCTCCTTCTTCTCCAAGCCCTATATAATTCCCATCATACTTCCACATGGGGAAGTTACCTAGACTTCAGGTTCTCTTTGATGAATATCAACTATAATCTCTACTTGAGTCACTTAACATTTTTTAAAAAGTTTTTTTAGTTGTTGATGGACCTTTATTTTATTTACTTATTTATATGTGATGCTGAGAATTGAACTTAGTGCCTCACACACAACAGGCAAATGCTCTTACCACTAAGCTACAACCCCAGCCCTTTCACTTAACATTTTTGTTTACATTTCTCATATGAGCTTTTGCATTTGGAGTTACTGTTTTTGAGAATATAAGTATTTAAACTATTCAGCAATAAGAAAATTGTTATCTTGGTTCCATAACTCAGCCCTATTGAATAAGTGACTATTAACTGAAGAGAAGTCTTAACATCACAAAGAAATCTAATGTGAGCTCTTCAATTTTATTGGTTACTATATCACTGTCAAGTGACACCTTGGGTGAATTTTCAGTCAACAAAATAAATTATCTTAATGGAAATTCCCTCTAAAAGATCATGACAAATAATGTGTATAATGAAAATGTATTGTGTGGGTAAACAATATGTTCCTGATACTACACTTATATTCTCACAATAATTTTTCTATGGTAATCACTCATATTCGCAGAATGCTGATAACTTTGGTGGAAAGGTTGTAAGGATAGAGGCTAGTAGCCAAAAGTCTCCTGTTCTTCTCTGCAAGGTAGCAATTTGGATATCACTCAGAAATACCAATGAACAATTTGCTATTAATGTATTCATTTATTCTGCTGACATTTGAAGATCTCTATATACTGGGCACTCTATTGGGAATGCTGGGGAGTACAAAAGATGAATAGGACATAGCATTTAACATAAGATTCTTATCGCCTTAGGTTCAGTTCCCCAGAAAGAAATCCTGAGATGGACATTGCTGCATGGGTGATGTCCTATACAAGGATGTGCTATACAAGGAAACCTGGAAGGGGAGCAAGGCAAACCGAATGGGAAAAGGGAGGAAATCAATAGGAGTCTAATCTTAGCCAAATCCTAGCAACATAGACCAGGTTTAAAATTACAGAGTAGCTCCAGAGTGGAACTTTACCTCAGAATTGTCCACCACAACTTCCCCACAGGAAAGAAAGCTGTGTGATTCTGTAATCCAAAGTCTGTTAGTCATCAATCAAGGGTTGGGCTGGAGGGTAATGATTTACCAAATACTTTCTTCTCTCTGAACAAAAATATTCCAGTAGCGTTCTTCCCAAGAAGCTATAGGAGCTGCATGCGAGGAAAGGAGATCCCCCCAACTCCCGCCCCAAACACCTTCACAAAATGGATCTCATACATAGGCGGGTAATCCAGGCAACTCCAGAGGCGGAGGCAGGAAGATTCCAAGTTCCAGGACAGCCTCTTCAAATTAGTGAGGCCCTAAACAATTTAGTGAGAGCCTGTTTCAAAATAAAAGGTAAAGAGGGCTGGAGATGTACCTCAGTGGTTATGCACCACTGGGTTTAATCTCTGATACAAAAAAGGGCGGATGGGGATCTGGATAGAGCACCAGAAGTTTCCTTTATAGACACAGACAGCCAAGTATCTGAGAGAAAAATGTATAATAAAGCCAAAAGAAGAGTGCTATGTATATCATTAAAGAGTTACAGACAGCAACCTATTGGACTTCAGAAGAGAAAGATCAATTACAAAGGTATCACTAGAAAGACACCATTAACAAGATACTATATTTTTGAGGTGGACTTTGAATATTGGTTACATTTTGATGTGGAAAATAAATATGTATATTGGGATTAGCTGATTGCCACATAGAAGAGACTTTAGAGAGTATGTCTCCTGAAAATTAGACTTATCCAATTTCATTTAGAGTGCAAAAATGTGAAAAGGATGAATAGAGGCTGAATTATAACAGTAGTGTGGTGGAAGACCAATCAGATCCTTGAAACCCATGATCAAAAATTCACCCTATGAATGGCAGGCATCAGGAAGAAGTCACTGAAGCTTGGAGCACTACAGGAGAAATATAATTACTCTCACAGATTTATATTTGGAATGGACCTTTGTTAAGAAAGACAAATTAACAAGAGAGATACAGATAGAAGTTTTATTAACATATATATTTCATGTATACATGGGATATGTAGAGAATGAGTAGTTGTCAAAGAAGTGGCTTCGAATTGAAGATTATACAGTATTTTCAACAAAGAATAGGAAAAGTTTAAAAAAGTGATAAGACAAAAGAAAAGGACTTTGAATCTGTACACAGGGAAGCAAAGGGCACTTAGTAAAGCCTGTTAATATAAATTCCTCAGATATCATCTTAAGGATGATGAGGATCTAAATCCATCTTCAGTGGTTAAACTTTGCTCTCCTGGTAGAGAGTGCAGCAGGGTTCCTTCATATATATATAAATCTAAGCCCAGCTTTTAGGCAGAGAGGAGGACCGAGAGTTCTCCTGCATGAGCTTTTCTTAATTGTTTTCAGCTCAACAATCCTTCATATTTTGGGGAGGCACATTCTGGTCTCATATAGCACAAAAGTGTCCTGATAATTCCCATCCCAAATTTCACAATCTCAAGGAATATCTGTTTCATGAAATATTTGAGAATTCTTAATGAAATTAACTGAATTTTCTTTGCATTTAATTTAGGAAATATGTATTGATACACATGCTATATTTCTATTATACTAAAAAGGAATCATCATCTTTGATGTAATTATATAGCCAAAATATGTTCTAACTACAAAAGCAATTTATTTAAAATATTTATTTTTTAGTTGTAGTTTAACAGAATATCTTTATTTTATTTTGATGTGGTGCTGAGGATTGAACCCCAGGCTTTGCACAGAGCTAGCTGAGCACTCTACCACTGAGCCATAATCCCAGCCCCTCCAAAAGCAATTTTTTTGTTTCAATCATTTAGAAATTTTCACTTCTCCAATAGGTCAATGACTTCCAAGCTTCTAAACAAAATGCCCAAATGAACCAACATAAACAGTCACAGGAGTTCTGGGAAAATAAAAATATAATAGCCTTTGTCTTGTGGTTCTCTGTCCTTTTATTGACAGTTAACATTATATAAAGGAGGGCTGCTCACTGCTATTGTAATTGACAGGTGAACAGCATTGACTTTCACAGTGGACACAATGCAACTTGAGCCTTCCTTGTGATTCAATGGGAACCTCACTGGCTAATATCTTGGGGACAGGACAGAAGCAACCATTTCATTCAGGCTTTGGTGAGCAAACCTAAGCGGAACACTGATGTTGCCAAGAAATCTACACCTGCCACTCAATTTATTATGGGGTTCCTCCCTGAGGAATGGCAGAATAAAATAAATCTGGGAAAAGCAAAAACAGTTTATTACCAAAGGGAGCCCAGAAGGTTTCAGATCATTCCATTAAATCAGAGATAGCCTAGGGCCTGCGCAGGAGCTCTGACTTCCAACCAGGATGAATAATAAAAAAAACAACTTAACTTTATGGAGCACTTACTATGTGCCAGACAGCCCTACATAAGAGATAGATACTATTTATTTTTAAAGGTAACGAAACTGAAGAAACAATACAAAATCACAAATCTGGTAAGTACTAGAGCCAGGATTTGAACCTAGATATTCTCTACCTCCAGAAACTGTGCTTAGATTTATTATTTGATGTTATCTCCTGAGAGTACTTGAGAAAGCTTTCTGCTTTTATTTGAAGCTGTATGCTTCAGGTCTGGCAATGAAAAGACTCTGGGAACATTAAGTAGGGTCTCTTGCCTCAGAGAAGGGACTTTTCTATGTTGAGCAAGCCTTTTTTTTTTTTTACTCTGAACACAACTGGCATCCATTACACTGTGTCCCACACCAATAAAGGAGATTGCAGAATCCTTGTAATGCCATAGCTCCTACATATCTTTCAGTGATATGAACCATGTCCCCATTGGGAAAACAAAGAAAAGCAGTACAGAAAAATACGAAAATGCCCTAGGGTCTGTTGAAACATAACTGATATTTTGGGGCAGCATCACTGAGCCAAAGACTTTGAAAAGTGTGGGGAAATAACGATGTAAAAAACTTGGCAGATAGCAAGAAAAAGAGAGGAGGGTGCCCCTGATTAAGCAATGGGAGTGGTGTCTGCAGTGTCCTAGCAGAGCAGAGATGCTTTTGCACTCAGTGGCAGAGAAGTCCCTAACAAACTTGGAGATTGTGAGTTGATGATGGAAAGTGATACATTTTTCAGAGTGATCAAGGAAAAGGAAAGGGGATAATACTTTCATAACAAAAGTGGAAAAGACCTAAGGGGTGACAGTGCCCATACTTTAGGGCAAATTCACTTAACTTGGAGTATGTACCAGAAGCCCTATTATATAACCTATAGGTCCCAAGCTAGATATTATTACTTATTTTTTTTCTCTCTGATCTGATCTCCCTCCACTCTCCATCTTGCTCACTCCACCCAAGTCACATTGGACATGCTACTGATTGGTGAATTTACATTGGCTGTTTCCTATATCTGAAAAATAATGTAAAAAACAACTAGGGCATGTCCTCTCCCAGTTGTAGCCCATGATCAACACCTTTAACCTCAAAGTTATGTCTTTGATCAAATAATATTTTCTCCATGAGACCTATCCTTTCTCTCTTAAATTGCAGCCCATTCTCCTCACATACCCCAGCTCTTTACCCTTACAGAAAGTTATTAGAATAAGTAATAAAAATTCTAATCTTCCTCTCTTCAGAACCACAGTAGGATATACCATACTACACTGATAAATTCAGCTTACTCATACAATTTACTTTGGTTAGTGGAATATGAACGTAAATGACATGTAACACTTCTGACTCAAAGCCTTTAGCATTCAACAATTTACCACTTTCCCTTCCTACTGTGAGAGGAACTAGCCACACTCCAGATGATGGAATGAGAAATCAAATCTTTCTTGTTAGACATTAAGATTTTGGTGTGCTTGTATTAGCAAAACCTATCCTCTCCTATTTTTTTTACCATATTTTTTATTCCCGTTCTAACGTACTATATGCAATTTATTTTGGTAGAGGTTTTGAACATAATTAGGATGTGTAGGGAATGGAATTCCTAGGAACAATATGGAAAAATTAAGGATGTTTTAATTAAATGGCAACCCTGAAATTCACTGAATAAAAGACTTATTTCAGTGGGGAGAAGTTGGCTTCATAGTTTAAACAACAAGGCTGTGATAGCTATACATGGGACACCCTTGTTCAGTAGCCCTTTCAGAAAAGTTAAGAATAGAGCTATAGTTTGGGAAAATATAGACAAGAGGTAGCCCTCTTCAATCAAATCTTTATACTTGTGTGAAAACAAGTTTGTTGAATTCAAGTCAAAGGACAGAAAGAAATGTATCAACTTCACTTAACCAATTTGTAAAAAAAAAAAAAAGTAATGTGCTCTTATATAATTTATATCACACTGTTCAAAATCTTGGTCTAAGTAGAAGGGAATTAAAATTTCAATATTTATGAGAGTTATCTGTATCATTAAGACTCATGAGGCAATTGACCTTTTGTTCAATGAACACCTTAACTACCTTCCTTCTTATGTAAATGTAGCCCAAAGCAAACTAGTTAGGGTAGAGGTTGAGAGCTAGATTTCTTTAAGAATCAAGTAATAGGGTTTAGACTCTATTCTACCCTAATTAAAATCAGAGGATTTGGGAAGCTTTATTTAGAAGAGACAGAAGAGAGGAGGTGAAAGGGAGAAAAACGGCCATTGAGGTTTGTCAGGCAGCAGAAATAGAACACATAGAGAGCAATGATGTCTCACTCTTAATTATAAGTGAATTTCTATCCCATGCTAATTTGTACACTCTATTGTCACAAAGTTTTTTCCACATAGTCTTGTGTAGATTCTGCTTTGAGGACAGAAGTCTGCTGAAGGTGAAATGAAGGCTAATGTGAGTGGAAAGAGTCAGAAGTGGTAAGGGAACAAGCAAGGATTAAATCCCTAAGTGAGCAGAAAGTTACTGTTGGGAATGTAAAGTCTTGAAAGTCCACAAAAATCTCAAAGAAGCTCTGAACTTCCAAACTCAGGGCAAAAATTTAAGGTAAAGAGTTTGTATTTCAAATCTTCAGTGAATGAAATAGACTTCATTTACTCATTTATATTTTCAATTTGGAAAAAAAATGCATGAAATACCTCTTATTGAATACCTAAGAGCTAAAAGTCAGATGTGAATAAAATAACAAAATTCCTCTCTCACCTCAAATTACCTCAATACAGGTGAATATTATTAATAAATTTTAAGGTTTATAAGTTGGATTCTCTGTGAAGTGGACCCTTAAAAAGAGATTGCTGTGTAAGAGGTTTTTCATTAACAGTTGTGAAAGGAAGGAAACTTTATAGGATTAGTCAGTCTCAGTCAAGGCTTTGATGGAGCTTGTGGAGAAATGTAGGAGGAATCTCTGAAATTGTGCTTCATGCACTAAGGGGCCTGAGCCTATGAATCCTAGTCATTATGTTTAGGGCCTGTTATCTTGACAAAATCAGGACTATCTTTCTAAAGGCAACTTTCAAAAAATGCTAACAGTTGTCAGCCATCAGTAGGCAATTCACCTAGAAATTGGGAAGTAGGGGGAAATTCTTTGGTTCTGAGCAAGCTCCTGGGCAATACATGACAGAATTTACTATGTTATGACTCTAAACATATTATCTATGCATTTTCTTATAACATATGTCATACAATAATATAATTGATCCAATATAAATCTATCAACTTTATATGAATCTTAGAGCTTTATGCTAGCATATAAAATTTTCATTCTTTCAAACATTTGCTTAGTACTCTATAATATTGATGTGTCCTAAATTTTTAGTTAATTCTTCCTATGACTATTTGTATTACATTTTATTCTTTTCTATTAAAAACAATGTCACAGTGAACTTAACTGTTTAGGTTTGAACATATGTGGGGATTTTTTTTTTAGCAATTCTAAAAATAGCATTTCTGGAACAAAGATTTTACAAACAATTGCTCTACATGATGTTAATCCCCCTTGAAAGATGTTTGTCTGATTTACATGACCTCAAACAGTTCATGAGAAATATATATTTTTCCACATCTTTGCCAAGACTTTGTGTTGTCATTCTTTTCAATTTTTGTCAATGGAATGGAAAAGTAAACAATAGTATGTTGATGTTTTAATGTGAATTCCCCAAATTGATTGTGTAACTCAATTTAATTTCATATTATTGTACATTACTGTTTATTTTTCCATTGAAACATTTGCTCATATAATTTGTCAGCCAGTATTTTTTAAGTATTTTTTTCATGTATATGCTTTATTAACTATTTTTTTCTTCTGATCTATAGGTTGTATTTTAATTTTGTTCATAGAATAATAGGCCATGAAAAATTTAAGACAAGACCTTAATGAATTAAATACTTCACTGCAAAAATCAATGAATCAGACAGGAATAATAGCAAAAACATTTTTTTCTCTTTACCAAAGTTTGTAATGCATCCTGTTCAGATTGTCATAGAAGTACTGGGGGTAAGAAGGGAGGAAGGAAATCATGCTATATATTTCAAATAGAGGAAATGAAATATATGAGATGATTTATAAACACGTTACTTAAGATTAACTTTCTATTTGATTGTAAAAATGGCAGAAAGCAACCAATGAGTACCCCATCTCCTTAACTTCAATATTGTCTGGCAAGTATATCTTACATCAATTCAAGGGAAAACAGTCCATAAAGTTGCGTATCATTTGTTTCCTCTTCCTCTACTCTTTACCTTTTGTACATCATAGTAGAAAAATATTTTCTGTACCTTAAACATAAGGTCTCTAGCAGTTATTTTTTCCTAAAGTCTTCCAATCACAGAAAGAAACAATCAAACCCCATTTATTTCCTGATGCTATTGTTTAGATAATAAGCCCCCTTACCTGCAATATTCTGATTTTTTTAAAGAACCATAGTTGAAAGAAATTTTTTGAACGCTCAAATCAATATCTTCTGGAGGAAATTAGGAAACTTTCTGTATACAGAGTGTGGGATAGGAGGGGAGGACAGACAACAAATATGCATTTTGAGGAGAGTAGTGTTTCCAATCATTCCATGTACATGTGTCACTTGCTCTTCCAAAAAAGATATAAAATCCAGGAAGTTAACCTACAAAGCATAGCCAGCTTTCCTTTCCCCTTGCGAAATGGAACACTTTAGAGAAAAGTAGGGTGTCTAAAAACGTTTTCTGGGATTACAGTAGAATACTTAGAAAGCCATAGGATGTGATTAATATTAAACATGGAGCTAAAAGTTCAAGTTAAAATCTTAGATTTGGTTGTCAGCCTGTCATGAGAGAAGAGATATCTCTGGAGAAGAGTCGTCCAAGGAGCTGCCAGAAGGAAGGAGAATTCAACTTGGGACCAGCAAAGTTCTTGACCTATGTGCAGGAAAAGAATTTCAGCCTGTGCCAAATAAAGGTATAGACAGAGATATATTTAGGAAGTAGATACACATTCAAGGGAGAATGTGGACTATCTCAAGAGTGAGAAGCTCCTCCTTGGGTTGGAAGTCCAATATTTAAAGAGGGACAGTAGTTAAGAGCCAGACTGGATTATGGAGCCAAAGTTGATCCACGTAATTTAGAGCCAAGGGCACTTTGCTAAAAAGTTATAAGTGTTGCCCAGTGTTTACTACACCTCAGTGTCTCATGGACATTTTCTCTCTCTCTCTCTTTATCCTAAATCCCTATATCAAGCCCTTTACAACACTTTGTGACCTTAAGAAGTATTCACAGACAATTTGATCCACAGTTTCCACATCAATAAAATGAAGATCTAATAAATCACACTCCAAGATCTTTTTTCAGATTTTAAGTATCCCTGGTCTATATTCCTGGCTTTGTTTGCTTCTAAGTAGTACAGTCTACTATTCACAACCAGTTGGCTGCCCTCCCATTGAATTAGAGAAATTAAAGAAATATCAAATTAATGGGAAATGTTCTGGTCAGTAAGTTAATAACATTGAAATACATCAAGTCATCTGCTGATCTTACCAAATGAAAAAATAGGTCAGGATCCCCATTTCAGTGTTTTGAGTCAATAAAGTTCAATGAGGTTCCCAATAACTGCTATTCTTAACAAGCTTCCAGGTAATTATGATACTTGCCAAGATTTGAGAACCACTGGTTTAGATCGATCTTGCCACGTATGTATAACTTCTGAGTGACACAGTGGTCTCATTTCCATATCAAGAAGTTAGATAGACTAAAGGCTTATCCTGTATAATTTTGCACCCACATATTCTTCCTCTCATAGTAAAAATATGTTGGTTAAGTAAACTTGGCACTACTGGCAAATTTTCAAAGTTTTTAGCTGATTTGCATATAATTTTGTGAGTTTTAAAACTCAGGTTATGGGTTCCGGATATAGCTCAGTTGGAAGAGTGCTTGCCTTGCATGCACAAGGCCCTGGTTTAGATCCCCAGCACAACAACAACAACAATAACAAAAAAACCCTCAGGATATGAGGAACACTTTGAAAATTGCTCTGCAAAATATCTGCAAAAAAGTTGAGAAGTGCTGTGTGGGAGGCTCTGAGCACATTGAGCAGGGAAGGGGTAATGTCCACAGTTTGAACTGTGCCGGAATAATTATTTCAATTATCATTTATGTCATGGACTTTAAAGTATTCAAATTTAAGACGCTCTATCGTAAAATGTGAAATATATGTTAATGCTAATATTGAACACATTCTTGCTTCTACACCTCTCATTTTCCCACCATTTTCGAAGAAAGGAGTGTCCCTGCTCCTAAGTACACCTAATAACCCATCTCTGCATTGTCCTATCCAATCCTAAATCCTTAGAACTTTGTCACATTCTCCTCTGTCTCTCTCTCTCTCTCTCTCTCTCTCTCTCTCTCTCTCTCTCTCTCTCTCTCTCTCTCTCTCCCCTTAATGATAGTTTGTCTTAGCTTTTAAATATGTACTGGTCTCATCCTTTGGAAAAAGAAAAAAATAGATGGGAGTTTTAACTGCATCTGCTCCTTTCTTTAATTCTGTCTTAACACTTCACCTTTCTTTTTGTTCAAACATTTCACATGGAAGTCCAAGAACTACTTCAAGAGTCATTTCCTCCATAACAACCAGGTTTTTTCTTTGTTTCTTTTTTTCCTATGAGAAAAATGTGCTAAATACAGTTCTCTCATTCTTTCTCCCTGTGAAATATATATCTCCAATGTCCTATTCTCATTCTTCACCTACATTGTATTTTGGTTAAATGTGTCATTATTGACCCTTTGATCAGTGAGATTTAGTTACACCTATTTTAGAAAATAAGCTAAACTGTATCAATCTTGCCACTAACTACAAAACTTCATAAAATGTCCCATGTACTTCTCTTTTATGAAATAAGACCATTACCAGTTAGTTGGGAACTGGGGAAGTAGGATTACTTATTATTAACACTCAAACATCCAAGATAGAGAAACATCCACAATTTTAAATATTACCACTTAGTAAGCCAATGGGAAAAAGAACTCCAAAATATCTTGCATCAGTTATTAATTATTTCAGCATAGAATTCACATATATCGAATTCATTCACACATTATACGCCAATATTACATGGCCCAACAAACTTTAAATAATCTGAGAAATAAAATCTCCCATGTGCTTAGAATATAAATAGCCAGAATTATCAGGTGAACATTATAATTACTCGCACGCATTTAAAAATATTTTCTCTCCTTGGTTTATTTAATATTTAATTTTTAGGGTATTATATTTTTAGTTTACTTTATATTTCTTTCTTCTCATACAGCCCCCAAATACTGTAATTAACTCTATATTCAACTCTTTCACGTGTATGAACCTCATGAACTTTCATGCATTTAATTATCTCTTCTATATAGATGACTCCATATTTTCAGATCTCCCTTCTCTGACTTCTACACCTCAATAGCCAGAAAGACCATTTTGAAGTAGATGTTGAAAATTTACTTCATTTTATGATGGATCCACATTATTAAAAGCTGCTCTATACAGGATCATAAGCTCAATAATCAAAGGCTTGAGAGTCAGAAGTCTTTATTCTGAACAATAATACAAATATCTTGGAATACAGGAGATGAGTGGATGTACTCTTCAATATTTCAAATAATGGACTATATTGTACCTGATCAAGGAAGGTTTAGATTCAAATACACAAAATATATTTCAGAAGAAATTGTGTGTCAGACTTTTGAGTGTTCATACTTACATTTAATTCTCAAACAAAAGAATCTAGTAATTTAACTTAAGTATATAGAGGCTTCGGCATAACAATAAAACTTAGGTGAAAGCAGAAACACTTTTTAATTTTCCACTCAATCTCATTCACAACTCAATTTGATAATTTTGGAAAGTCCAAATGGGTTGGATACCAAGACCTCTGATTGTAAACATTCCATGGCTAGCTATGTTCTTTGGTCTTCTTCAGTGTTTCTCTTGCTCTGGCATTGGAACTGCTATTCAATGTTGCAAACAAAAAATCATGAATACTTTATGTATTATTTAAGGAATTTTCAAAGGTAATTTTAACTACCTGTGATTTTCTTCAATGTTCATCTCTACAAGTTAACATGAAAATCCATCAAATGCATGTTATACTTACTAAAATTAGGACAATTAGAATTTCCACTTTAACACAGTGACAATGATTTATAAACTCTCTCCATAATTCCACACACATAATGCCACTTGTTATATAATACCAGAGTTGCAACATAATCCAAAGACTCCACTACCTCCATAAATATTTTTCTACTCCCACCATCAGCCTCAGATAAGAATCACATAAAGCACAGAAGTATTTGAAAAAGAGGCAAAATGACAGCTAATAGACCACAAACAAGGGGAGTCCATCTGTACAGAGGACCAAATATAACTCTCTGTCTGACACATTCTCACTACTTAGCCCTCCTGCAAATGCAGAGACAAGTTACTGGTTTCAATCCAAGAAATGAGTGTCATGAGCCCAGATGCTTTGCCCTCTTATTTTGCCTTCAATATATTTTATCACCATTTGCATAATTGATCTGATAATTACTTTGCTATCTGTACCCCCAAATTTGGCCATAATTCAGCAAAAGAATTAGAGATGATACAAGAAACCATCTGAGCCTATTTTTTATTTTATTTTATTTTATTTTATTTTGTGCTGGGGATTGAACCCAGGGGTGTATAATCATTCAGCCACATCCCCAGCCCTTTTTATATTTTACTTATAGACTGAGTTGCTCAAGGTCTTGCTAAGTTGCTAAGATTGGCTTTGAATTTGAACTCATGATCCTCCTGTCTCAGCCTCCCACAACACTGGGATTACAGGTGGGTGTCACTGCACCCAGCAACTCTTGTTTCTTTCTATTAATTTCCATTCTGTGGTTTTCCTCCATCCTGGAAGTATTTTGATTTCTCCTAGATCCCAATTTTGGGCTAGTTCTCCTAACCTCTATTCTTATCTCTGTCAACTGGTGTTACATTCCCATGATCGAGTCTATGGGTAGTGACAGCCCTGTTTAAAAATTCTACAACATAATGGCTTGGTGCTCCAAAGAGGGCTTCTCTTAGCACAATTCAGTCTTGTGGGTGAAACGTTTAACACATTAGTCTTCCTTCCATTTTACTTATATATCATGGTTGTATTGTTCCCTTAAACACTATCACTATATGATAGGCATTTTGGCATTTTGTACTGTTGAGTGTGTGTGTGTGTGTGTGTGTGTGTGTGTGTGTGTGTGTGTGTTTTAAATTACTTACACTCTGCCAGATTTAATATTTAATATTGCGTTGAACTTTGGCTCAATAGCCTTATAATATGGGGCAGGTTCTGGTTAAAAAAATTAGGAACATAAGCAGGAAGTTTAAATGAACATGAAGGGGATTAAATTCCAGTTATACCACTTTCTAAATCTGCGTTTTAATTGCCACATCTGTAAAATGAGACTACCTAAACATACTTCACATGTTTATTGTAAGGATCTCATTAAAAATATTTGGAAAACACTAAGCACAGTGCCTGACATATAGTGCTTACAAAATTTAAGGGCAAGTAACTCTGGTGAAGTTTGAGATTCAGTTAAAGAAATTGTTTTACTGTGTAGGATAAAGTGAGTCTCTCTGTGACCTACACCTTTAAATCATTTACCATTACTGGACATGGTTGAAGATTGGTTCCTTTTACAGGGATGAAACAGGAGAAATCAGAGGAAAGGAGACTTGGTAAACCTGATCCTTGCCATCTGTTCAAATTACACTATAGTATAGAGAATCTTTATAACAAAAGTCCTTTTGCTCTCCTTCATGCAGCTTTGATAAAAGTACTTTATTATTGTTTGAGCTTTACACCATGAACCCAAGGTATGAATGGTGGGGAAGAAACACTATTACAGCTCAATTCCACTGTATCCTCAAAGCAATGACTAGAATACTGATTTCCTCTTCAGCAGACTCACTGTCCATTGAGTTTTATTTGGGTGTAATTGTATTTTGGGTGTAATCATCTCTATATCTATATTTTGTATATACATATAAACATATATATGCATAAGATTTTATATCTTTTTCTTGCCCATAGTAAACCTAATTTTATTATTTTAAAAGAAACTAAACTGAGATTTCTTTACTTAACTTAGAAAAATGAGGACCAAGTTACTAGTTAGAATAAGAATTAAAGAATTGGATTCCAGAATCAGGACTGACAGCTTGGTTAAGTCTAGACTGATGTTACATTCATTTTAAAAGTCTAGGAAAATTACAAGAGCAGGGCAATGCATTTCCAGAATTTACATGATAAAAACTTAACTGTGAAGATTGAACACATGCTACTGAATTTAGCTGCTGAGAATCCTATGCACTTGCAGTTTCAATTTTTATTTTGTCATAATGATATCTTCATGAGAACTTTCAGACAACAAATAAAGACATCAAGAATTAAATCTATCCCTACCTTTCAACTCTCTCCAACCACATATCTTTAATGTATTTGAGTAGTCACAGGAACTCATCTCCGTTGCCCCCCCCCCAATCTGGCCTTTGGACCACCAACTGTCTCTTCCACTGAGTGCTTTCTCCTCAGTATTCACCAGCAGTCCCTTGCCTGCCTTTCCACTGTCAATCTAATTTTGGGTTTGTTGTTCTTGGTTTTGTTTTATTGACTGATAGGTGGAGGTATAGAGAGGCTAAGAGTGTTATAAATTAAGGAGGGAAGTGAAATCTAGTACATCTGTACTATCTTTGGAGCTACGATTTCCCAACTAAAAATCTCTACCCCTAGGGCAATGAGGTTTTTAAAAAAAAGCCGGGCCACACATGGTGGCGAACCCCTGTAATGCCAGGAGTTCAGGAGGTTGAGGCAGGAGGATCTCAATTTCAAAGCTAGCTGAGCAAATTAGTGAGGCCCCATAAGGTTCTGTCTCTAAATAAAATATAAAAAGGGTGGAGGATATGGCTACTGGTTAAGCAACCCTGGGTTCAATCCCCAGGAGTAAGATTGATTAAATTATGTTATGTGTCTGTATGAATATGTCATAATGAATCCACTGTTCCATAATTATTATGCACCAATTCTTAAAAAAAAAGGCAACGTGGAAGGAATAGCCAAAGGAAAGGAGATATGAGAAGAAAGGGAAACTTGCCTCTGTACTACTCTCACTTCAGTCTCCCTTTCCTAAAATCTGATTTCCCTCTTCTCTGTCTTGGTTTTTCCTCTTGTAACAACCCTATTTTAGATTCCCTATTTCTTCATTCATGAAGTATACTGTCATCTTTCCTAATACTTATCTGTGTCTTACTAGAAGCCAATCTCAGGGCCATGCCCTCACACAGGTTTCTATTCACTCTACCATGAATAATAAAGTTGGTAAAATTTAAAGTGATAAAAATGCCCTTAGGGATTGCATATATAATATGAATTCCTTTCCTACATTATATACTATATGAGAAAGGCTGAGCTTTCTGAAATAATGATAGGGTACTATAAAAATGCATAGCATTATTATTACTATAATCATCTTTTGCTTCCAAGTATAGGTATATCAGGAATAGAGGTTGTCTGTATTCAGCTAACCAGCCTCCCATAGCTACACATGCCAGGATATTGAATATTCTAGAGACAATTCTGAATATGTATAAAAGTGCAACAAGTGACAAGCCATTTATTAATCTCTTTAAGTTAAAACTGTCCAAATTATTTTCACAGGATCTATTTAATCAAGAAAAATATGAAAATTCATAAATTCTAAATAGTATAACACCTAGAATTTTATAGCTTATTCCAATCATAGTTTGAGTTATGAACTTTATCCTTATAGCAGTACAGTTATCATAGACTTAGTGATTAATTTCATCAATCAACATATTTCCATAATGTACGTTGTCTAGATAATGCATAATACTATTCATATAGAAGATATACAAATACACAAACAATATTCCTTAGGTTTTAGAACTTTATAATCTAGTTATGGGAAAAAATATAATTAAATAAACCCAAAGATAGATGCCAAATAAATAAATCAACTAATACATATTATAAAAATTTAGAGAAGGAACAAATCACTTTTGGCAGAAATGATTAGAGAAATTTGAATGAAGCTAATGACATTTAAACTGGATTTTGAAATAGGATTCTATTTGGCATAGGTGATTATAACAACAATTTTAATAATATTAACACAAAAGCAATTGTGATGCTAGTTTTAATTGTTGAAGCAGACTCTATATAACAAGTACTTTACCTTTTTATTTCACTCAAGCTACAAAACAATCCATTGAGCTAGGTACTATTCTTATACCTACTTGAATGATGAGGAAATTTGAGCTTAGGGAATAAAGCAATTGGTTAAGACTACAAAGAAAATAAACGAGAAAAACATAGTTTGGGGTTGTGAGTCTCAGTGGTAGAGTGCTTGCTGGCACTTGTGAGGCACTGAGTTTAATCCTCAGCACCACATAGAAATAAATATAGGTATTGTGCCCATCTAAAACTAAAAAACTACTTTTTTAAAAAAGGCTATTGTATAACACTCAAGCAAATGTATTAGTTCTGGCTTGCTTTTCCTTGGATTCATCTATTGTTCTTTCCCGTCTTGATTTTGTGTCATATAGTAGACTCATACAGGCATCTTACTTTTCAGCAGATCCAGTAGATGAGAGACAATGATTGGATATGGCAGGTTTAAAAGCCAAAAGGTTTTCCCCCATTCTTTCTCTCCTTTGGGTAGCTCCTCAAGCAGCTGCAATGTAAAAACTTCGTGGCTCCAGCAAGACAGAGCTGGTATGTTCCAGCACTCACCAGATAATCTGGTCCTATGCTCCTTTACTGCACTCTCCTTGACTTTGTCTTTCCAGTATGGGAAGAAACAGATTTCTGTTACTGCTAATCATTCAATTTTCTCATTAGTCTTTTTCCTAAATTCTCAGTCGTTACATCATAGATGTTACCAATTTCCTGTATAAAATTTCTTATTCATCCTAAGACGTGAAGTAATTTGTTTTATGTTTTATCTATTAGCAGATAAAAATAAAATGTCAACATGTTTTAAGGAAAAAAGGTCTCATTTTAGGGATATATTAATGTGTCAGTTTATTGGAGGAATGAATATAGGAACTGGAATTTTGAGAATATAGGAAGTGGAATTTTGATAAAGAATTTTTTAAAATATTTTATTTAGAGGTAGGGTCTTGCTGAGTTGCTTAGGGCCTCACTAAGTTTCTGAGGCTGACTTTGAACTTGTAATCTTCCTGCCTCAACCTTCTAAGCCACTAGAATTACAGGCATGCACCAACCAAGTCTCCATAATTTAATGAATGAATTGATGGTATGTGATTTATTTATTACTTATTGATTTTAGTTGTCAATGGAACTTCTATTTTTATTTATTTGTATGCAGTGCTGAGGATTGAATCCAGTGCCTCACACATCCCAGGGAAGCACTCTACCACTGAGCTATAACCCCAGCCCAAAAAAGAATTTGCATGATGTAAGATGATGGGGGAGTTTGAATGTGGGCTTCATGTAACACCATGATGGAGGACATAGATTCAAAAGTTTAGAAAGATTAATGTACATACACTAGGCCGTTTAGAGTTTATGAAGGAGTGATGTCAAAGAAAAATTACACAAGGTGGACTTTATTCAAGACTGTTGCAACAGGAGGCAAGACAATTGCAAAAAGAAAGAAATTGAACTAAACTCTTATGAGACAAAAGTTTGGAGGGATTTTCAGTGCCAGAGAAAGCCAATGGGAGAGAACCAGAGAATGTTCAGAGTATTTTCCTCAATGTGATTAAGCCATCTCTCTTTGCTAATTGGCACTTATCTAAGTTGGGTCCTATCTTTCCACAGAAAATGGAAAATTGGCGTACTATTCTTGAAGATTACATCTCAAAGAAATGGCTCTCAGGTCATTGGAAAAGATATTCCGTGGTTATAAGACATAAGAGGCTAGGAGGAGGTTTACATCTCAAAGGGGCAGAAAAGAAATTTACAATTGCAAGTTTTCTTTTTTAGGGGGTGTGTACCAGGGATTGAACTCAGGGTCACTCAACCACTGAGCCACATCCCCAGCCCTTTTTTGTATTTTATTTAGAGACAGAGTCTCACTGAGTTGCTTAGCACCTCACTGTTGCTGAGGCTGGCTTTGAACTCACAATACTCCTGCCTTAGCCTCCCAAGCCACTGGAATTACAGGCATGTGCCACCATACTGGCTGCAATTAAAATTTTTTAAAATTAAATATTTTACCTACATGGAGAAGAGAAATAAGCCAATCTAAAGTTTAATCAAGATGAAGGAAATTAGAATCATCTTAGTGACTAAAATTAAGTAAACCAGTAAGAAATTTATCTAATAAGGGCACCATCTAACAGAGTAGCAGAGAAGCAATACTTGGGAAAATGTATAAAATGAATAAAAGGAAATTGTCTATAGATTAAATATATATTAGGAAGCATGAAAATGATGATTATAAGATAAACTCAACTACTATTCTTTGATGGATGTAACTTTAATAAAGATGAAATAAGTGAAATAATACCGATTGGTACAGAGCTAATTGGATGTATTTCCTAATTATAAATACTACCTCAGTTCTTGCCATTAAGGGCTAATTACCAGTCAAGGGCTAATAACTTCAACAATATTTACTAGATGTATTCATGTCTGGAGGATGAAGAAATATTATTTCAATTTTTTTGCTACTTCTTTAAGATTTTTAAAAATATACTTGGAGACAAGTAATAAGAGAGTAATATATTACTAGAACACCGAAATGAATAACTATTGGATTCTATTTTTCTCTTTCTCAAGATAAAGGAGAAGAAAATAGGGACAAAATATATAAAAGGTTTAACATTAACTTGCATTGCAGACCACTGGATTCATATATTGTTTAATTCTGAAACAACTGTAAGACTTGTGGAAAATACTACATACTCCATTCTTCAGGTGAAATTCTGTTTAAAAGGTAATATTTCAACCAATTGAAGAGCTGCCTTTGAATGTTAGCCGTCTGAACTTCAATAACTGAACTCTGTTTACTGAAACAAGGTGCTTGGGATAAGCAGGCTTCAGCAAGCAGAGAAATTGGGCCTGCACTAACTGATGACAGTTTGTTTGATGTAGAAGCTTTGGCCAAGTCCATTTAGATTCAAGGACCCTTGATTTGCTAATGCATCAAATTACAGGTGGACTCTTTATACACACTTCATATATACAGAACTACTCAGACTTCCTGTGATGGTGTTTTTTTCAGGATTAGCTATTACTATTATTTTTTTTCAAACCAGCTTTAGTTAAGTCCATGCTTCTGTTAGGGAAAATGTGAAATTTTGACGCATTTTTGCAATGATGAAGCTTGGTTGCCCTCTGCAGGCTATCTCGGGTCTGACTAGCACATCTTAATTTGGGGGAAAGAAAAAATCTAAGTTTTATGTTAGCAACTAATTTTAACATTATGGAAATTATGTATATATGTTGTACTCAATTTAAAAGTTTCAAACCGTTTGGGTTCAAAATGTTCAAGATAAAAAAAAAATTAAAAAAAAAATGTTCAAGATATTTTTAAAATGTTGAATTTAACATTTTGTGGCACACAGAATGTATTCAGTCCCATTCCCCCCTCCTCCCCGACCCCTGCACTATGAAAAGAAAATAGTCATCAAATAGCTATCATTGCTCTTTCTTTATTATTTTTTAAAATATTTATTTTCTAGTTATACAATATACACAATATCTAGATACACAATATCTTTTTTTTTTAATTTTTATGTGGTGCTGAGGATCGAACCCAGTGCCTCACACATGCCAAATGAGTACTCTATTTCTGAGCCACAACCCCAGCCCCATCATTGCTCTTTCATCATGGAAAATCTGTGCTAGTTTTTTGTTGTTGTTGTTTGTTTTGTTTTTGTTTTTAATTTTCATTAGGAACACACAACAATTAGCTCTATTGAAACCATATGAAATAAAGATACCAAAATCTAGGTACCACCATCTTTGGTTTTAGATTTAAAAAAAAAAAATCTCTAAATTTCCAGACTTTTAAAAAATTTCTCCCAGAGATTAAAGGCCAGAGCTCACAAATATTCATCAATACGAATCTATGGATACAAACATTTTGTTTGCCAGGTTTTTTATTTTATTTTTTTCAGTTTTTTTAACAGAAGGTCCATTATAACAGATAGTAAAGATTATACAGGCAAAATGTTTGCCAGCTGCCATGACTCAGCTGTAACTATTCCATAAAAAGTAAGCAGCTGTTGTACCGGGTGTGGTGGCGCATGCCTGTCATCCCAGCAGCTCAAGAGGCTGAGTTCAAAGCCAGCTTCAGCAAAAGCAAGATGCTAAGCAACTCAGTGAGACCCTGTTTCTAAATAAAATACAAAATAGGGCTGGGGATGTGGCTCAGTGTTTGAGTACCCAAGTTCGATCCCTGATACCTGCCCCTTCCACCCAAAAAAGTAAGCAGTTGTGTATTACCACCACAATAATAGTTTATTTGATTAAATGCATTTAAGTTTTTAAATAACTGAGCACATGGAGAAGTCAGCCTTAGCCATTATTTAGAGTATATTATACAATAAGAGTTGTATAAAAGTCCTGAAATGGGGTTTTTATGGACTTCCCACTGATATAAGAACAATTAAATTTTTTCCCACAGACACCATCACATTCCATTGTCAAATGTTTTGGGGTGGTGACTAGAACCCTGAAATATTTGATGAGATGGATATATTATGCTCACTGCATGACTTCCCTATAGCTCCTCTCTGTTATTTCTTATTAAGGATGTGGTATAACCCCAGAGCCCTATTATAGTAGTAGGGTAGTAACATGTACTGCCCAAATTTCTTTCACTTTCCAATTGTTTTGTTGTGTCTTCCTTCACATCTTAATATTTAGTAGTAGCACATTTACTGAATCAAATATTTTTAGACAGTACTGGATACTTTCTGGAAATGGGAATAGGAGGATAGAGGACTAGAAGGAAAAAATATAGGGAAGATGAACAGAATTTTTCAAAAGTTTCTCTGACAAAGAAGTTACAGACACCAAGCAAAACAATGAGTAAAATTTAGATCCATGCATTAATTTACCAATTGAAATAAATAGTTCCATTGAAAAGAATAAGTTAAAGAAGTATCTAGGAGATAAATTAGATAGGGTTGATAATGGATAGGTTATGAATGGAAAGGATGAATTTAAGGATTATATAACTGGATGAATGGTGCTACCATAAACTAAGACAAACAAAAATGGAGAACAAATTATGGATTGGAGACACCATGAGTATGGTGAGTGCCATGTATGTCTGAAGTAAATAGACTAAGATAGTAAATAGACAATTGGATATATGTAATTCAGATTAGAGGCCTCAAATACATACCTGTCGAACCTTCTTTTGAGTTCTAAAGTGAGAGGACATAGTGCCTAGAATTGAATTTTGAAGAATATCAATACTTAATGTATAATAAGAAGATGTATTTCCAAAGAAGATGGAAAAAAACAGTAGCCACAGAGATAAGAAGAAAACCAGAGGAATAAGAGGTCAAGGAAAATCAAGATTCAAAAGAATAAGCAAATCCTACTGACAAGCAAAATAACGAGAAGAAAAAAAAAATCTGCCCATCAGATTTATGAAACTGGAATTATTTACATTTTATTGCAGTGATAAAGGCTGGATTCTATTGAGAGTGGGTGAAGAGGTGATGAAGTGAAAATACCAAATACAGACAAACATCTTTAAAGAATTATTTTTATAACTGTGGCTTTGTAGAAAGAAAGGATAGGTGAAGTGTGATAATCTGAGCAGGAACTGGGTAGAGGAGTAGTGAGTTTGATATTGCATTTTTTTTGTTTGCTCTTTTCTTTTTTCACATTATTTTTCCCAATATGACAGAAACTTCTAGAGTGTTTAGATATTAATGGGAAAGATGTAGATGAGAAAAATATATTCAACCATATGAGGATATTCCAGAGTAGAAGTTCCCTTAATCCAAAGCAAGAATGAAATTACCTTTTGTTCTGTTAAATGACCAAAGGAGATAGAAAAGGTAGCAGATATATTAGATACATTATGTTTATTAACAGAAAATTGGCTTTCTAATATTTTTCTTTCCTGTGAATTAGAGATTATTGCCAGTATCACAATAAATGGTGGGAATGTTAAGGATAATGTAGAATAAACATTTAGCAAAGAGTGGAAAAATGAGTGGTTTTACAGCACAATTACAGAGCAATAATGAAGGATCTTTGTGGTCAGTGATCATGTATTTATAAAGAAAATACTATGAGGTATTATGTATAGTCATGTGTTGCCTAACAATTAGTATATGTTCTAAGAAACATGTCATTGAACTATTTTGTCTTTCAGAAAATTTCATAGAGTACATTTACACACACAAAGATGGTATAGGTCAATCACTTGGTGTGCCTTTTAGTGCCATCTAGAGATGTCATAAATATGAGATTTATGAGGCTGCTGGTAGTGTAAAATGGCATACTGTTTTCCAACACTACAATACAGGGTTCTTCTTTGCCTTCTTCCACCACATATTTTTATTTTCTTTCTCCTAAAGTAAGATGTCTGGTTCAACACTCTCATTATAGTTATTCATTCATTGTATTCTATGTATATGTGAAATAATTTTGAATTATTTTTTTTATGATGACCACAAACAGCAGACCTACTAAGGGTACTTTAAGATTTCTCTGCATTGTGTGAGTACTTGAAATTTATCTCCATCAGTATGTACACTGAGAGTACTGTATTCAAAACACATTTAAATCAATTCTTATTTTCACTTATCAATAATATACAATTAGCTTTGGTTTTTGGTTTATATTTCTAGCATTTTAATTCCTCTTTGATTTAAATCTTCTTTGAATATTAAGGCAAATACTTCAGGAAAAATAGATTAATTAATGGTTAAAGGGATAATAAATACATAAATCAGTGACATATTCATTTATTATCATTATCAGATATATGTTGTACAGATATATGTGCTATAATTTTATGACGGCAATGCAGCAGGTTTGTTTACACCAGCATCACCACAGTCATGTGAATAATGTGATGTGCTATGAAGTCACCATGGCTGTGATGTCAGTACGTAGTAGGAACTTTTCAGCTCCACTATCATCTATGGGACTACCATTTAATATGCAGTCTATCATCAATTGAAACATTATGTTGCACATGACTGTAATTATCTCAGTCCTTAAAAGCTGGAGGTCAAGAAAATAGAATTATTCATTTATCAATAATTTGACATATAATTAACTTTAGTTTTTGTTAACAATTTTAGCATTTTAATTCCTTGTTGATTTAAATCTTCTTTGAATACTTCAGTAACAATAGATTAATTAATGATTAAAGGTAGTTTAAGATTTCTCTGCAATGTGTAAGTACTTGAAATTTAGTTACTTTAATTTATTAGTTGTTTGTGTTGTCTAGGTTTGGTTATAAAAAGGACACTACAGCAAGGGAGTTTAGGATGCCAACATAATATTTAAATAATGGACATTGCAATCTAAGAAAATAAGGAAAGAAGCAAAGATAGTATTAGAAAGCAATTTTCCCACTACTTCTTTCTCTGACTTTCATTATAGATTACAGGCTCATGGAAACTGAATTTTCCATCATACTTGACAACTAGCTTCTCATTAGGTTTGAGCAAAGGGAAGCCCTTGTAAAAGATTGAAAGGAGGGAAGAAAGGACTCAGAATGTCCTTGTTTAAGTGGCATCTACAACTGAGACTCTGTCTTTCATGAATCTGATTCCTGTTAGAGATCTTCCTCTTTGTTCCTAGTACCTACCAGCAACCTCTACATCCATTTAAGTTCTACTCAGGGGATATGCAATTCTGCTTAGGACAAGGATAGATGGGAAGACTCAAATTAATACAAAAATTTTTAAACCAAATCTCCCAGAAGTTTCCCCTAAACTATACATTACCTCCTATCCTCATTTTGACTTCTTAGCTTGGACAACCTTTGAAAGAAGATCCTTAAACTTTATTAAATTCTACCTTCTGAATTTCCTGCAACAGACTTTCTTACCTATAGGAACTGTCACTGAGTAGTCCTAGGAAACAGACCCTTAAAATGGTATCCTGGAATAAGGATATTCATTTTTTTGAACCTGAATGTAAGAATGACCTCATTCTGAATGTAACGATCATGCATTTCTTCCAAATGGTCGCAATGTGATTATTTAAATTACCACCAGTATTTATTTAAGATAAGTTGCCAGTGAAAGCATGATTGTAGGGCAAGTTGTAGAAGCATTTGTTCATTATGATATTAATAACTACAAACACTATGGGTAGCATCAGCTGCTTCGAATCATACATGAGAGCTTATCAAATGAAAATTACAAATGTTTAAACTGAGATCGGCACCCGCAAAGATACATAGACAGTCTCTATGGGGACATTAAATGTTCCTCATGTCTTTATAACTATAGATATGCCTGAGGATCCAGCTTCAAATCTATACTATACTCGCAGTCTCCAAGAAGAAAGTACAATCTCTACACTGGCAGGAGTTACTATATACATCAATAGAAATACACTATCTGGACAATTTGATACTTTGAATCTTTTGAGACCTCTGGAGTTTATGTGACACAAATTTCATGAATGTTAGATTGAGGAAGATGGAATATAAGGTTGAAATGGGCTGAATTTATTGTGAAGAATTTGCACGAGATTTCTGATTTAAAGTATTAGGTGTAGCAGAGGGAATTGGCTCTAATAATTGGCTTGTTTGGTTGAATAAAATATGGATACAACAGTCATCAATACTTAAGGGTGAAATGCCAGAACATATCTGACAGAACACAGTGGAAGGAATCCAAGGAATTAAGAAAATGGTAATGTTGGAGTAGATTAATTATATGCAATGCATTCAATTATCCCAGTTATATCCCTTGAGAGGCCCTAGATGATGTTCTTCTTTAAGATTATTAATATATTCCTAAATGAAAAGATTATACACATCCTTGAAAAGTCTCTTCAGTATCTTGTCTTCTGTGGGTTAAAAGTGACAATACAGGATGCCATCATTGGAATATTTCTCCTATTTTCAATAGGAATTATGAAGTTGCAGAATAACAAAAGTTAGGTAGTAACATTTAACATCATAAAAAGTTGAGTGCAATCATAAAGGTTAGCAGGAGAGAAATGGCAGTGATTTGACCCAAACAGATTTCTAGCAGTGGTTAACCGCATTTCCACTAGGAATTCAATTGATGAGCATGCTTGGACTAGAAAAATGAAAATAAAATCTAAGTACAAGGAGCAAAACCCTGCATTGATTTGTCATAACAGGAAATCATGATTTCACCCAGATGGAAACTGAAATTCAGATGGTTAGAACACCTACAGAAAGTTTCCTGCAATACTGTCAAAGTGTATACTGTGAATTTTTCACCAGGTATTCCCCAAAAAGGCTTAGGACAATTTTCTAGGGGCACTGTTTAGCAAGAAAAAGGAAAACTCACAGAATAACAAGCTGAGTTTACATGCCTGAGTATCCCAAAACATCACTGTGAATTTCACATATTAGTGAAGCTTATAGAGGTCATGTGATGATGAAGTCTTGGCACATGTTAACCACCCTATAGTTTCTATGAGTTTAGTGAGCAACACAGCATTTACTTCCCCATACATGAATGTATAATTAGAATACGTGTACTTGGGAAATGGCAGAATCCTCAAGCATAGTAAGAACTACTAAGATAGGAAAAGCCATATCACTTCACACTCATTAGCATCATTGTTATTTTTTTAACACTATGAAAATAAAAAGTGTTGATGAGGGTTCTGGGGCTGTAGCTCAGTGGCAGAGTATTTGCCTAGCATGTGTGAGGCACTAGGTTTGATCCTCAGCACCACATAAAAATAAACAAATAAAATAAAGCCATGCTGTCCAACTACAACTACAAAAAAAAAAGATTTAAAAAACAGTGTTGATGAGGATATGGAGAAGTTGGAACCTTTATACATTACTGACAAGAATGTAAAATGGTTCAGCTGCTGTGGAAAACATTCTGGCAGTTCATCAAAAAAAGGAAACAAAAAAAGCAATTGCTTTTCAGGGTATATACCTCAAACATTGAGAGCAGGAACTTAAACAGATATTTGTATACCCACATTCATAGCAGCATTATTCACAGTATCCAAAAGATGGAAAACTCCAAACATCAATTAACAGATGAGCACCTAAACAGAATGTGTTAGATACATACAATAAAATACTATTCTGTTTTTTAAAGGAATGAAATTCTGACATGGATGAAATTTGGAGACATTATGCTAAATGAAATAAAACAGAACAGGACAAATATTGTATAACTAGACTTGTATGAGGTGCCTAGAATTTTTAAAGACGGAAAGTAATATGGTGGTTGTGAGCAATTGGGGGAGGGGGAGAAAAGTCATATTGTTTAATGAGTATGAGGTTTCAGTTTAAGAAAATGAGAAAGTTCTGGGGATGTATTGTAGGGACCATTTCACGACAATATGAAGGTACTTACTGTCATTGAACTATAGATCTAAAAGTGATTAAATGGCACATCTTATGTAATGTATATTTTACCACATTGAAAAGGTAGTAAGAGAAAAATGGAAAGTGCTGTGAACTTCCTACAAAATTAAAAATTTATATGTATACACACACGTACGTACATATGAAACCAGATTATTTCTATCTACACACATATATAATTTAGGTATGTATATGTATATATATACATATGCAGACATAAAAGTATATACACATAAACACACATCTATATACATTGTTGACAGAATGTAAAATGGTATTTACTTTCTTAAAAAGCACAGTATCCTTTTTGGATATATATATATATCTCACATGTCTATCCATGCCACATACAAGAGAGGGTGGACAGAAAACAAAATAATCATGCTGATGGTAATCTCTATTTTCTGTCCCATGAAATAGCTTGCTTGTCTTGTACAAAAAGCAAATGGATTGTGGACAATGACTGGTAATTATCATAAAATAATGAGGTGATAATTCTAATCAAAACTATTCAGCCTTGTGGATTTTTTTGTTTCGTTTGGATTTGTTTTTTCAGTGAGCAAATAAATAGCTTGGATTCCTGATCTGGAAAACACATTTTTATCTTCATATCAATTAGGAAGGATGATGAAAGGCAGTTAGTTCACTTTTATCTTACAGAGACAGAAGTACACTTAAACTTTGTCTGGCTTACTCAAGGGCTATGCCAACTTTACCGATCTCTATAACATTATAGTCCATTCGAATATTAATTATCTAGATGTCACAAAAACATATGGTAGTCCATTATATTGATGATACTGTGGTTATTGGACATTATGAGAAGCAATTAGGAACAGAGATATGTCAATGAGATATATACTTGCCAAAGAATGGGAAATAAATTCCAGAAAAATTCAGGGTGTGAAACATAGTATAGTTTCAGTAAAATAAAGCATCCAAAACAAAACCAGACTCTAGAAATATCTGTAGATCAATGTCAATTTTGGTTTTCAAGTGAGGCATCACACAGCACACAGCTAGTCTTGCAAAGTATTATCTTTATAAATCTCTCTTCCTGAATCCCATTCCTGATATTTGCTACTCCTTACTGCTCACTCCTTTTTCATCCTATTTGTGTGATTCCCCATCTACCTTCTTCCAACTTTTTGCATAGAGAAGAGTCTGGGATATTCTTTGTATCAACCTTCCTCCTATTCATATATACTACGAAAAAGGACACTGTGCTTTTTAAGAAAGTAAATACCTCCATTTCTCAGAAGATTGGAAGGGGAGAGGGTGTGCGTAAATAGCAAGATTTCATGATTTAAATCTTCTGTATGTCTCCCAAAAGTATATTGCATCTTGAATTAATTCACACATGCAGCAATAGCACAAATCAAAATGTTCAACCATCTACCAGAGTATCAAATTTCAAGAAATGAAAAAAATAATATACTCATCACCTGTTTTTCAATTTCTAATTAAATCAGCATTTGAGTAACATAAAAGAATAATTAAGGAATTAAATTTCATCAAAAGTTAAAATTTCTGCTTTTTTAATGATACCACTAAATAGTAGAAAGGTAAAACAGACTGGAAAAAATCTTCATGAAACACATATATTTGGCATAAGGCCCATTTGGGATGTTAAAAAAACAGAACTGAACAATGCAGAAGTATTTGGGAGAAGTCTACTGACATCTGAAATCCACTTTGAAATGAAACATAATTTGGATTGATGAAGGGTAGAGAGAGAGATGGGTAAATATGTAATAAATACAGAAAGATGTTAATAGTAGCAGTTAAGTAACTATAAGTGCTCACTATCAAATTTCTTCAATCAGTGCATACCTGAAAATGTTCTCGATAACTTGTTGGATAACTTGTTCATCAAATGCAATAATTAATTTTCCGTTTTTGATTGATGAAGCTAAGTTTGAAGCAGCCCAATTTTATCCTATCTTTTAGTTAGAAAATTCCTTATTTTTCCAGAATATAATGATCACTCTACCCAACATCTGTATACAGAGAAGATGCTGTCCAGACTTCCACTTGGTGAAATCTCTATGTCAGTTTGTTTGCACCTCTTCTCATCCTTGAAATAACTCTGGAGAAGAAATTTGTCAATCATGCATATTTGAATCCCATATTACAATGAAATTATCTACCTTCCCACCTCCTTTGGAAGAGCTCCAACTCAAGTTTCAGAAATCATGGAGATAACATTCCTGCAAAGTATATATCATTTTCTCTATAAGAAACAGCAAGATAAAATTACAATAGAGAGATATATAAGAAGGAAGCCTTGTTTCCAAAGAAAGTTACATTTGCTTCCTATATTTTGCAACTCAGATCAATAAAAGTGAGGCTTCAGAAAGACAAACATTCATATCAAATTTCCTCTCTTCAAAATGAAAAAAAAAAGTCAGCAAGATTTGATCTGGGAGTAATGTTTTTGTTTATGTTGAAACTCTGCATTTTCAAGTTGTATTGAATGTCTTAGTACAACCAAATTCTCATAAAAGGAAATAAGAAAAGACAGAAAAGAAAACAAGCAATGTAATGTAGAAACAGGGGAAAATATAATGTGAGAGATGGATTAAATGAACCAGAGGGGAAAAAGATAGATTTCTAAAATGAGACTGGACATGGCCAGAGGCAGATCATTGGCCCCTATATGAGAATAAAAGACAGTGGTTTTGATTCTTCATCCGTAGTTGAGTCTGTTTGACAGAAAAGTAATCTACCATGACCTATAAAACCTTTCTATTATATGTTAGCGATGTAGTTGTTAACCCATTGCAAGAAGAGTGATATTTCCAACAGAGCTGCAAATCACCAGTTTAGAAAGCCCCATGGAAAAAGAAATGCATTTCCTGTTGTGAGATCATTGTGGTTATATACAGTGCCAGTGCCTGGTGCTTGTATCTAGCTATTTGATGCTGAGGATGCTGACCTTCCTTGCTATTCAGCCCACATTTGTATGGGCAAAAGCTGGTTAAAATAAACCTTCAGGGAAGTCTATCTGGGAAAATGGAATTCATAAAGGGCCAGCATGTACGCTGAGACCTGTGAGTGCACCTGGAAAAACATAAATTTTGCTAGTTTTCTTTTATGACAGGGAGGGAACTTATCTTACCAAATTTTATGAAAATTCTTATTTTGCTTTAGGAAAATTATTCCTATCATGTAAAGTTCTTCTGGGAAGTACTTATGTTGTAGGGGAAAAAAGGGGAGGGAGAGAGAGAGACAGAGAAGTACCTGATACCTGACAGAAGCACTTTCCCTTACCCTGAAGCTGCATCATCTGCTCTAGTGCAGACCACTGGAATGAATTAAAGCATTTAGAGATATTTCTTTAACTAATTACTGTGTGTCAAGCATTGTTCGAAGCACTCAAAAAATAAGTGAGCATTTATACAAGTCATGGCCAAGGTCCATGGTCACTCTCAAAGTCATCAGCTATGTTAATGATGACCTTTCAGTGTGCAGTGCACAAATAAATAGGCATAACAGATTTTGGGGTATAAAAAATAGAACAATGAACAATATAGACAAGATTCTTGATTTCATGAAATTTAATATGTTTTGTCCAATTTAGATACAGGGAGAATAAGTTAGTAAAACAAACAAAATGTCACAGATAAAAGCCATAAATTAATAAAACAGATTATGAATTAGAGAGTAGCATGGGTCAGAAAGGAATAGTTATATTATGGAAGATATAATCAAGAAAGACCTGTCCTGGGAACGCATCTGAGCAGAAACTGAATAACTAGAAGCCAGCCATAAAGAAATCTACATGAAGAAAAATCCAGGCAGGGGAAATAACAACTGCATATGCCCTAAAGATGGGAAGGGGGTTATAATATTTATGCTCCAGCAGTTGATAGAAAAATCAATGTTGAGGAGTTGAGTAAAGAGGAGACTTGCATAATCAAGAAAGTAATGGGGAGATGCTAGATAATGTAGAAGTTGCAGTCAACGGTGAGAAATTTGGATTTCATCCCATTACAATAGGAAAGAATAATGGATTGGAGACTTAAGCATGAGAGATATATGATCTCATCTATTTTTTTCCTCTAAGATTACCTGTGGGAGATTTCCTATAGGCAAATTAGCAAGGATTAAAGGAAAACAGAGGCTATTTTAATAGTTCAGATAAATTACCACAATAGTTTAGATTACACTGATAAAAGTAGAACTCAACTAACTACCAAGAAACTGATATCCAGAAACTAACCCCAATTCAGATAAGTTATCTGAAACATGCATAATCTTTTTTTTAAATTTGCTTTAGATATACATAGCAGTAGAATGTATTTTGACATGTTATACATACATGGGGTATAATTTATCCTAATTAGGATCCCATTCTTGTGGAGTTTCGCTGGTGGTGTATTCATATATGGCATAGAAAAGTTATGTCCAATTAATTCTACTGTCTTTTCCATTCCCATCCCCGCTCCTTTCCCTTCATTCCCCTTTGTCTAATCCAATGAACTTGTTTGTATAATCTTAAAATGCATCAGATCCCTGAAGTACACAGGAAAATATGAATGGGTTAATAATCCAAGAAGTATTATTCTTTTGTTTTGTTTATTTAATTTATAGTGATGTGTGTGTGTATGCATAATCTTAAACTGTCCGAACTCAAGGAAAGAAATAAAATCTTTGTGTTGGAATATTGCCCCAAGACAGTATTTTAGGGAAAGTATGCTCTTTTTAGTCACATTTATTTATTTTTTAAAAAATATTTTGTAGTTGTAAGTGGACAGAATGCCTTTATTTTATTTATTTTTATGTGGTGCTGAGGATTGAACCCATTGCCTCACACATGCTAGGTGAGCACTCTGCCACTGAGCTACAGCCCCAGCCTTAGTCACATTTATTTTAAAAAATAATATGAAGATTATAAACTGAAATAAAAACTATCTCACTTTAAATCTCACCTTGTTCATTTAGTCAAATGTTACCCACTTTTGATGAATTCCAGATTCCTTATTCACAAAATACTTGAGTGGATTGAGTTATCTCTAAGACCCCTCCTCAGAACTTCCAAATTCATTCTACGAGGCCAACATCACCCTGATTCCGAAACCAGACAAAGACACTTCAAAGACAGAAAACTACAGACCAATATCTCTAATGAACCTAGATGCAAAAATCCTCAATAAAATTCTGGCAAATTAGATACAAAAACACATCAAAAAAATTGTGCACCATGATCAAGTAGGATTCATCCCTGGGATGCAAGGATGGTTCAATATACGGAAATCAATAAATGTTATTCACCACATCAATAGACTTAAAAATAAGAACCATATGATCATCTCAATAGATGCAGAAAAAGCATTCGACAAAGTACAGCATCCCTTTATGTTCAAAACTCTAGAAAAACTAGGGATAACAGGAACATACCTCAATATTGTAAAAGCAATCTATGCTAAGCCTCAGGCTAGCATCATTCTGAATGGAGAAAAATTGAAGGCATTCCCTCTAAAATCTGGAACAAGACAGGGATGCCCTCTCTCACCACTTCTGTTCAACATAATGCTCGAAACACTGGCCAGAGCAATTAGACGAAAGAAATTAAAGGCATAAAAATAGGAAAAGAAGAACTTAAATTATCACTATTTGCAGATGACATGATTCTATACCTAACAGACCCAAAAGGGTCTACAAAGAAACTATTAGAGCTAATAAATGAATTCAGCAAAGTGGCAGGATATAAAATCAACACGCATAAATCAAAGGCATTCCTGTATATCAGCGACAAATCCTCTGAAATGGAAATGAGGACAACCACTCCATTCACAATATCCTCAAAAAAAAATAAAATAAAATACTTGGGAATCAACCTAACAAAAGAGGTGAAAGACTTATACAATGAAAACTACAGAACCCTAAAGAGAGAAATAGAAGATCTTAGAAGATGGAAAAATATACCCTGTTCATGGATAGGCAGAACTAACATCATCAAAATGGCGATATTACCAAAAGTTCTCTATAGGTTTAATGCAATACCAATCAAAATCCCAACAGTATTTCTTGTAGAAATAGATAAAGCAATTATGAAATTCATATGGAAAAATAAAAGAACAAGAA
Source organism: Ictidomys tridecemlineatus (assembly GCF_052094955.1). Taxonomy (NCBI): domain Eukaryota; kingdom Metazoa; phylum Chordata; class Mammalia; order Rodentia; family Sciuridae; genus Ictidomys; species Ictidomys tridecemlineatus. Next base: position 99,344,341 of record NC_135493.1, on the reverse strand, counting down.
TAGCAAAAACAACTCTAAGCAGGAAATGTGAATCAGGCGGTATAGCGATACCAAACCTCAAACTATACTACAGAGCAATAGTAACAAAAACAGCATGGTACTGGTACCAAAACAGGCGGGTGGACCAATGGTACAGAATAGAGGACACAGAAACCAATCCACAAAACTACAATTATCTTATATTTGATAAAGGGGCTAAAAGCATGAAATGGAGGAAGGATAGCATCTTCAACAAATGGTGCTGGGAAAACTGGAAATCCATATGCAACAAAATGAAACTGAATCCCTTTCTCTCGCCATGCACAAAAGTTAACTCAAAATGGATCAAGGAGCTTGATATCAAATCAGAGACACGGCATCTGATACAAGAAAAAGTTGGCTACGATCTACATACTGTGGGGTCGGGCTCCAAATTCCTCAATAGGACACCCATAACACAAGAGTTAATAACTAGAATCAACAAATGGGACTTACTCAAATTAAAAAGTTTTTTCTCAGCAAAAGAAACAATAAGAGAGGTAAATAGGTAGCCTACATCCTGGGAACAAATCTTTACTCCTCACACTTCTGATACAGCCCTAATATCCAGAGTATACAAAGAACTCAAAAAATTAAACAATAAGAAAACGAATAACCCAATCAACAAATGGGCCAAGGACCTGAACAGACACTTCTCAGAGGAGGACATACAATCAATCAATAAGTACATGAAAAAAATGCTCACCATCTCTAGCAGTCAGAGAAATGCAAATCAAAACCACCCTAAGATACCATCTCACTCCAGTAAGATTGGCAGCCATTAGGAAGTCAAACAACAACAAGTGCTGGCGAGGATGTGGGGAAAAGGGTACACTTGTACATTGTTGGTGGGACTGCAAATTGGTGCAGCCAATTTGGAAAGCAGTGTGGAGATTTCTTGGAAAGCTGGGAATGGAACCACCATTTGACCCAGCTATTCCCCTTCTCGGTCTATTCCCTAAAGACCTAAAAAGAGCATGCTACAGGGACACTGCTACATCGATGTTCATAGCAGCACAATTCACAATAGCAAGACTGTGGAACCAAACTAGATTCCCTTCAATAGACGAATGGATAAAAAAAAAAAAATGTGGCATTTATACACAATGGAGTATTACTCTGCATTAAAAAATGACAAAATCATAGAATTTGCAGGGAAATGGATGGCATTATAACAGATTATGCTAAGTGAAGCTAGCCAATCCCTAAAAAACAAATGCCAAATGTCTTCTTTGATATAAGGAGAGTAACTAAGAACAGATTTGGGAGGAAGAGCATGAGAAGAAGATTAACATTAAACAGGGGTGAGAGGTGGGAGGGAAAAGGAAAGAGAAGGGAAATTGCATGGAAATGGAAGGAGACCCTCAGGATTATACAAAATTACATAGAAGAGGAAGTGAGGGGAAAGGGGAAAAAAACAAGGGGGAGAAATGAATTACAGTAGATGGGGTAGAGAGAGAAGATGGGAGGGGAGGGGATGGGGGATAGTAGAGGATAGGAAAGGCAGCAGAATACAACAGACACTAGTATGTCAATATGTAAATCAATGGAAGTGTAACTGATGTGATTCTGCAATCTGTATACGGGGTAAAAATGGGAGTTCATAACCCACTTGAATCAAAGTGTGAAATATGACATATCAAGAACTATGTAATGTTTTGAACAACCAACAATAAAAATTAAAGGAAAAAAATAAGACCCCTCCCCACATTAGATTTCTGTAATTCTATAACATCACATTGATACTCTCAGTACTTTACTAAGTGAACCTTAAGTGTTTAGATAAATACATTTGGACAAGAAGTGGTTCATTTAGCTACTTACTTTAAATCAAATTAAAGAATGCTGTAAGGAAGTCCCCATCCCATCAGGCTAAGAATAAATTCTACATCAGTTTGTCATCATTTGACAATCTGTCTCTTTCCTCAGATCACATGAGCATTCTGGAAGCTTAAAATAACCTGAAAAATGTGATAAAAGCTCTGCATTTAGTTCGTTTATTTGGGGGAGCAGCAGGGATTGAAACTAGGGGTGCTCAACCACTGAGCCATATCTCCAGCCCCAGCCCTTTTTTTTTTAAGAGAGATAGAGAGTGTGTGTGTGTGCGTGAGAGAGAGAATTTTTTTAAAATATTTATTTATTTTTCTTTTTTTTTTTAAAGAGAGAGAGAGAGAGAGAGAGAGAGAGAGAGAGAGAGAGAGAATTTTTTAATATTTTATTTTTTAGTTATCGGTGGACACAACATCTTTGTTTGTATGTGGTGCTGAGGATCGAACCCGGGCTGCACGCATGCCAGGCGAGCGCACTACCGCTGAGCCACATCTCCAGCCCTTTATTTATTTTTTCAACGGACACAACGTCTTTGTTTTTTTTTGTATGTGGTGCCCCGGGAGGCATGCATGCCAAGCGAGCGGGCTGCCGCTTGAGCCACATCCCCAGCCCCCCCAACCCTTTGAGACAGGATCTCACTAAATCGCTTAGGACCTAGCTAAGTTGCTGAGGCTGGCTTTGAACTTGTGATCCTCCTGCCTCAGCCTCTTGATTCACTGAGATTACAGGCATGCATCACAGTGCTGAGCCTGCACTCAGGTCTTAAGGACAGACATATCTCTGTTGAACTCTCATGATCACGTTAAATCTGGTAATTCTACTGCTTCACCGGTAAACGTGGACCACAGAAACACTGGTGTCTAAGTCCATTTTACCTTCAGACTCTATGTAAACTTTCTTTCTTAAATCTTTCTTCTCTCTTTGGAAATACATCATATCTGCACACTGCCATAAAGAATTGCTAACTTGTCTGCTGTATGAAGATATCTAACCTTTTTCCAGACTCAAGAACATCTATCCCTCTTCCCTTGGCAAATCTATAAGGGTCTTCTGTTTTGTTTTGTTTTGTTTTCTTTCCTTTTTACCATCTCTCTCTAGATAATCTACCATTATTCTTTCAAAGCATTTGAACTTTTTGAAATAAAATACAGGAAAATCTTTTAATTTTAGGAAGCATCAGTTTTATAACCTAACACAAACCTCTCATGAAGTAATAAAGATCAAATATTGACTACATCTTGAAGTTGTGGTAGTAGAGTCAGGAGAACACAAACACCAATTAACACTTAGATAAATTTTCCTGTCACAACCACAAATAATTAGTACTTTAGAAAATAGATTCATATGTCAACAAACCCTTGTGCTGGAGTTTCCTTGGTCTCAAATAGTACTAGTGTCTTTAGGGGAACAATCATTTATCCCCATCAAACGCACTTTAAAAAGTCTCACTTGCAGTAAATCTTAATAGATTCAGAGAAGAAAATGTTCATTTAAAATGCAAAATATTTTTAAAAATTCACTTGCAGACCATCCTTTCCAAAGATTTAATTCCTGAATGTCACTCTAGAGACCATTTTCCTAAAGTTATAAGCAACCTATGAATCCTCTGTGTCCATGATGCCATATGTAAACCATGTGTATACTTAAATAACAGATCTATATTATATATATATTATGCATATACACACACATATACACTTTTAATCTGCATATATTTTAAGCCTCTACACTCTTTTTATATATTGATTATCATCTAACCATGTTCACAGACACAAAAACTAAATTTAGTTATTTCTACATAATGAAAATAGCCTAATTTATTTCTCAACTTCTTTTAAGATGGGCATTTAGATAATGTTTACATTCTATCATAAACAATGCTACATTGGGGTTCCAATGTGCAAAATTTAAAAGAATGTTTTAGGAATCAGAAGTAATACTTATTCTATTTCAATCATTATACATTGTATATGCATCAAATTACCATATTGTACCCCATAAATATGTACAATTAACATAATAATAATTGTTTCAGAAATATACCAAAGACTATAGCTCCTAGTGCATATATCATAATTTCCTTGATACAGAGATTCACCTTTCATTTATAAGTTTCTTAGCCATTCAGATTTATTGTTTTAATTTTTGTCCTTTTACCAATTTGACTTCTCCCTTGTAAAGGCTTTTTAAAAAAATAATGTTTTCTAATTTCTTGATATTTTTCTTTATATAGTAGTTGGAATGTTTTGTTTCAGAAACCCTTTCTTAAACTGATGTCATAAAGCTATTTGCATAGTTTTTCTAAAACATTAATGTTTGCAAATTTCATGTGAACTGGATTTATTTTCTGTTTATTTTGAGATGGGGAATATAATTCACTTTTGTCCATATGGATTTCCCATGCCTGCACCATCATTTATGATTAAAACAATCATAATAATTGTTTTAATCTACCCATGTTTCTGGGCTCTGTCTACACCTTGGTTGTGCCAATGCCACAGTGTTCTAATTAGTATATCTTAAATGACTATATTAGGTAGTATATTTGCCCCTCCATTATGCTTCTTAAATTCTTCATATCTTCTTTAGAAGATTTTGTTTCTTTTAAATTGCTATTAGTGATCAGAAACTTGTCTATGTCACAGTATCCAGGTATTTTGTCAGGTGTTTCCATGGAAATATTTTTTTAGATGACATTAACAATTAAATCAGTAGACTTTGAGTAAAGTAAATTACCCTCCATAATGCAGGCGGGCCTCATAAAGAATGATTAGTTGAAGGCCTTAATAGAGAATGACTGATATCCCCTGACAACAAAAAGGGCATTATGCCAGCCAACTGCCCTTGAATTAAACTGTTACATCCATTCTTCCTTGAGTCTCCATACTTCCAGCATGCCCTGTGGGCCCCTGCAGATTTTGAACTTGCCAGCCTCTCCCCTCTCCCACAAACACACATGTAATATTTCACATATAAATGTTATGTTCCTTTTAAGAAAACTTAATGTTATCATGTTTCATATGATTGAATTCATGTGGATAGTAAAAGTAGAATTATACATTTAGTTAAAATAATGTGGATTAATACTTCTGAATTTTCTGAGCCTTATTATCCACAAGGTACTCAAAATATATTTTGCTAAGTACTACCTGGAATTGCAAAAGTATTTTCAAATCCAGAACTAATATTCACTAACCAAGTTTTTAACACACTGTATATTAACTCTTTAATCCTTTAATTAAGAGGTATAAAAAAGCATCTTTTCAAGTGTTTTTTTTTTTTAGCCAATTATGTGTCTTCTAGGAGAAATACCTATTTTTAATTTTTCATCAATTAAATTGGTTCATTTGTCAAAATTTTTAATTTTTATGTTTTGAGTTCTTCTATATATGTTGTGATATTACCCTCGTATTAGATACAAGGTTTGCGTTTATTTTTTCCATTCTATGAGTTGTCTTTCGACTTTCTTTTTTTTAATATTTATTCTTAAGTTTTAGGTGGACACAACATCTTTATTTTACATTTATGTGGTGCTGAGGATCAAGCACTCTACCACTGAGCCACAAGCTCAGCCCTTTCTACTTTCTTAATGGTGTACTTTGAAGCACAGTTTATGCTGATGAAGTCTGTATTATTTATTTACTTTTTGTTTCTTCGGCTTTGGGGTCAATATCTGAGATTCCTTCACCAAATCCAAAGTCATGAAGATTTTCTCCTTTATTTTTTCTGAGAGTTGTATTGTCTTAGTTCCAACATTTATGACTTAAGTCCATTTTGATTTTGATTATGGTGTGAGATAAGGTAGAGTATCTTATGTTGCATGTGGCTATGCAGTTGTCCTAGCATCATATTTTGAAAAAAAAAATTTTCTTTTTACCCATTGAGTAGTCTTGACACACTTCTGAAAAATGAGTCTACTATAGACACATGTTCTATTTCTGGATTCTCAATTATTTCCAACTTATTTATACATCTGTCCTTACACCAGCATAACATGTCCTTGATTATTGCCTTTAATTAAGTTTTTAAACCAAAAAGTCTGAATTGGCCTGTAAGCTGGAATTTTAAGACCCTCTATGCTTATTTCTTGTTTGTTCTATTTGTTTTGGTAATTATTTTTTCTCCCATGGTCCAATTTATTTAATTTTGTGTTGCAAGCTAAGACCAACATTTTAAAAAATGTTTTCTTTTCAACAATGCATACAGATATAGCTATAAACATAAATTGCAAATATTATTGGAAAATTTCCAAGAAACTTTTTCTTTTTCAGTTCTAAATACTTAGAAAATTCTAGCATGAATTGTTCATTAACGAGAACAAATTTATAATATCAAAAATCAATGAAGTAAAAATGGATTCCTACAAATAATAAAACCAAAGGGAAGAAAATATGAAAGAGGGTTAACAAGACAAATAGAAAGACAAAAGTAAGGAAGATTAAAATCAAAACAAATCAGTAATTACAATAAATGTAATATGATTAGCTGCTTCAAATAGAAGTGTCAGACAGTGTAAAATTACATGTAAATGCACTACCTTCAAAAGACATAACTAAATAAAATGGGAAAAGTAAATAATAAATCAAAAAGCAGAAATTAATGACATAGAGAATAAACAACAAAATTTAAAAGTCGATACATGGCTCTTTCAAAAGACTAATACAATCGCAATCTATTTGAAAGACTATTTAAGAAAAAGAAATATAAAAAGCAGAAGGAACCAATATATCTTCAAAAATAAAAGAGAAAAGGCAGGTGTGGTGGTGTAGGCCTATAATCCCAGAAGCTCGGGAGGCTGAGGCAGGAGGATCACAAGTTCAAAGCCAGCCTCAGCAACAGTGAGACAATAAGCAACTCAGTGAGAACCTGTCACTAAATACAAAATAGGGCTGTGGATATGGCTCAGTGGTTGAATGCTCCTGAGTTCAATCCTGAGTACTTACAAAAAGGGAAAACACGTTTATACATTTTAAAATTTTAAAAAACCACACTCCCTAGAAAAATATAACATCAAAATAGATGGAAACAAATAGAAAATTACAAATACATTTATCCTTATAGAAGATGAATCAATTGTCTATACTTTTCACATAGTATTAAAGTTTAAATCCAATAGAGTTTCACCAGTGTCTTCTAATAATCATTCAAGGAAGAAAAAATTCCAAATATATACAAACCCTTCTAGGTATAGAAATGAAGGGACACTACTCAGGTTTTTTTTTTTTTGTAGTAATGTCTTAATATCAGGAAAGAAAGAACAACATAACAAAAGATAATGACAGCCATTATTGCCTAGGAAAGTAGATAATAAATATTAAAATATTAGAATTAAATTGAACCCAGCATTATATAAAAAATTTGTATAAGGAATACCAAGTTATTTTACTAATTAAGTAAGGAAGTAAACTTACAAAACAAAAAAACAAATAAAAACAGCTTATCATTTCAACCAGTCATTCATATTTTTAAAGACAACAACATCAACAAAAAAAAAACCTTTAGCAAATCCTACCAAAATAGAAACAGAAATGTTCTTAGTCAAAAAAGGCTGTCTTCATACAAGAACATCATATTTAATGTTGAGATGGTTCAAGATTTCATTTTGATATCAAGAATAAAACAGAGATGACTTCTATCACCACTTCAGGAATATACTGGAAATCCTAGGCAGTGCAGAAAGTTAGCCAAAATGCCAATTGATTGGAGACAATAACATACAATCAATAAAAATAAAGCATATTTTCATATAACAGCAACCAACAGAAAAATGAAATTAAGAAGAAATAAATCATTTCAGATAGCACCAAAAAGTTGAAGTTGTAGTAATAGATCTAAGATATGCAAACTCTCTACAGTGTTATAATACTTTTTCAAAGTCCTTCAAAAAATCAATAGATATATATTCTGTGTTTATAAATTAGACCTTAATATTGAAAAGATGTTAATTTTCTAATAATTTATAGAATAAACAAAATCTAAGTGAAAATCCCAAAAGTTTTGACTTTGACTCAAAAAGCTTCCTTTTTATGAATCAAAAATGCCTAAGAATAACACTCAAAGAGAAAGATAAATTTTAAGAGGTTTATTTTCATCAAGTATTCGGATTTCTTGTAAAGCAGTGCAACATTGATATAAAGACAGAAAAATGAACCAAGATAAGAATATAGATTTATAATGTATACATATGTCAAAATACCGTGTTATACACATAAATATATACAATTTTTACTAGCCAATTAAAGCATAATTTTTTAAAAAATAGTATAGAAATTTTAAAAAGACCAAAAATATATACAAACTCTTTCATGGCAGAGTTATCATTGCACAAAAATTAATTTTTTTATTAAAAAGTTTCTAGTGATAAGGTATCCATGAGAAAAAAAGAAAATTTGACCCCTACTTGACACTATTAATAAAGTTATTTCTCAGTAGATGAATGACCAATGTGAAAGGTTCACAAAAAATATTTTAAAAAACAATATGGGAGGATATTTTCATGTCACACAACAGAAAGATATTTTTAAGATAAAAAAATCCAATCTTTAAAGAAAAAGACTGATGCATGTTAAATTAAGAAATATTTTCCACCAAAATAAAACTTAAGGATAGCTAAAGACAAGATAAGACACAGAGTTTTACAAGATAACTGCAATAATAAAACCAATAAAAGACCACTATTAATAATATGATAAGAACTCTTATGTAGCCTGAAGAATAAAAAAAAAAACAGACAACCTAATGGGAAAAAAATGGGTAAAAATTTCAACAGATTCTTTGAAATATAGCCAATCTCAAAAGTCAATAAGTATATTTAAAGATCATAACCTCTTTAGTAATCTTGAAAACTTAAATTCAAACCATAATTCAGTGCCACTATGTGCCCCTTGTATGGGGAATCTTAAAGAAGTGATAATGACTAATGTTGGCAAGTAATTCAAATTTGAGAAACTCACCCACTATTTTTGGAAGTGTAAATTGATTTGACCACTTGTGATATTCCTTGTCATTATATAAAAGTTAAGAATATATTTTCCCTGTGACTCATTCCATTCCTCAAACTTTCCTTTGACTCTGCATTCCACTTTCTAGAGAAATGTGTTCTCCTAAGCACCAAGATACATATACTAAAATGATATGCATAGCAGTATTATTTATGACACCCACAAATCTCAAAAAAACACAAATATCCATCAATAGTATTGCAAAAATGAACACATAAGTAGTAAATCTAGAAAGAAAGGCAAAAAAACAGATTAATACAAAATGAGGTTATTATTTGTATTAAGAGAGAATTTTGAGATGATGCAAGGCAGAAAAGAGAATTCTGGATTTTTGGTCATATCTCATTTATTGACTTGTGTGATAGTCACATTCATTTTTGCAACATTATTCATTAAATGTATATATATGTTATCCATCTTCTATGTAATATCACCAGAGAAAATTACTGTTTGGCTGGGAACTAGGGATCTAAGTACACAGAGTTGCTACTACAGAAAAAAATCTTGTCTCTGTGGAGACAGAGATGCTGCCAAGTCAAAATAATTAAGGTACCAAGATAATTGCCTTCCTAACTTTAAAATTCCAAGTCACACATGGATACAGTGTGTCTGTGGAATCTTTCCCACATCAATCTCAAGCTGAAAGAGGATCTAGGATTTTTTAATGATTTCTATTTTCTGTTGTTTAGAAAGGCATACCAGAAAGTAAATCAATAAGGTGCTGAATGACAATCCATTTATTCCACTCCAAGAATAATCTTGGATGAATCAATTTTAAGACCACTTCAACTTTTCAAACATCTTTGGTTCTTTAAGATTGGTATTAGTCATCTTGCTAATATAATCACTTCCCTTGTTGATAAACAACATGGTGCAAATATTCACCAGATATACCAAATTCACCAAAAAGTTTCACACTGTCACATTTTCAAGCTGACTTCTTAAAGTGATCTAGCCCTTAGAAAAGAAACTTTTTTTCAGAGACCTTGAAACTCCCAGACAAATATTGTTATCTTAGTACAACTACTCAACTACACACACACAAACACACACACACACATATCTCTGGACCTATATAATATCAGCCTCTAAATATTGATTTTGAGATACAGTAAATTAGTGAATAAGTATAGTACTTTGTTTCCTCAAGGTGTTATAATACATACAAAACCATAAGCATATACTATAATTCCTTAGCATTTTAAAATACTATCATAATTGAATATATATACTACTTTGATATTAAGGTCACATGTCATAAGTTTTCCTAATATTGTACTATAAACCATTAATCTCTGGTTCAATCATTCTGAAAACATCTATAAACTCTAGTTTTCTACAGGTGTATCTTCCATTTTGTAAGGCTCTCAGCCTGCTCGTGGAGAAGAGATGGTTTTGCTCATAACTAGTAACTACCCTTTAAACTTTCATGTCACTCCTAGGTTACTTCAGAGTCCCCAAATTGAAAACTCTCCATACACAGTCTTCTCTGATGTTTGATTACCTGACAAAAACAGTGGGAAAGATTACTTTTTTAAAACATGTTTTATTATTTTTTTAAATTTTTGATATAGGAGATTGAACTCACTACTGAGCCACATCCCTATCCCTTTATATGTGTATATATATATATATATATATTTTTTTTTTTCAAGATACAGGACCTTACTAAGGCTAGCTTTGAACTTGTGATCCTCCAGCTTCAGCCTTTCAAGTCACTGGGATTATAGGCGTGTGCCAGCACATCTATTTTTTTTTTAAGGAATAAATTTAAATTATCTGTGAAAACCTCTTAAATCTATCATAATAAAAAGTGTCAACTAAGTTTTTATCAATTTCTCTTAACTTCTTTCATTGTTCTCCTTATCCATGGCTCTCAATTAACTCTTCACTAATTGTTTGACAAGGCCAAGATATCATGAACCCCTAACCAATGCACAGTTCTGTCCATTGATCTCTTGTCTTTCCACGAGGTTCAAGTCAGATTTCAAATGCAACTGGAAGTACATGCTATGTCAACTGTGTCACCCCCAACAATTTTGCGATAATATTCTGGCTAATTTTCCTTTTATAATCCACTTTTGAATGATGCAGATATACAAATCACCTTCCCTCAACTTCTTCCTTCTCTTCATACTTTGCTCAGTAATACCACAGGGAAAATTTCCCATAGAAACTAATACCTTCACAGAAAAAGCATTAACCTAGGCATTCAGATTAAACCAAGAATCCTCAAACTTGATGCTCAGCCAAAGGTTCCATACCATGATTATTGCTTTTCTCATGCTACCTTCCTACTGAAAAACGATTCATCACACCAGTCAGCAGAGATGATGTGCACTCCCCATCCTCAATAAAACTAGCTAGTAAGTAGTTCAGATGAATTGTGGAGTGACTCTTGGCTGATCTCCTTATTATTCTTAGATGGAGCCTCAACCATATATTATGTCACAGTAAAACTATCAGAGATGAACCCACAAATATGTAAATACGTACACTTTATTGTGTGGAAGAACATGAAAGTGTGTTTGTTACTTGAAAGCTCTATAAATAAAACACACGTGAGAATAATGGTTGGCACAATCTTTCCTTTTTTCCATTTAAAGTCCATACAACATTTATTTTTAATGTGTGTCTCTATAGGCTCTCCCTAACTTTCCTCTTCTTCCAATCACCTTGGTTGCTTTAGCCTTCTTCCCTCTTTCCAACATTTTAACTATAGGCCAATAGGGGTCCACCTATCTTTCTTTTCAGCCATCTATGTATGTGAATAGGAAGACTCTGGTGAAAGGCTGGGTACCCTGAAGATTCTGCTAAATAATTCTTCAGATTTAAGTTAAATATCTACAGCCAAAATTTCTGTTTATTAACCAGAATTACAATTTAAGAACTCATTGCATTGAACAAATGAATTCTCTACAGTATCTTATTCTCAATGCTTCAGCTCTATTGTTATTAATTTGCAAAGATGAATTTTTAAAAGTCCATAAGCTATATTTCCCACCTAGATTATACCTTCTATTAAATTAAAAGGATGAGATGGGTGCGTACCTGTAACCCTAGCAGCTCAGGAGGCTGAAACAGGAGCTCAAAGCCATTCTCAGCAACAGCGAGTCACTAAGCAACTGAGTAAGACCCAGTCTGTAAATAAAATACAAAATAGGGCTGAGGAAGTGGCTCAATGGTTGAGTGCCCCCAAGTTCAGTCCTTGGTACAAAAATATAAATAAATAAAAAATAAAAGGATGGGTGCAAAATGGACCAAGATCCTCTCATGTTATACCATGTTTCTCGATAAACATAATAATTTAGATAGCCACATCCATGTTTATTATTAGATTATGTGCCTCATAAAATAAACCATGAAAGGACCAAGTTTTATATGCTTTGGCTGATAAATACCAATTTAAAGAATTCATTTAATATACAAACACTTTGCATACAATTATCATCATGTTATTTTTACTTTTGACATCTGTGTAAGCCAAAACCCCCAAGAAACCCAAAAGCTTCACACATACTGTCGTCTAAGTACCTACTGTTTGATTATGAACCTGAGTGCGAATAAGAAAAAATAAAGATCCTACTCCTACGACTATAGGCTGCCCATTGGTGTTTAGGATATGACCCTGGTGTTGTTCTTCTGATAACACTGAGTTCTGTGAACACAGGATGGATTTTTTCTGTGGTGTCAGCATGGGAAGGTTCATAACTCATCCTTGTTTTTGCATCATTTTTCAAAAAAACACCTTCAAAATAGAAGCCATATCTTGCTTCACTTCCTACAATCAGTGATATCCGCTAATCCTTCTCTAGGCTACTGTTCCATCACATTGAATCCTGTTAGAAGCTCTCTAAGAGTGACAGTGAGCTGAAGGGTTTCTACTTCTATCATCTCTGAACTAGAAATGCTAATCATTTTTTTCTGTCATATCTAATGTGGTATCAAATCCACCCAGTGATTTTTAAAATCTTAAGACACTGTAATTTTCACCCTTAAAAATTCAATTTGGTCCTTTTAAAAATATCTTCTATATTTATACTTAACTTTTTCAATGTATGGGGCACAACTATGATATCTGTTTTGATTTCCATGTCTTTTAACATCTGTGTCAGTTCTAGGTATGTTTTAAGCAAATGATTGTTCTCATTATAGTTCATATTTGTCTCTTTGTATGGTTGGTAATATAGTTTTAAGCCATGAGTGGAGGTGCTGATTATTTTATATTTCTGTAAATACTGAGTTTTGTCCTGGACAAATCACCTGGAAAAAATCTTAATCTTATATGATCTTTCCTTTAAGATGTGATTTGCTTTAGAACACTGTCAGTTAAATGTTTTATTATGTATTATATAGACGTTGAAAGTAAAATTTCTAGAGACCATGTAAAACTCATATCTTGATGTAGTAAATTGTCAAAAATTATTATTAGATAGTCATAGTGGCACACGCCGGTAATCCCAGCAGCTCAGAAGGCTGAGGTAGAAGGATTGCAAGTTCAAGGCCAGCCTCTAAGCAGTTTAGTGAAGCTCTAAGAAACTTAGCAAAACCCTGACTGAAATTTTTTTTAAAAAAACTCTTCATATCATTGGTCTTTTAAAAATGAACTCACTTTTTAGCCAGATGAAAAGTTCCTCAAAACTGTCTTAAATACAAAATTTGAAAATTGTGCAAAATAACAATAATAATAATGCTTTTCTTATTGCTAACTCCATAGGAATTTACTGTTCTAATCCAGTCTTTCCACTTAACAGTAACTATATATTGTTATAATGTGAAAAATGCACAAGTAGAAGTTACACTGAAAATAAAAATATCTTTTCTTACACGTTATATTATATTTTTATTCTGCTGAGAATAGCCAAAAGTATTCTAAAATATTTATTTGCAATGATGTGTTAAATAAATATTTTCTATTAATAATAAATAAAGCCAACCACTGACTACACCACTGATCCAGAAGAAGTATGGTTTTGAGATTCCTGTTTCAAGGATGATGTTAATTTCATATTTATATTTCATTTAATTTACCTTAGAATAGACACTTTCATTTTCCTTCTTGTAACAAGAATAATTCTCATTCTGAATTCAGAAAAGTAGCAGTAAAAAACAAAGGCTTGAGGCTGGGGTTGTGGCTCAGAGGTTAAAACACTTGCCTAGGATGCATGAGGCACTGGGTTCGATCCTCAGCACCACATAAATATAAAATACAAATATTGTGTCCACCTATAACTAAAAATTAAATATTTAAAAAAAACAAAGCCTTACATTATTTAAAGTCAGAAAATACAAAATTTTAAAACCCCACTCACCTACACACACATACATACAGGTACATACACACACATTTGCACATGCAAATACAGAAACACACATAAAATTTTGTCTAATTAGTATTTATTCATTAGTAAACTAATGCTAACCCTTATTCCGTTTTTGGACCATGCAATATATGAACCTACACAGAAATTATAAAAATCTTCACTTTATAAAACTGTACTTGTCTCTCATTATAGACACTAAAATTGCCAGCTACTTGGTTTCTAAGCATCCCATAAAGACATAGGCTGGCATAAGACCTAAGCTCCATCAATGAGTTATATACTCTCTGGAGAATGGACTAGAAGCTATTACCAAGAATAAAATACTATTCCAGATGTACTCTGGCAATAAGACTCAGAAGTGACTTTCAGCATCTAGAAGAAACTTATCTGTGATTTTAAATCATAGCGTTTAGTGTCTCATAATATTGGTATTTGTAGTTTCAATTGCAGTGTCTTTGCTCAGTGGTTGCAGTAGGTTGTTTCCTGAACCAATTCTACAGTGTGATTTCTAGGCATAATTTTAAGCCGTTGAATTCCAATCCTGGTTCTCAAACTTTGCAGAGATTCTACAAATTACCCAATACATTTGTAATAAGCTTATTTACTATTTAATTAAGCTTCAATAAACTATGTTTACTCTGACATAAAAATAAATAAGGAGAGATCAGAGAGTACAGATCATGGAAGAAATAGGGGGAAATGCCATTAATAATCTAGCCTGATTGGCATTAAAGGCAGTAAATCTTCAGTTGGTAATAAGACTCTGGCATCCTGTACCACAGAATAAGAAAAGTAATTCTTGAAATTACCTTGCTATTTAAAAGAGAATAAAATCATGGCATTTGCAGGTAAATGGATGGAGTTGGAGAATATAATGCTAATTGAAGTTAGCCAGTCCCCCCAAAACAAATGCCGAATGTTTTCTCTGATATAAGGAGGCTGATTCATAATGGGGTTGGGGAGTAGAATACAGAAGGATTTAAGAGAGGGGGCATGGGGGTAGAAAAGATGGTGGAATGAGATGGACATCAGTACCCGAAGTACATGTATGAAGACACGAATGGTGTGACTATACTTTGTATACAACCAGAGATATGAAAAATTGTGCTTTATATATGTAATATGAATTGTAATGCATTCTGCTGTCATATAACAAATTAGAATTTTTTAAATTACTAATAAAGAAAAAATAATAAATGATCCAAAAAAGAAAATTATCTTGCTATTAAATATGAATTAATGATTTGACTAAGAAAAGCCAAATAGTAGTTCCGATAATGAAGTATGAAGGTTAGCAATATTCTAAATCTGTAGGGTGGCACAGTTGCTTATAAAGGCTTTGCTATATGGGACTATAAGGAGAACATCATGCTTGTCTTAAATTCTGAATTCAAGGTAGGATTGAAACACCTTTCACTTTCTACTGATGTGGAAAATTTCTTAAATTTAGCATCTATAATGTTAAGATACAAAACAAAAAACCACCCAAAAATTATTTTTAAGTTTGAGAAATTGGAAACGTGAAACATACCACTGATTGAAATAAAAGTTGGGCTTTATTTTTAGTGGAAAGAGGTTATAATGGTGAATTCTAATATGGAATAGCTGAATCCTCAATAAACATTTAGCAACATTTATAGATTTTTCCAATTTATATTGAGACAATTTCTTCACCATAATTGAAGACATGTAGTAACCTTTACAAGAAGATACTATAAAGTGGAAGCCAATTCTTCTCATTCTAACCTTTTCAGCCTTGGTCTTTGATCCCTTAAACATCACCATAGCTCACTGGTCAGCTTGGGACCTTATGAAGATGGGATGATAAATTAAGACTAGCTCACTGTAGGACCCCAAAATTCTAAGGACATTTTATTAGTTTCTGAGTATACTGTTAAAGATGTAGGGCTCAACCACAAGTTATCATCTTGTCTGTGACTCCTAGGGAATAATATCTATTATTTGGAAAAGCCAGCAAGAAGATCTTGGAACCTCCTTTTCTCTATTAACACATCATATCAAAAGCCTTACTGAATCCCTGAGAGAACCACAGTGATTTGTTTCACCTTTGAAAACTTTACAGATTCAGACTTAATGATTCCCATCATATTTTTTTTTAACTTTTCAGTTTGTATGATGCATAATTCAGAATATTCAGAAGTATGGCACTAGATTATAATAAGTAAAAGGAAACTGAGATTGCTGTTCTATAGTGGTCTCTTCAATAAAACAAATCAATGAGTTTCTAAGGAACCTACTTATGCAGCTATTGATCAGATAGATACTTTCATTCCTTTAGACTAAAAAGCTGAGAATATCACAATGATATACTCACAACTCACACAGCAACAGTATAATTTTACAGTCTTATTGCAACTTTCTCATTCTATGTCACAATTTAGCTCAAAGGGACCTTGGTCTTCTGACGATAGGTTGTCTTCTGTTCTGATGGCATCATGCTCAAGGAACCCAGAAACAGTATATACACTAACCTAAATATCTGGACAAGACATGTATGTGCCCATAAGACTACATGTAAGTAGCACAAAGATACAGAAACTTCCCAATTCAGTGAAGTGGACTGGGAAATTATTGTTATGCTTGTATCTTAAACGTCTCCCAAGTTTCACATACTAAAGATTTTATGATTAACCAGTGGCATTATTGAGAAGTGGTGGTACCTTTAGGAGTTGGAGCCTAGTAAAAAGAAGTTAGGTTATTAGGAGCATGCCCTTGGAGGGGATATTGAGGCCCCAGCCTTTTCTCTCTCTCCTTGCTTCCTGGGCACAATGAGGTGGGCTGTTTTGTTCCACCATGCATTCCTTGCCATGAATATGCTTGCTGTCTTATCTTGAGCCCAAAACCAATGGGGCCAATCAACCATGAACTGAAACCTCCGGAACTGTGAGCCCAAATGAATCTTTCCTCCTTTTATGTTGATTTTCTTTTCATAGCAATGGAGAGCTTACTAACAATTGTGGAAATCCTCTGCAGGGTTAAATACTAGTGATTGCATCTTCTGCTCCCTAACACGAAAATAGAGAGAGGTGACACTTTGGAGGAATTTAGAGGCAGCAGATTCTACAATGTAGTGTGTTTGCTTCAATATATTTGCTAATCGATGGGTTTTGCACAAGAGAAGAATCTGCAGTAGGACTCCTGCAGTGTAAGCAGCTCAGTTCTTAGATCTTATGTTATCATGAACACAATAGTGTTAAGATGTTTGCAACAGAGAAGTGTGTGAAGTTGGAAGAAAGTCTTGAAATTAGAGTCATGTGGAAATGCTTGGAATTTTAGAACACAGCCTTAAGTTTTTTAGAAAAGAAACAATTCTCAATTTGCTACCAAGCCCCAACAAATACAAAACCTGTGACTCTGGAACATTAGCTGAGCAGTCGATCTGAGCTGCCAATCACAAAGTGGGATACACATAGCCACGTCTCTTAGCATTCCACTAAGAAGGAATGTATTCTGGACAGCACTATAATATAACTCCATAACCCTGATATGTCCAGTGATAAAAGGAAAAGAAACTTTATGCAATTAGCCCAAAGAGAACTCCAATCCTTCTGGGATGAAAGTTTAGGTTAAATATCTAGGTGAAGAACCCTTACCAGGTACGGTGCTATATTGGGGGTGGGGGTGGGGTACCAGGGATTGAATTTAGGGGCATTCGACCACTGAGCCCCATCCCCAGCCCTATTTTGTATTTTATTTAGAGACAGAGTCTCACTGAGTTGCTAAGTGCCTCACTAAGTTGCTGAGGTTGACTTTGAACTTGCGATCCGCCTATCTCAGCCTCCTGAGCCACTGGGATTACAGGCATCCAGCAAAGGTGCTATTTTAACACAGCCAGGTGAATAGTCACAAAAATGAAGAATGACATGCCTGTGCATATTTTCTTATTGTGCTATAACATATTTATTCCAGCATACCCTATGAAATAGTTCCCTTGGCTCAGAAGAATGCCTTTGTTTTTATGCTCAAATTTCATAAAATTATACATGCTCTCACAGAAGTTTTAATTCAGTATTTGCATAGGAAAATATATTTATATCCTCAAATGCAACACATTAATACAACAATGCATGAGAAAAGTCTCAAGATATATTCCTAATAAAATTTGTAGGAGGCCACAAATATGAGTACACATTGTTAAAAGTATTTTGATTACAGTATTAATCAAAAGTATCATAATAATTGTTTTTTATTTTTTATTTTAGTTGTCAATGAACACAATATCTTTATTATATTTATTTTTATGTGGTGCTGAGGATTGAACCCAGTGCCTCACACATTCAGGGCAAGTGTTCTACCACTGAGCCACAACCCCAGCCCCCATAATAATTGTTTTATTGCACTTTAGTCATAAATTATTTAGAAATTTTGAGTTCACATGTAAAATGTGTGACTGTAAGGAATAGATGCCTTGATATTGAATTGGAGATAATTGTATTTTAATGAATACTCCCTTCTTCTTCAGTATCTCTTCACTATTTTTATAGAAAAGATTCATGATAGTGAAAATTTAAATTAGTTCATGTTATAGAATAACAAAAAAGATATATGTGATAGAAATATAAGAGATGTGTATTTTGCCTAAAGAACCAGCCCACACAGTGGGATACAAGAAACAATGATCATTTTACAAAGAATGCAGTTGTTCTCATACTGAGACCATTTTGACCCCCAAAGATATCTGGCAATCTGGGGTGATATTTTGGATTGTTACAACTTGAGGAGAGATGCTACAACATCGTGTACATGAGAGGGATGCTGCTAAACATTTTATCATGCACAGCACAGCCCTTCACAACAATTATCTGAGCCAAATGTCAACAGTGCTAAGGTGAGAAACTGCTCTATCTTTAATAAATGAAATACATCATTTTCAGTTAGGATGGAGAGTTGCAAATGATCACATTTTTCTTTAATAAAAGTGAAGAAATAGAAATGAGGGAAGTGGTGCACATCTGTAATCTGAGCATCTAGGGAGACTGAGGAAGGAGCATCACAATTTCGAGGCCAGCATAGGCAACTTAGAGAGAACCTGCTCAAAAACTAAAAAGGAGGGAAAGTGTAACTCAGTGGTGAAGTGCCCCTGGGTTCAATCCCCAGGAGGAGGAGGAGGAGGAGGAGGAGGAGGAGGAGGAGGAGGAGGAGGAGGAGGAAGAAGAAGAAGAAGAAGAAGAAGAAGAAGAAGAAGAAGAAGAAGAAGAAGAAGAAGAAGAAGAAAACAAAAGCTGAGTGTTGATATGCTTATTTAAAAGCAAAACTCCAAAGACTGTTGGCTTTTTTCCCTGCTCCTTATCTTAAACCATTCCCATGTTTTAAAAATCTCCCATTTTGTTAAGCAAATTGACCTTCCACTCTAGAAGCTATAGAAACTAAAGATCTACAGTACTTGTTTTTTTTTTTTTTCCCCTTCAGCCTTCATGGAAACTAGGGCAGTAGCACAAATACTGGCTTCTGAAAATTGGAGGCATGTGCCCCAGATTTGCAATTAGAAACTGCCAGTGATGGAAAAATGAATAGAATAGAAATTGTAAAATCTGTTCTTGTGATACAAAAGAGCAGTGATGGAAGTAACATCCACTTTGCAGAAGTACCAGCATCTAATATCCTGTATTTGTGAGCTCAGCATTACATTCTGTAATCAAGTAATCCAGCAGTAGTGGCAGCCATACCTTCACCAGATTAGGACACAAAATAAGTTTAGGCATGGTTATTGGCTGATAGTTTAGGTCCCTTCGGCAATTCTGTGAGCAATACTTTATTGCTGTAAAAATAGTATTTTCTTTTTAAATAGGTCTAACTCAAATGCTATTGCTTAAATCTAAAATTTCTGCCTGGCACATTTGATTATGGCTTGTGAGCTACATCCACAGGCTAAAATTATGTGTTTTTTTAAATGTTACTACAATTTTTTTTCTTTAATCTGTGGCTTTTAAGTAAAATTCCTGAATATTCAAAGATTTTAAAGTTATTTTTGTTATTGATCTCTAATTCAGTGTCTTAATAATCAAAAACACATTTTCATTTCAGTATCTGAAATATATTGAAGCTGGTTTTAAGTACTATTGTATAATGATTTTTGGAATATGGTCTTTATGTACAGAAAAATGGGATTTCTATCATTGTTGAAATGATTATTTTGCATAGTTCAAATTGATCAAGTTTGTTATTCATATTATAGATCTGGACTTTTGACTGTTCTTTCTGATACTGAGGAAATCTGTGCTTAAAATTACCCACAATGATTGTTGTCTTAAAGTTTATCCTTTTTCCTGTCAATTTTTATTAGAGTCTGTAAACAAGTCAGGATGGCAGCTGGTATTTTGCCAGGGGGAGTGGTTTGTGAGGTGGCGCCAGCGAGCCATTAAGTGTGGAGATTCCTTATTGGTTGATTGCTGTATCTAGTTTATGTTAATTAAGATAAACTGTGTGGAATGTATAAATACCCCTCCTGTCCTACAATAAATGGCTCCCACTCCTGCTGTATCAATGTACACAAGTTGTTCGTCACCCCCCGGTTATTTTGCTGCAGCCAGCTGGGCTGCAGCAAATTTTTAATATATAAATTTTTAGAGAACATTATTGTTTGCATGGAATCTTAGAAGTACTACATTGTTTGAGAGGACTAATCTTTAATCATTATAAAATATGAAATAAAGTCTACAAATAAGACATAATTTAACAAGGCTCTTGAAAAAAATTCAATGTATCAACATGAAAAAAATTGTTTTTACATAGACCAAAAGAAAATGGAATTCAGAAAAAAAGTGTTCCTCTTAACAGTAACATTTAAAAATTAAATATAATCAGTGATATAAAGACCTCTATGTATAAAATTGCAAAACATTACTGAGAAACATTACCCAAGTAAATTAAGAAATATACTATATTCATGGAGTGACTCAATTTATCAATGAATCAATACTATAAAAATTAATGTATGTTTCAATGTAATCAATCATATCTCATTAGTTGTTTTGTTTTTCTATTTGACTATTTTGTCTTTTGTTTGCTTGCTTATTTATTTTTCATTTCTTTGTAGAAATTAACAATGTCTTTAGAAACACTGGAAAGTCTGTTTCTCATAGTTTAAAATTGTGACTGCCTCCCTCATTGATGAAGAAATCCCACATTTAAGTATTTATTATGCAATTTTACTTTTTCTTGCTTTTCTTAAATTATCCTCCTTCACATCCCTGGGAGGTGCAGCAGTTTAAACCCTATAGACAATTTATCTTTCAGTATGAATGAAAGACACCACCGAATACAGCCATCTATAAGAGTGAAGAAAGGTGAAAATGAGGTCAGCAAAATAACCACAGTAGTCACAAAAACAGGACTTTTACTATTTCTCAGTCCTACTTAGAATACCTCTATTTACCAAAATTCAGAAAAGTAAATGAACAAAGTATTTCCGATTATTTATAGTTTTTTAAATATATTTTTTCCTTATTTTTATTCATTCTTTTTTAGGTATACATAACAGTAGAACCTATTCATATATGAATACACCATGGTGAAATCATATTTTCTATTTTAGTTTAAGCCACTACCAATGAACCACCACCTGTATAATACAGAATTTTTAATTTAATTTTTTATGTTGTTTTTATAGCTATATGCCAAAATGTGATAGTGTGTTCCTTTCAGAGCAATGTTTTAATGTTTGTGATGAGATGATAAATTTGTCACACAGTGGAAAGGTTATTGAACTGGAAACAAAAACTCTTAATCCTTCTTAATATTTAATATGCAACCATTTGCTTTTTGACAAATTGCTTACCTAAGCAACTCGTATTTTGCTCACTTTTTTGTAAAATGATGGGACTAAAATAGCTCATGAATTGGTTCTCTTCAATCCTTTTTAAAATCAAATGTTCATTTCTTCATTTGGGAAATACATTCTAAGAATAAGATGATAATTAAAGATGATTCTTTTCTTTAAAGGATACTAAATATTTTTATCCAAAAGAAATCCCAGATAAGGAGTAGCAATAAATCTTTTTTCCAAAAGATGAAGATTACAGTAAAGTTCATATGTCTCACTAAATTAAAATTTAAAATGTAAATAACATCCACTATTTAGAAAATTCCTTTTATGTATCAGATTCAGTTCAAAAATTAATATACACTCAAAATCATCCAGAAATGCTCAAAGGCAAACCATTTATTCTGTGTGTGACACTTAATAATAACAATAATCTATAATCCATTAAATATGGTTGCTACTTAAACCTTCTCATTTATTCTGAAAAAAATGAAAGTTTATTTTTGATATCTAAATTAATTTTCCAAAAGAGATTTAAATTGTCCTTGCTAAGTAACATTTAAAACATAACTTTCTAATATTAGAATAACTTCACTTGAGACAAATTAAGTAAATGAATTATTAAAATGCCTCCTGCATCTGTAATCTAATGATTTTAGACATAATTGCATCAATCAACAAATACTTAGATCAAGTATTCCTTAGATCATAGGTTTCTAAATTTCAGTTCCTGGAACATGAAGATTTGGTCAAGGAGACTTAAGTGTTTATAAAAGAAGGGAGGGTGCAAGTAATGAAAGCATTATCACTGATTTAATATTTTGTAAATACATTGGGGTCAGACATAAAAATTTGTTAAAAACGGGATATGCTGTTTTAAATATGTTGGTGCCACTTGTATTAGTCAGGGTTCTCTCTTTTTTTAAAGGGGGATTTAAAAGATTAGCTTACTGAATCAGAAGGTAGGGATAGTCCCACAATGGCTATTTGCAGGCTAGAGAGGGAGAAACCAAGTAGCTTCCTGGTCCAAGAAGCTGGAGCCTCAGAAAAACAGAGACCAACAATGCAACACTGGTCTGAGACTGAAGTCCTGAAAACTCTCTGGTCAGAGTTCACTTTGGAAGAATGCAGGAGTTAGTATCTGATGATCTCAGGTGATCACAGCAGCAATCAAAGCACCAACTCAAGAGAAATTGAGTTTGCATCTGCAATGAATTCCTCCCTCTTTCACCTTTTTGTTCCATCCAGGCCCACAACTTACTGGACAGTACCATGAACAATGAAGCAGGTCTCCCTCTGTTTTCTGTCCTACAGCCCAATAATCGCTGGAAACACCCTCATCAACACCACCAGAAGTCTCCTATTCCTGGGCATCTCTTAATCTAATCAAATTTGACAATCCAGATTCACCATCACACCACTGATGTATGCATAAACAATATTTTGAAATGTGCAGACTAAAAAGGTAATTGATCCATAATAATTGTAATGTGTATTGAGGTTTTATTAAATGGCAAACACTGCTTGAATACTTAACATGCACTAACTCATTTCATATTAACACCACTCTAATGATCATTAATTCTATTTTAGAGATGTGGATAAAAAGACATAAGACAATTAAATATATAACATTTCCAGTTAGGAAAGGAAGAAATCATGATCAAATTTAGGTTGTTTAGCTCCAGCATGGTCAATCTTATTCATAGCATTAATTTATTTTCTTAGCATCTCCTTAAGAAAATGGACTGTATTAAAAGTGATAAAACATACTAAATGATTTCTTAATAGGAAAAAAAACTATGAACAAGGCATTTAAAAATATTCATCTAGGGAAAGGAAGAAGGAAAAGAAAGGTACTGGATAATAAGACTGATTAAATTATCTTACATGCATTTATTAATGTGGGATAATGAGTTCCAATATTATGCATAATTGAAGTAGACCAAAGACCCTCACGCAGAGGACCCTTACCATAATTAAGCATAAACCCCCATCATATTTATGAGGTATAAGATCCTCTTCTTATCGGAGAGCTTTTTGCACAGGACATCAGCTATCAGAAAAAAATCTGCAGAAAGCATTGTGGTTTGTAGCTTCCTCTTTGTTTATAAAGGTCAGGTTTGCAGAAAAAAAAAATTGTAAAACCCCTATCTGTCCAGAGGATGAAATGAAAGATGCTTGCCATATGAACCTCCTAGCAACCCCCGGCTCCTCAACTGGATATAAAGTTCCAAGAATTTCTATATTAATTGCTCAGAGGAAGAATTCTTAGGCAAGAGCCACCTCTGAACCCTGCAGTCCATAAACCTGCTTCCTGAAAGATCCTCAGGTATCCAGTCTCTTTTCTCCTACTTCATAATTATAATTCACCAATAAAATAAACTTTAAAATATTCATCTAGTAATGAATGAGCTTAGATTTTGATATTTGGAAATCTTTATTCATTCACTCATTTAATAAATATTCAATGAACTTGTCACCATCATTTGTATTTAAGCTGCAGGAACAAAACATACCAAAACAAGTCTGTCCTCTTGGACTGTACCTTCTAATGAACTCAAGAGACTAGCGTAGTTATCTGGCCTTCACAATGTGGCATAAAAGGATAGCAATGAGATTGCAGAGCACAAAAGTAAACTCCAAAAGTTGATCAGAGACCTAGGAAATAGATCAGAAACTCTGCAACTGCTAGAAGAAAATGTAGGCCCAACATTCCAACATGTAAACACAGGAACCAATTTCTCTAGACTCCTAAAGCACAAGAAAAAAATATCAATTAAGGGGACAGCACCAAATTAAAAAGCTTTTGCACAGCAAAGGAAACAATTAAGAGCATGAAGAGTGAGCCTACAGAATGGGTGATCTTTGCCACCTGTTCCTCACATAAAGCATTAATAACCAGAGTATAAAAATTATTCAAAAACGACACAAAATACCCAAATAACTCAATTAATAAAGGGGCAAGAGAACCAAATGGCAAGCAAATATATGAAAAAAAAATGTTCAACATCTATAGCAATTAAACTACATTGAAATTTCATCTCAATCCAGCCAGAATGGTACAAATAATAATAAGGGCTGGCAATGATGTAGTGGAAAGGTACACTCCTACATTTTTGTTGAGACTGCAAATTAGTGAAGCCACTCTGGAAAACAGTATGGAGTATCCTCAAAACACTAGGAGTGGAACTACCATATGACCCAGGAATCCCATTCCTTGGTATATACTCCAAAGTTCTAAAATCAGCATATTATAGGCGTACAGCCACATCAATGCTTATAGCAACAGAATTCACAATAGTCAAACTATGAAACCAACGTAGGTGCCCTTCAACAGGTGGATGGACAAGGAAAGTAGGCTACATATACACAATGAAATATTACTCAGCCATAGAGGAGAATGAAATTATGACATTTGCTGTTAAATGAATGGAATTGGAGACTATCATGCTAAGCCAGACCCAAAGAGTCAAAGGTTGAAGGTTTTCTCTGATATGTGGAAACTAGTCCAAAATAGGGTGGGGATGTGGGAGAGAATTCCATCAAAACAGAAGAAATGTTGGTAAACTAGAAGAAGGAGATTGATGGGAAGGGAAGAGCGACAGGATAAGGGAAGAACAGTGAAATGAATCTGACCTCACTTTCCTATGTACACATATGAATATACCACAGTGAATCTCATCATCATGTACATCCAAAAGACACTAATTTAAAAAAAAACTATAAGTAAATAGCAGAAAGATCAGTATGGTAGAGTGATGGGAACAGGGGGAGGAAGGAGGGAAGGGAAAGGAAAAGTGTTAGAGACTGAATTAGAACAAATTTATATTCTATGCTTTTATAATTATGTATAACTAAAAAGAACCAATAAAAAGACTCAAACTTTATTTTATGTAATGGTTATGGCAGAGGTACACAGTAGAAAATTTCTAGAAAAGAGAACCAGTTTAGGGAGAATAAATGGTTTTGAATAGATAATAATTGAAGAATTAGTAAGACATCCATTTGTAACTGTTTAAAAGGCAGTTGGCAAAATAAACTTTGAGCTTTTATGAGCAAAAACAATATAGATACTATAACATTAAACTTATCATTAGATAATTTTCAACTCAATGCCGTATATTACTTGGAACCATAAAATTGAATAACATTTAATGGAGAAGAAGAACAATCAGGCAAAAGACTGAAGACTGGGAAGAAGGAAAATCAAGCACTCAAGGTAACAAACTAATTTTTTAAATGTGTAAGAAGAGTAACAAATTAGTGTCAAAATAAATAACAGACAAAATTCTCCAAAGACCAATTCATCTTATTCAGAAATAGCATTGCAACGAGAACATGCACAAAATAATGGTACCAGAAAAAGAAAACAAAAAGCACTCACTTAATTTATTGAATATGTAACTAATTTATTGAATATGTAAGAAAGGTAACAAGGTAGTATATCATCACACCATTGAAGGGAAAAAAACAGACAACTTTGGTCAGTAAAGTATCAAAAGCAATGGGCATTTTAAAGTAAATGAGACAAAGGAAAAATCTTAAATGTTTG
Organism: Ictidomys tridecemlineatus; assembly: GCF_052094955.1. Classification (NCBI taxonomy): domain Eukaryota; kingdom Metazoa; phylum Chordata; class Mammalia; order Rodentia; family Sciuridae; genus Ictidomys; species Ictidomys tridecemlineatus. Next base: position 99,317,830 of record NC_135493.1, on the reverse strand, counting down.
AGAATTATATAGTCATTACTGATATTCAAAATAAAATCTTGGTGGAATGTTGAATGAAATCAACATACAGACAGAACAAAAAAGAGTGCATGCATGCTACTTGTTTTATGCATATGAACATGAAAGTGGAGATGTGATCTGTTAGGAAAAATGGTCTCTTTTAATTATGATAATGAGTATATCAAGAATGCCAAAAGACAGTGAATCTACAAATAAGTTGATACAGAAAACTTCTCTTAGCTTTGAAAAATTTGGAAATCTGGCACATGCCTGTAATCCCAGTGGCTTGGCAGGTTGAGGCAGGAGGACTGTAAGTTCAAAGCCAGCCCCAGCAATTTAACGAGGCCGTAAGCAACTCAATGAGACCCTGTCTCTACATAAAACATAAAAAAGGACCAGGGAGGTAGCTTAGTGGTTAAGTGCCCCTTGGTTCAATCCCAGGTATCAAAGAAACAAAAGGCAAAAAAAAAAAAAGAAAAATTTATGAATTGCTGGACATGTTGGAGCATGTGTCTAATCCCACTGACTGCTGAAGTTGAGGCAGAAGAATCCTAAATTCAAGGGCAGCCTCTGAAACATAGAGAGGCCTTAAGCACTTAGCAAGACTCTATCTCAAAATTAAAAATAAAAAATGGGTAGGCCCGGCTCAGTGGTGCACTCCTGTAATCCCAGTGGTTTGGGAGGCTGAGGAAGGAGGATCACAAGCTCAAAGCCAACCTCAGCAAAAGTGAGGCACTAAGCAACTCAGTGAGACCCTGTCTCAAAATAAAATACAAAATAGGGCTGGGGATGGGGCTCAGTAGCCGAGTGTCCCTGCGTTCAAATCTCAGTACCAAAAAAAAAAAAAAGAAAGAAAGAAAGAAAGAAAGAAAGAAAGAAAGAAAGAAAGAAAGAAAGAAAGAAAGAAAGAAAGAAAGAAAGAAAGAAAAAAGAAAAAAATCCCCCTAAAACACAAAAAAACGAGCTGGGGATGCATATAGCTCAGTGGTAAAGAATCCCTGGGTTCAATCCCAGTAGTGGGGAAAAAAAAAAAAAAAACAGTGAATCACATAGCTTATTGAGATCCTCATTTCTTCCTCTTTCTACACTACTACTAAGAAAGTAAGAGAAAATGCTTGCTAATTTTCCCAGCATTTTTTCTTTAAAAACTCTCTGTTCCTCCTTGCTTGAACCTTACAGTAATATTCTAGTACAGAGGGAAGAAGACCAACAATACTGAATTCATTTATAATTCTATCGTTTCAACATTCTCCCACATGAAATTCATTTAGGATTAATTAAAAAGTAAGGAGGATGACAAATAAGAAAACTCTCCTTTAAAAAGATTTCTTAAAAAGCATTTGTTCTGAAAGGCATATATAAATCATTGGCAGCACAGAGCTATTAACTAGGTATATTTTATTGAATGCAGCTCTCGGTCTTTCATTGAAGCTTTGTTACAGTATAATTGTGCCCTCTACAGTCTTATCAAGTGAAATGAAGGTGACTTTAGCATGAAAGAAATCTGGTAAGTCTCTGATACTCAATCCACACTCTGGTTTAGGAAGGCAAGCAATATTTTGTTCTCTTAAAAAATGCCTCTGACTTACTTAATTTGAAGAGTTCTCTAACATAAAAGGTAACTCTGAATTTACCAAATGGAGATATTACTGGCTGTGTGATAATCACTATAAAAGAAAAAAGTGTATATTTAATTTTCTCCCTAAATGCTGGAAACATTATTATTTGTGGCAATGTTGAATTTTACCTGAGATATATAATCCTCAAAAGCAACAAAGATTAAGAAATAATTTATTTGTGTGTTCCAGAGGCTTATTACAAAGAGCCACCCTTCTCCATATGATTTAAATAAGATTCAGGGACGCCTCCACTTGTTTACCTATAACATATTCAGACAAAAGTCCTCCAAATTCCCATTTTCTTGCCTTATGGTATGGTTTAGATATGGTTTGTGCTCACCAAAAATTCAAGCTGTGGATTAATTTCTCAAGCTGCATGTTAGGAAGGCTGGCCTAATGTGAGGTGTTTAGATCACAGGGACTCTCAAGAATATAGTATGGCATCTATAGCAATGAGTGAGTGTTCATTTTAGTTAATGAGAAAGTGGTTGTTATAAATCATCTGGCCCCCTCATTTCAGCATTTGCCTTCTTGACACCCTTGTACTCCTGCCATGTGATACCATCTGCCATGTTTTGATGCATCATAGTGACTCCACCAGATGCAGCCTCTTGATCTTGAACTTCCCTGACTCCAGAACTGTAAGCTAAATCAACCACTTTTCTTCATAAATCACCCAGTTACAGTTTTTCTCTTATAGCAACAGAAAATGAACTATGACTCTTCATAATTTATTAGCTGATCTCCTTGTCCTTCCTGATCAATTAGAACAAAAGGTACAAATTCCTCTCTTTCCTCCAGGTCCCTGAAAACTGACCCACCCTCATCCTGAGCCAACATATAATTTCCCCTGAAAATAGGCTGATTCCTTGTAAAATACTATCTGATCCATAATCTAATCATGCTACCCTTTCATTCCACTTCCCCTATTCTTTCTAGGATTTACTTCTTCCTATAAAAGAAAAACATTGCTGGGTGTGGTGGTGCACATCTGTAACCCCAATGGCTCAGGAGACTGAGACAAAAGTATTCTAAGTTTGAGGCCAGATTCAGTAACATAGTGAGGTCCTAAGCAACTTGGCAAAACCCTGTCTCTAAATAAAATACACAAAATGTCTGGGGATGTGGCTCAGTGGTTAAGCTCCCCTGGGTTCAATCCCTGGTACCAAAAAGAAAAAAGAAAGAAAGAAAAGAAAACCCTTTTTGCCTATTCTTTGAGATGCTTGCAAATATTATAAGAGCTTTTTTCCTATTATAATAGTTCCTCTCCCCCATTGCAATAGATCCCTCCCATTTTGCAATAATCTTTACAGATAGTTTCTCTTTACTGAGATTCAATTTTATTTGACATTGGAAATTGGCAGAAGTAAATATTGCAGCATTTAGACATGTGATAATGGATACTTAAATCTCCAAGTACTAAATTGCTTTATTCAATGGATCATCAATGTTAAAGAATAGATCAAAGAGTTCACAAAGACATGGTCATTTAAACATCTGCTTTGTACGAGGTCCTCCTTTAGCAGGCCATTTAGGCAAATCCATCTGCTCAAAAGTCAAACAGGTTACTGCAGAAGATCAAAATAAAATGATCACGATATGAGCTGATAGAAATATATAGCAGCTGGGCATCAAGCACACGCCTATAATCCCAGCATCTTGGGAGGCCAAGGCAGGAGGATCACAAGTTCAAAGCCAGCCTCAGCAATTTAAAAAGAATCTAAGCAACTCAATGAGACCCTGTCTCTAAATAAAATATCTTTTAAAAAGGGCTGGGGATGTGGCTCAGTGGTTAAGTGCCCCTGAGTTCAATCCCCAGTACCAAAAAAAAAAAAAAAAAGAAAAGAAAAAAGAAATACACGCAAAAAGTAATGTAAACATTTGACAAAGTCATTTACTATGAATGCCTGGCAAGAAAATGGTGTGACAGAAAAAGTTTTATAGTGGAGCTGATAGCTGAAAACAGCATTACAGGCTGAAATGACTGCACTGGAGGAGCATGCCATGCAAAGGATAACAAAAACACCAAGAGATTACATGGCTTGTCTGGATAGTAAAAGTAATTGAAATTGAGTCAGTTGTAGAGCACAGATATAAGACAATTGAAGGGTAGAAAGATGAGCAGATACTAAGTTGCTTTTTACAGCTATTCAGGTTGTGTCTAAAGGGTGCCATTCAGGCAGACATCAAGGTGAACAGCACTTCCCTGACTTGTGCACAGCCATATGTAGTAGATGTGAGCAGATACCAAATTAGTATTTTTATGTCAAGTATATATGATAAGATACTTCTGATAGCAAATAATAGAAATCAAATCTGTCTTCAGCATCAGAAACATTTATAGGAAGGATATCAAGGGCTCATAGTGCAGATATAGGGTTAGAGGAGAACCAGGGCATTTTGGTAAATCATGGCATACAAAGTAAGAAAAGTCAAATTTCAGCAGGAATAATTTGGCTAGAACACAACCAACCAAAGCATAGGGTACTACCAACCTTACCTCTATGAGTAGCTATCACTCATTGTTAAAGAATTTTGGTTTATATTCAATTTTAAAGGTGGGAAGCCTTTGACCAAATCTGAGCTAGACCTTCTCCCTGGAAAGATCACACAGAGTAAAAAATTATCATAAAACTTGTAAGGAGGATTTAGACATTGGAATGACAAACATGACAAATATCTTTTAAAACAAGTTTGGGAATTTATATTTTATATTCTAAGAGAACTTTTTTTTGTACTGAGGATTAAACCCAGGGGTCCTTAATCACTTAGCCACATCCACAGACTTTATTTTTGCATTTTATATAGAGACAGGGTCTTGCTGCTGGCTTTGAACTCAAGACCCTCTGCCTCAGCTTGAAGAGCCTCTGGAATTACAGGCGTAGGCAACCATTCCCAGCTTTTATTATTTTTTTTGGGGGGGGGAGCAGGGGGACGCGAAGCCTTTAAAAAATTTCAAGCCTATGAATCTAATGAATTGGCCATTCTTATGAAGTGAGGTTGTAGCTATAAAAGGAAAAAACATAGTCTATGGGCTGGGGATGTAGCTCTTTGGGAGAGCAATTGCCTAGCATGTGCTGATTCCTGTGTTTGATCCTTTGTACTACAAAAGTAGTTACAATCTGTGTTCTTCATAAATTTGTAATAGTAGATAAAGCTACAATAAAGCATAAAATAATCATAATGATTCATGGGATATGATAAAGAATTAATTTGGAAGCATTCCCATTTATCAAGGTTGCCTCCAGGGCTAGGGATGTGGCTTGGTGGTAGAATGCTTGCCTAGCATGCACAAGGCACTGGATTCAATTCTCAGCACTACCCCCCAAAAAAGAAGCCTCCAAATTATATAATTTTTATTATGTTTTCCTTATTTCTTCCTTTTCTGAAATATCAATTAAATGCTTAGGAGGAGAGATATGAAGACTACCTTCACAAAAAAAAAATAATAATAATGGACCTGGCACACTGGGGCATACCTGTAATTCCAGCAGCTTGGGAGGCTGAGGGAGGAGGATTGTGACTTCAAAGCCAGCTTCAGCAACTAATCAAGGCCCTAAGCAACTCAGTAAAACAGTTTTAAAACGGGGAGGGAGGCTGTGGCTATGGCTCTGTGGCTAAGCGCCTCTGGACTGAATCCCTAGTACAAAAAGCACGTGCACATGGTGGGGATAATGGAGACTTTGTAGAAAGAAGGGAAAAGTCAAATGGGTAATAGAGCTGCAAAGTATTAGGGATGTTTGTATGAGAAATTTTATAATGCTATGGAGTACAAGAAAACTGGGCAGGGCTGGGGTTTTAGCTCAGTGGTAGAGTGCTTACCTAGCATGTGAGAGGCCCTGAGTTTGATCCTCAGCACCACATAAATATAAATAAATAAAATAAAGTTACTGTGTCCATCTAAACTACAAATAATTAATTAATTAGTTAACAAAAAGAAAACTGAGCAAGAACTGGAGATGAAACTTGTTAATTCCTTTTAATGCCTTTATGATAAAAAAATTAAAATTTAAGTTCTTTTCTAAATTACCTTTGGATAGTTAACTGTACATTTTAAAAATGAATCTCCATGCAAAGACTGTATGCTACACTCTCAAATTTGTCATGGTAGCTTAAATAAAGTAATGCTTCTTGAAACATTTAGTGTTTAAATTGCCGTTTTAAATTTCAATAGAATTTAAAAGATGAAGTAAAAAGTATCAAAAACATTCTCAACACGATATTCACATTTAAGGAAATATGGAAGGATGAATAAATATGGAGATATCACCATGTTTTAAATGATGAACTAATGAAAAGAGACCTGGCCAATTTTTCAAGTATTATGCAGCCTTTCCTGTGTAGCAACCCTCAATATATACTAGGTAAAAGGCTTTAATAATATTACATCATCCTCTTACTTAAAATCTTCTTTCCACATATCTGTAACTCTTCCTTAACATTAAGTCTTTCTTGGAGATAGGTAGTGTTGTGGCTAAGGGAAATTTGCTCTCTATCCTCTGAAGGTTTTCTGTAATGAACCAATAGAGAGATTAAATAGAAAAATGGCATAAGGATTTATTAATGTGCAAATGAAGGCAAATAGCAGCATAGGAACAATCATAGAAGTGTGACTAACCTCCAGCCCAACTTTGATTTAGAAACTTAAGTACCACCTTTTCTCTAGGAAAGGGGGAGAATGGGAACTATCAAGAGAAATAATAAATGATCTTAGTAGGCTTGGAGAGCACACAATATCCTGAGACTAAGTCTTTTGAATCCTAAGAAGAAAGTGGACTTTAAACGATTCTCTGGTGAACACATCCTCCTAAGCATTCAAATTACTCAAATATGTGTGTAATTTGCATGTCTTGGTATCCACCTCTTTCCAATCCACATATTCATTTTTTTAAAGAGAGTGAGAGAAGGAGAGAGAGAATTTTAATATTTTTTTTTATTTTTTAGTTATCGGCAGACACAACGTCTTTTGTTTTATATGTGGTGCTGAGGCTCGAACCCGGGCCACATGCATGCCAGGCGAGCGCGCTACCGCTTAAGCCACATCCCCAGCCCAATCCACTGCTGAGGGCCATTGTCAAGTAGGAATGACGCATCGAAATTTCCTTGTAAAGTCTTCCATGCCCTAACTGCGTCTGCAGCAATCTGTGCATATACAGCAGGATCATATTCCATTTGTTGCCGCTGACCCTCATAAGGTCCCTTTCCTAACAACATATCCAGATTTCTTTGAGGGTAACCGGCTGCTGCATTTCGCCTAGCTGTCTCCATGCAAAATTCCTCATTGGCAACCTTCCATAACAAATATTGTCCTCCATTTAGCACAGATTTACACATGCTAGCCCAATCTGCTGGCGTCATGTCCAAGTTAGTAATGGACTCCACCATGCTTACCGTGAAGGGGGCTTGAGGGCCATAGGTTGTTACAGCCTCCTTTAACTGCTTCACTGTTTTAAATTCTAAAGCACGGTGAATTCGCTGCCCTCCTACTTGTTCAAAAACAGAGCATGCTAATCTTTGAGGTCCTGTCTCAAGATCCCATCTATCAACTACGGGGTTTGAGGGCCACTCAGCTGTCTCCATCGGTGGGGCTGTTGGTTGAATTACGCCCTCTGGTAATAAAATGGAGTTAGTAACAGCCTCTGGTTGTGGCCTTTTTCCTAATAACCCCTTTTCCTTTAAATTTTCTTCCTTTCTCTGACTAGCTCGAGAGACCTTCTCTTTTGCTTGATCTAAAATGTCTTCCTCCATGGTCTGAATCTCTAACAATTTACTTAACACCTTTTCGGTTTCTTTTTTACTAATTTCTAATCTTCTATAAAGATAACGCAACCCAATAAGATAACACAAAACAAAACCACAACTGAATGAAACAAAAACTGAATAAAAATTCACTGTATCAATTTTCTCTTTCTCGGGGCTAACAAACTTCAAACCTTGAGCCAACCATTTTTCCCAGTTTGCCTGAGAAATTTCTAGAGATAGGCAGCTTGAAACAAAAACGAAATAAATCAAAACAAGAACACATTGTTTTTTGAAATGGTCACCCATTCTCTCGCCTTCCCTCAGGGGCGAGTGATTTTACTCACCTCCAAGTTTCAGATGTTCCGGGTACGGGCCGCCAAAATGCCAAGGTCTCGGCTTGGCACCAGAATCACGAGCCACCACACAGCTTTGTAGGTTCAAACAGCAATTCTTTATTCCCGCTCTCACACCGCCTCCACACAGGTCCAGGGGCAATCGCGTTCTCCCGTCTGCCCGCACAATTCACCTACTCCATGAGGCTATCTCCAAATCCCATTTTAATCTCAGGAGAACTCAACGGGAACAAGCAGCAGGAACACCCTAATCCCAGCAATAATCTTCAACCTCCAACTTCCCTAAAACCCATTATCTTAAACTGGCAACACCTTAAACTCAAGGAGCTGGTTACTTCCTCAAACCTGATCAGCTCTAAACCCGGATCCGCCTAGGTCCTTGAGCAAGGTCACCTTATTAAAGCATGCATGCAATGTCCCATCGAATGTCCTCTAAGCAGCATGGGGTACGCTTGGCAAGGAAATTTCGATGCGTCATTCCTACTTGACAATGGCCCTCAGCAATCCACATATTCATTAATCTAGCTAGGTATCTACCTACATATATTATCTCTACTATGATAAAGTAAGATAAAATTTTATAGAAATTTAGAACCCAAAAAAGATAAGACAGTTTGAAGACAAATAATTATATTTTCAGAGCTGTAACTCTCTCGGACAGCACTAATAGTAAGAACCCATCTAGAACCTAATTCACCTGTCTGGTTTGCAAGTTCAGTTTTCATCTTACCTTACTATGCTGTCATTGCAGAGATATTTGGGGGTGGGAGGAAGAGAGAGAGAGAGAGAAACACTGAAACTGAGAAGATTAAATTAGGGTTGAAACTATTTTCTGCTGATTACTTGATGGCAACTAGATTCACATTCATGTTTCAAAATGTACTGATAAGTTACTGTCAGTCCTATCTCCATCTCTGTTTCTCCTCCTGGGCATTTTTAATGCAATCAATAGGAGAACCTTCCGTAAGATGTCAATCAATTCTTTCAACTACATTTATTGTCTTTGAGTCAGTGAAAATGGATGTATTATCACAGCTTTGTTGACTCACACATACACAAAAAAAGGTTACAAATACTTTTTGACTACTTTATCCCCAGACTATACAGTAACTAGACAAATACAATAATTTTTCTATCTACGATAGGGTTCATCTTTAAAGATTTTAAAGAGATTTCTTCACAATGTAGAAAATTTATCTTTCCTCCAAGAGAAGAGTATTTACCCACCCCTCTTGCCCCCAAATGATTTAATTCCATGATATCCTTTCTTACTCATTTTCCTACTCATCTGGTCCCCAAAACAAGGTCATTTCTGATAACACTCCAGTTCATTAATACTTAGCAGGGGGTGGGGTGGAATACTGTAGTAATGGGGATGGAATATTATAAGAGTAAAATTTGCCTACAATCATTTTATATGTGGCTCTGAAATCATCCTCAACTCCCCTAATAATAAACTTACAAAACAACTGTGAAAAATGAATAAGATATGCATGTGGCAGTGAATATAACTAGAAACATCCATATTTCTTAGAAAATCTTAAAAAGAAGCCATTTCACTCAGGCTATATGGAAATATAAGTGAGGAAGGTGGGCTAGAATGGATGTCATTATTAATATAAGGTCTGGATACATTTTTGCATAATTGGATTAAATTCTTAAATACTAGTGAAAGGAGGATCTAAAGATATAGCTTAGTTGGTAGACTGCTTTCCTTGCATGCACAAGGCCCTGGGTTCAATCCCCAGCACCACACACACACACACACACACAAAAAAAAAAATAGTAGTGAAATGAGATATTTAACTGAATTTGAGAACTGGAAGGTTAAGTTAAATTTAATCTATTGTTTATAGTTATTTGGGGCACAGAAGGAAATTAGAATATAATGTCTATTACGACCCTCAATGTACTTAAGTAAATATATATATATATATATATATATATATATACACACACACACACACACACACACACACACACACACAGGGATACACCTCACAAAATCTCATATTTGTTTTTTTACCATTAGAATAGCTCTGGTATTAAAAAAAAATTTAAAAAAAGAATAGCTCTGGTATTAATATCTACATTTCAGAGGACATAATTATTTTAAAATCAAATATTTACAGTCAATGATTTTATAAAAATAAAACATAGTACATCTCCAAATTGAAGAAAACTTTTTAAAAACATTTCAGTTATAGGTAAACACAATATCTTTATTTTATTTTATGTGGTGCTGAGGATCGAACCCAGTGCCTCACACATATTAGGCAAGTGCTCTACCACTGAGCCACAACCCCAACCTCAAGATAACTTTTAAAACCGCACAATGGCTTCAGAAAATCTTGAGTAACTTTTAAAAAATATTTATTAGAACTTCAATTTTGTTGCAATGCTCACGATCAAATCCAGAGCCTCTTATATGTTAGGCAATAATTGCACACTGAGCTATATTCCCAGCCCAAAACTTCAGAAGTTTCTATAGACATTTTGAAAAGCCTGAACAATGTCATAGAAAGCTATATGCAACTCTGATCTTATTGGGGTTTAGAAAGACCATATTACTACAAACAAAGTAATATTTTTAACACTATATTAATGATTAGGTGATCAGGAAGTGATGTTTTTAACTATATAAATCGTAACATAGTATGCTGTTCTTTGTTTCATTTTATTTCATTTCAGGAAAATTGTGAGGCTATTAGAAACATCAGTTGTTTCCTATTAAAATAGGAGGAAATTATTTCCTGAAAAATATTTTAATAGTCTATTTCAGGTTTTAGGTTCATAGAAAAATCTGTTAGACTATACAGAGATTTCCTACATACCTCCTGGTCCCACACATGCATAGCCTATCTTCTTTGGTACATTTGTTACAACCTATAAACCTACATTTATACAGCATTATAATTCAGAGTCCATATTTTACATTAGACCTCAAACAAACCACAGTGTTGTACACAATATGAATTGGGGCAAATTTAAAATGGAATATATCCAATGTTTAAAAAAATCTTTAGGGGTTGGGGGTATTGCTCAATGGTAGAGGGTAGAGTGCCTACTTATCATGTATACACTTCAATTCCCAGCACTTTAGAGAAATTAAATTCTTTGAGCAAAGAATGGCTGGTGAATCAGAAAGCCCTTGGAACAAGAAAAGGTTAAGTGGGTTTTACCTAGCCATGTGGGCAGGCAGTACTTACAGGAGAAAATGAAAGTGCCCTACACAGATAGCTTGATAGGTTACAAATGAATTTATCTTCTGTGAATGTAATCTCATCATTTGGCAGCCCATGATGACTGAAGTTGAGCTGTGATTGGCCTAGATTTTGCTATTTGGTACAAGGATATACGCTTAATTAGCAGTTTGTTATACACTAAGTTAGGTTGCAGTTCACTATATAGGGTTTCAAAGTATAAAGAAAAATTTAACACAACCAATATTGTATCATACATAATAGTTTCATTGCCTTAAGAATCAACCTGTATTCTTCCACTTCCTAGTTAATATTTTAACACAAACCACCTGATTCTTACAAATAGATTTCTGACATCAAGCAGATCCCTTTACTTATAGTATCTAGTTTATCTTATTTGCTTTACATAGAATCATTTAATCTTTAACACACCCATTGATTTTGTTATTATTATGATTTACAAATAATAAAACTGAAGTCAAGAGAGGTTAAATAATTTTCCCAAAGTCACATAATTCATGAGTGGGGAAGATCAGAATTGAATTGAATTGAATTGAATTGAATAACCCATACAATTTTCAATATACAGAGGTACCATAGTTCACTAAGCAAACATTTACTGTGCACAATATTTGATGTTAGGCATTACAAGGGTCACATATTGATGCCTGGTTCTTGCATTGAGAAGTTTACTATCTAGTAAAATGTAAATGTACACATTTCCCTACTATAAGGGTCTAAGAAAAGAAAATAACTTAGGAAACTGAATGGCAAAAACGTATGGAAAAAGAGTTTATAGGCCATCTTGAGGGGTACTATACTTAACACAGGACTTAAAGGATACAGATTACAGAGAAGTTTGATATGAACTAGAGTATAATGGTAGGATATTGGGAGCACAGCCTACAATGTGAAAAAAAGATTTGAAAGTAGTGATGGTAGATCATGATGGAAGTACAAAGTCTTAGAAGGATCCTTTCTTCTTATCCTACCTGCCTTCCTTCCTTTATTTCTTTCTCTAACATATATCTATTTAGTATCTAGTATGTTTCAGGAACTGGAAAGGCCAAAAACCAGTTGAATCTCTCTTACTGTCTGTATTTTATTAGAGGAGGAGGTAAAGGTCTGTAATGAACATAACAATTAAAATTATTTTAGAAGCATTGCTCAGAAGGACATCTCCATAGGTGATATCCTAAATAAGAGTTGAAAGATGAAAATGCAGTAGTATTGGGAATGTTAAAGTAAAATTAAGAAGGACTTACAATTTTATTTTATTCTGTACATAGTAAGTTGCCAAAGGTGTTTGAAAACAGAAGTTACATTATAATGGAGAGGAGAGGAACTTGTATTTAGCCGGAATATCAAAAGAGGCCCCATCCAGGCATAGTGGCCTATGTCTATAACCGTAGCAGCTCGGGAGGCTGAGGAAGGACAATCTTGAGTTCAAAGCCAGGCTCAGCAACAGGGAGGTGCTAAGCAACTTGGTGAGACCATATCTCTACACAATAAAAGGGCTAGGCATGTGGCTCAGTGGTAGAGTGCCCCTGAGTTCAATCACCTGTACCCAAAGGGGGCGAGGGCAGGAAATTATATCATAAAATGGATCCCAACCTCTCCTCCCAATGCAAACAATAATTTCAAAAAGACTGTCTCCCATTCATCAATTTTCAGACTACTACATATTTTGAGGGCTATGGGCATTAACATGTAAGCAAGAGGAGCAACTTGATTATAGCACCATACTTTGAATTTAAGCAAAATGTTGTGCTTGAAGTGTAGGACTCTTTTGTAATATAATTTTAAAATTCGGTGGATTCCTTTGGATAAGGCAATCAAGATTGAACACTCTGTGACTCTCCATAAAAGGCTATGACAATACCTAGTTAGCACTATAAAATGGAGTCTACATGAAAGAGGTACGAGGTGAATGTTTACCAACACCAGATCTTTTACACCTGCTGGTGAAAATACTGTTCTTCTGGATGAAAGAAGTAACCTTCCTCCTTAGGTTACTGAACAATATCAACAGTCTCATTACCAAATAAACAAGAAATATGCTAGAGCTGGAAAAAAAAACAATAAGTTCATTTACTCTCCCCTGAGCTTAGTGTCCTTTCCTCTTCTCCCTACTAGATGTAAGGAAGGTGAAAGATAGTATGAAAGCCTACTTCCAGAGACAGCATGTTCAGTTGTACAGGCTGCACACTTATCTACGGGTGTCATTAACTTCATTGTTCATGAATGGTCTTCCCTGAGGTTTTATAGTGCACAAGCTGTGAGTCTATGTATGATGCCTTCCTTGATTACATTTTACTGATATATTATGAGCTTTTATATTATGAGCTCATTTGCCTTTGTGTTCTCTATATTCACTCATTTTAAGAAATAAAAACCTAATATCAGTTTCATCACTGGTGCCACAAAATTAGTCCTTAACTATAATTCATATCTACATATCTATAAAATTACATGTAGGTGACAAGCAGAATTATGCATATAATATCTGATCTTATTTATTTTTCAAAAAAAACAGAGAAATGAGACTTTTTTATGAATAATGATACTAATTTGCAGAGATATGAAGTGACTTGTTTGTGAATAATCAAGCTGGACCAAGTACAGCTCACAGAACAGGGTAAAGTGACTCAAAAGTAGAGAAAGCCTAGAAGCAAAGTATCTATCAAGATAGCAATAAGAGTAAAGCTATCAAGCAATGAGAGGTGAGTAGAATCAGGTAGATAGGAAATCAGAAGAGAGCGGAATCCTTGCATAATAAATATGTTTGTTTATAGTGTTAGATTTAAGCATAAGGAGGAAATGAAAATAATTCTCAAATGTTAAGCCCATGCAAGTGAAAGGATTATGATCTCAATTAATCTGAGTATCATCTTTAGAATAAAACTAAGATGCTATACCTATCCCATGACTTTAACTCTAAAATATTATTTATCACTGTAGCTAAAAAAGTGATTTACTATCTCCAGGCCTTGATGCCTTCATTTGCAACACAAAGGTAGTAATATCTATCTTATATGGGACATGAGGACACATTAGTAAAGCACAAGCAGAGTGTTTAATAATCACAGTTACTCTGTAAACAGCTATTAATTTTATCACTGTTCTCTAACATGAGAAAATTATTATTATAAAAAGGTTCTTAATTCATTATCTTGAAAATCAGACTGAATATAAAGACCTTCAAATAATATGATCTTCCTGAGACAGTAGAGAAAGATCTGAATTTCTATTTCACTTGAAACTTTGTGTCAATAAGGCTTTTTTAAAATATGCTGTATGTGCTAAATATAACAATAAAATCTCAGCTATTCTTCCCATTTAAAAGTAGTGTCTAATCCCCCTCTTCTTGAATCTGGGTCAACCTATTTTCTTACTAGATCAAGAGAATGCAACAGAGAAGATAGGCCATAGGAAACTTTCCAAGTACCAACCAAGACTCTTAAATGCTGACTCTGGATGAAGCAGATGTAGAACAGATGAGACTGGACACCTGAGGAATTTTCAGGAAGCAGGTTTATTACCTACAGCAGCCAGAGGAGGCTGATGGCATACAAACAAACAAAAAAATAATCTCTGGACCACCATTTTTCTAGGAGTCTACATAAAAGCATTTGGGGGGGGGGGCGTCACAGAGGTGTTTTGTGTCCCATTTTTTAGATTAGTTGAAGTTCTACAAGTTTTACCGCAAAAGCAGAAGTAACATGTCTGTGGACAAACCTAGCTTTTGCAAGAAGGAGCAACTTAGTCCTCATAGGACATAAGAAGTTCTAAACCACACTGAGTTCTTTGTAGAAATTTTTGCTGATATTATGTTAAAAAGAACTATTATGGAGATCCATCCACACTGGCCTGTGCAGGACCCAGGTGCACAGCAGGCCTGGTCCACCCCTCCCTCCATGGGGCAGACACCTGCCAGAGCCTAGCTTCTGGTGCAGGACTGCCTCTTCTGACCAGCAGACTATCACAAGAAGTCAAGCCTGGCAGCCCAGATCCATCCATAGGGCCCTGTGCAGGTCTGCCCCAATCTACCCCTTCCCCCCAAAGAGGCAGACACCCACCAGAGCCTAGCCTCTGGTGCAGGCCTCCCCCTTCTGAACAGAGGAATACCTTGTGAGACAAGATGCAGCCCAGACCACCCACACCAGACCACATGGGATCCAGGCTCTCAGTAGGCCCAATTCACCCCTCCCTCAGCCTAGCCTCTGGCACAGGAAAGTCCCTTCTGACCAGCAGACTACCTAGGGAGGTCAAGCCCAGCAGCCCAGAACCACCCACTCCAATTTACACAGGAACCAGATCCAGGATGCAGTAGCATTCATTGAGGGACACCAGCAGAGTCTGGAAGCCCAACATCAAGGTGAGGTACAGAAAATCTGCATGAATACTACAAGAATATAGGGAAGAAACTGTTAATATCTCAGATCCACACTGCAAGAAAGGAAGACACATTGACAACATAAAAAATATAAGGGAGGAAAGTGCCCCAAACAAACCAGGACACTATATTCACAGAACCTATGGACAGCAAAGTTGATGAAATGTCAGAGAAGGAGTTCAGAAGATTCATAATTAAAATGTTCTATTAATTAAAGAATGACCTAAATGAGCAAATACAAGCAAAAATTGATAATTCCAACAATGAGATAAGAGAGCAAATACAGGTAGCAAAATATTACATCAAGAGAGAGGTAGAAACCCTGAGGGGGAAAAAAAACAGTCAGAAATCCTTGAAATGAAGGCCTGAATGTTAATGGCCTAAACTCACCAATCAAAAGACATTGTACCTTCCATAATAAACAAAAGTTAAAAGAATTTATAACTAGAAAGCCTGCACTACCAAACATGCTCATCAAAATATTCCAAGAAGAGGAAATGAAAAACAATGATGAAAATCAGAATAGGGAGGGATTATACTAATGGAAAATCTAATTGGAAGAGAAAACAAGTCATGTTAAATACCATAAAAAAACTCAAATCAAAAGCATAACCAACAGACTAGATCTCTTGGAATAAAGAACGTCAGATAATGAAGACAAAGTATACAATCTGGAAAATAAAGTTGATCACACAGTGAAGAAAGTTAGAAACCATGCACAGAACATCCAAGAATTATGAGACACCATCAAAAAACCAAACCTAAGAGTTATTGGGATAGAGGAAGGCACAGAGTCTCAAATCAAAGGAATGAACAATCTCTTCAATGAGATAATATCAGAAAATTTCCCAAGCATTAAAAACGAATTGAAAAACCAAATACAAGAGGCTTACAGCAGTCCAGAACCCCCCCACTCCAATTTACACAGGAACCAGAACCAAAATTACAAAATTACAACAGATTTTCACCAAGACACATTACAATGAAAATGACTAGCATACAGAATAAGGATAGAATCTTAAAATGTCAGATTTGGGAGGCTATTATCTGATGTATTTCTGTGCACAGATTTCATCAGAGTTAAGACTAATTTCTTCTTCGGTAATCATTACCCATTACCCAGCCCTCTTGTGGCTGTCCTCCACCCATTTCTGTCCCCATAACCATTTCCCCTTATATTCATTCTCAACACAATCACCAATCTTATTATTCCTAAGTTGAAAATTGGATCATTGATTAGCCCCCAAAAAATTCAGTGCCTTTCTACTGATATGAATTTAAAGTCCAACTTCTGAAAGATCATCAAGTTTAAAACAGACTTCCTTCTGTGAAGAAAATATATACAGTCAGAGATAACAAAATATACTCAGAACTCTATAAAGACTGGGTGGTCTAGTGATTCTGTTCTCTCCAAAAGACCTGCTGAGACTTGGTTTGGAAGAGGAAGATTGATTTTCTAGCTTAAGTTAAACGAGAGATTGAACAAACGTCAAAAGCATAATACAGTCTTAGATTTTTCAATGTCACACCAATAAAGTTACCATCCTTCCACCTCCCTTGGCACAAATGCAGGAAAGCCTGCTGTGGGGCCTGAACAAAACAGTGACTATAAATTTACACAGCTCCTTAAACTTTCAGACTGTGTAGTCAAAGTGAATATCTGCCCCACCACAATCAAACAGACACAGATGGACATTGAACAAATGTCAAACAGACACAGATAGACAGGTTTTTTTTCCACCAGTTGAGGTTTTATTTTTTTAAGCCCTGTTTTTCAATGCAGAGACTAGGCACAATGCCTTGTATCTGAAAGATGTTTAAAGTATAAACATTTCATTATTAAGATGAATAATAGATTAGAAAGACTAAGATCATAGTATTAGCTCAATCCATTTTGAAAAGTAAAGGGGATACATTAATATTACCCCATACTAAACTTCTAGAAATTGAAAGGAAAAAATGAAAAGTGTGACAAAATGAAAACAGATACATGAAATATGTGTTCTAGCTCTCTACAGTGAAGGTAGCAGTCTTTTGTACATAATTTAACACTGAAATAAAAAAGTAATGAAAGGAGAAAACTTTTCAACTAATACAATGAGCTGTGTGTTATGTTGTTTGAAAACTCATTTGCAAATATTAGTGTTCCTTCCAACTGAACGAGACAGGTTCTTTTAACACTGTTTCTATCAGTTTTGTTCTCTAAGACCATGAAAAATTTAGCATACATAGAAATGCTTTGAGTTGAAAAACAGGAGGTTTCTTTTGAAGTACATATTCCTGGTCTCTGTTCAGGAGGTTCTTAGGAAGTTCATTTCGGTTAAGATCCAGGAATCTGTAGTTTCTGGACTCTTTTTGGAGATTCCACAGCAGTAATTCCTCACACAACACTTTGAGAAACTCTATCATAAGAAAGAGATTTTTTTGGGGGGGGATGATATGCACAGAATACATCTGGTTTATTTTTGTTGTCCTGTATAAATTATTAGTAATATCCTTTTTCTGGGGCGGAGGTTGTGGCTCAGTGGTAGAGCTCTTGCCTAGCACATGTGAGGCACTGGGTTCAATCCTTAGCACCACATATAAATAAACAAATAACATAAAGGTATTGTGTTCATCTACAACCACAAAAAAATTAAAAACTTATATAAGGGCTTTGGCTGGGGCTCAGAGGTAGAGTGCTCACCCAGCATGTGTGAGGCACTGGGTTCGATCCTCAGCACCATACAAAAATAAAATAAAGGTATTGTGTCCACCTATAACTAAAAACAAATAAATATTTTTTTAAAACTTATATAAAAATATTTTTTCTTTCTCAAAATTTTCTGGCAGATAATCTATATTAACATAGATATCCCATCATTTTCAGAACACAAGAGCATCATTGGGTAATCTCAAAGTTTAAAGATCCTGGGTAATTTGGACCAGCTTGGAAACCAGAGAAGTATTAGACTCTTTGAAGAGTACGAGAGTAAAACAACCAGGTTTAGTTACATATGTATCTTATTTACAGAAGCACCTAAAAATTATAACTTTCTACTTGAAATCCGCTGTGCTGAAGACACCTCAGTAAACCACTTAAAATTGCTTCCATGGTTTCATTACAGTCAGCCCTCACACCTGGGACTTGACTTGAGCTGAGCTATTTTCAAGTGTGAATATTAGAAGACCCATCTGAATCACAGTGTTCCATTCCTGGGTTTTTTTTTTTTTTCACCTCTTTTCAACACATTTTTAGGCTTTTCTACCTTATGGAAAAAATTATTACACACAGGACCCAGGATATAATAACTTCATTTGATTTCAGTATAACAACAATTTTCATTCTGATCCCAGGAAATCACTAAGCACTTTGGAATTAATGCAATGAATAAATGACCCCATGTTTACTATTAGTACCATCATCATACTTAGTTTTACCTATACAATATATTGGTATTGTTTAAATGTCTGCAGATGACTTTGTGATTAATAAGATAACTATATATGATATGTTCCACTTCCCTCATAGCAAAGAAAAAATAAAAGTGCGTAACCATTTAAATTTTCATTTATCACCTCAATATTCCATTTCATTATTTCAAAAACGTCTTCTCTTCCTCCTAACCATGATAAAGCTGAAAGTATCCAGAGAGCTTTGCTTCATATCATATGGTTAATAATGGTGGCTCTTGACTATTATTGGAATAGAAACTCAGGTGTCAGTTAAGACTCTGTAACCAATACTGGCAGTTGAAAGCCCAGAGGGATAACCGATACTGCAGAGAAAACCTAGGTGATCCAAAGAGGTCTTTTGCTTTAAGGCTCTTTTCTGTCATCACTGATTGGGCAGTAATATGTCAAGGCTTACTAAATTTCTTCAAATTCAGATTCACTGAATTTGGGCTCAATAATGGGAGCCAGGCACGGTGGCACACGCCTGTAATCCCAGAGACTGAGGAGGCTGAGGCAGGAGGATCACGAGTTCAAAGCCAACCTCAGCAACAGCAAGGCCTTAAGCAACTCAGAGAGACCCTGTCTATAAATAAAATACAATAGGGCTGGGGATGTGGCTCAGTGGTGGAGTGCCCCTAAGTTCAATCCCCAGTACCAAAATAATAATAATAATAATAATAATAATAATAATAATAATAATAATAATAATATGTTGCACAAAAATTGACCTAGGAAGCCAAAGTTCCATCTGCTTAACTGAATTAATACAAATCTCATCTGGGTGAAATCTTTTTTCCGTAGGAGAATTAGGAAGGAGCCATTTTTACCACTTCATTACACCTTATTTCCATTCCTCTTGTACCACCACCAAATCTGTATAGATGATGTCATGCTAACTAAAAGCTTTATTCTTAGACACAAGTTGGCTGTATATCAAACACAATTCCTTTCTTCCCGGGTATCACAATTTCCTGCTTTTCCACATATTTAGGTTTGGAATTGGTAAATTAAAATTAATTGTGTATATTTATGGAGCCAGATGTGATGTTTTGTTATATGTATACATTGTGGAAAGATTTAATCTAACTAATTAACATACCCATTCCCTCGCGTTATCATAATTTTTGTGGTTTATATATCAAAAACTTATTCTTCCTGTTTAAATTAAATATTTAATTACCCTTTAACCAACACCTCCTTATTCCCCCCCAAAACCCACCCCAGCTGCTGGTAGTCACCTTTCTATATTGTACTTCTGAGTGTGACTTCTTTGGATTCCACATAAAAGTGAATATTTGTCTTTTAGCATCTGTCCTATTTCACTTAGCATTATGTTCTCCAAGTTCAGTGTCACAAATGGTAGCATTTCCTTTATTTTAAAGGCTGGATTAAAACCCATTGTATATATCTACTACATTTTGTTCATTCATCTTTCAATGCACACTTAGGTTGAGTTTTATATCTCAGCTATTTCCTGAAATAGATTGAAGGGTATTGGTATTAGTTCTTCTTTAAAGGTCTTGTAAAACTCAGCTGTATATCCGTCCAGACCTGGGCTTCTTTTTGGTTGGTAATGTTTTGATGGCTTCTTCTATTTCCTCACTTGATATTGGTCTGTTTAACTTGTGTATATCTTCCTGACTCAATCTGGGCAGATCATATGACTTAAGGAATTATCGATGCCTTCACTATCTTCTATTTTATTAGAGTATAAGGTCTCAAAATAATTTCTAATTCTCTTCTGTTTTTCTGTAGTGTCTGTTGTGATATTGCCTTTTTCATGCCGTATGCTAGTAATTTGGGTTCTCTCTCTTCTTCTCTTCACTAGCATGGCTAAGGGTCTGTCAATCTTATTTATTTTTTCAAAGAACCAAATTTTAGTTTTGACAATTTTTTCAACTGTTTCCTTTGTTTCAATTTCATTGTTTTCAGCTCTGATTTTAATTATTTCTTGCCTTCTACTGCATTTGCTGCTGATTTGTTCTTTTTTTTCTAGGGCTTTGAGATGTAGTATGAGGTCATTTCCTTGTTGGCTTTTTCTTCTTTTAAGGAATGAACTCCATGCAATGAATTTTCCTGTTAGTACTGCTTTCATAGTGTCCCAGTTTCGATATGTTGTGTCTGTGTTTTCATTTACCTCTTAGAATTTTTTAATGTCCTCCTTGATGTCTTCTTTAACCCATTGTTCATTCAGTAGCATATTGTTCATTCTCCATGTGGAGTAAGAATTTTTCTTCCTTATTTTACCATTGATTTCCAATTTCATTCTGTTATGATTGGATAAAATGCATGGTAATATCTCTACTCCTTTGTATTTGCTAAGAGTTGCCCTGTGGCATAACATATGGTCTATTTTTGAGAAGGACCCATGTGCTGCACGGTCCCTAAGCCACATGCTTGTTGTTTAAACAGAAAGGGGGAGATGTTGAGAGCCACAGCCAAAGGGGCCCCAGCAAACTTCCAGCTGCCAGCAAACTTCCAGCTGCCAGCTGATGATTGGCTCACAGCGGCCCCAGCAAACTTCTAGCTGCCAACTGATTGGCTCCTCTGTGGTGATGCTCATTGGGTTGTTTCCCTGCCCTTTCAGACCACGGAGCTGCTCACTGGGGGACTTTTTTGGCTCCGCCCATGCGACCCAGCCAATCGGCCTCAAGAGCAGGAGGAGGGGGGTAGGTTGAGAGGCTTGTGGGAAGCTGGTGGTGGCAGTTGGGCTCTGAAGGTTTTCCTGAAGAGTTGTGTGGTGTGGTGTGTGTGTGTTCTAAAAATAAAGTTCGTTTCTTTTGACAAGTGGCTCCTGAATTGTGCCCAGCCAGAGTGCCACATGACACTATTTGATTTTAAATATATATTACAAAGCTCTAGTAATCAAAACAGCATGATACTGGCATAATAACAGACCAATGAAATAGGATAAAGAGCCCAGAAATAAACCCATTCATTTACAATTAACTGACTTTTTTTCTAAGTTTCCAAGAACACACAGTGGGGAAAGGAGAGTATGTTCAACAAATATTGTTGGGAAAACTGTATATTCACACACACAGCAAAAATGAAATTACATCTCAACTTACTTCATATAAAAAAAATCAACTCAAGAGGCTGGTGGTATAGTTCACTGGTAGAGTGCTTGCCTAGCATGCATGACATCCTAGGTTCCATCCCTAGCAGGGCAAAAAAAAAAAAAAAAAAAACCTCAAAATGAATTAAGGATTTAAATGTAAGACCTAAAACATCAAACTACTGGAAGAAAACATAAGGGGACTGTGACATTGTTCAGGGCCAGGATTTTTCGTATATGACCTCAAAATCCAGGCAAAAGCAAAAATATGCATAAGAAACTTTGTTACATCAATTTTTCAAAGAAGGTTTCTTGGTTTGATGTAAGGAGCTTCTACACAGCAAAGGAAACAACAGAGTGAAGATAGAACCCCATATTGGGAGATAATATTTGCAAACCACAATCTAATATGGAGTTAAAAGCTAATATAAGAAACTCAAGAAAATAAATAATCTTATTTTAAAATGGGGGAAAGACACAGATAGATGCTCCATAAAAGGCATACAAATGGCAAACAGAGAAAATACTCAACATTGCTAATCATCAGGGAAATGCAAATTTAAAGCACAATGAGATATCACCTCATACATATTAGAATGACTAGCCTCAAAAGGACAAATGAAAATAATAGAAGTATTAATGAAGATGTGAAGAAAAGTGAATCCTTGCACATTTTCAGTGAGTCATTCTGGAAAACAGTATGAAGACTTCTCAAAAAATTATAAATAGAACTACTATGTGATCCGGCAATCTCACTTCCAGGTATAGATCCAAAAGGAGATCAAACAGTATGTCCAAGAAGTATCTGCCTTCCCATGTTCACTGAAGCATTTCTCACAATAGTCACATTCTTAATAGCATTTTTACTGAACTGCCCACCCAGAGGGGCAATTTGAATCATCCAAGGACAATTTGAAACACTAATAGCTAATGCACCCATTTCCAGGTACTAGACACCACCTCAAGCACCTAACAAATCTTAACAAATTGAATCTTTTCAAGAACTACATGAGGAAAGTACTATTAAACCCTAGATGATAAATTCATACAACTAGCAAATGTCAGAGATCATATTCAATCCAGGCCCTCTGTCTCCAGGGTCTATGTTCTTAACCATTAGAAAAAAGTACTTCTTCAGCTTGAATATCACTTACATAATATACCTTAAGTAGAGACAAAGTGAAGAGCCATTTAGTTAACTTTATCCAAGTCACAGTGCATTGTGGTAGCAGAGTTCAACCTAACACCCAACTAGGGCTTCATAGAATAGTATTATGTTATAGGAATCACCATGTAATTGAAATCTGGGCATAAGTCTTCATATTATTTAGCCTCATTATTTCTTATTTTATTAAATGAAAGGCTTTTATTTTCTCATCCTCAACTTGTTTGGGGTTTTTGTCCTTAGTACACTGATTTCCCACTTACCCTTCCAAAATAATGTTGCTTTTCAAATGTAAAAATATACATGTGTCTCAATTTACCTAATAATGTATATTTATGCCCAATCCTTTATTGAATGAGGACAGCATAAATAAATCAAAGTGTAGTTTTTAAAATGAATAAATATGTAATTGATAAACAAATAAAGTAACTGCTTCTTAACATAATGCCAGTGGTTAGTGCCAGAAAATCATCCCAACTCTAAGAAAAAGGCTATTCTTCTGCTTAGGGGATATCAAATATATTTCGTTGCCTAGAATATGCTCATAAGTTTTAGCTATGTATAGTTTGAAGACACCATAATGATATTATGGCCCCTCACATGTATAAATATGTACTTGTCCCTCAGAATCTGTGTGAGATTAGTTCTAATACCTCCTGTGGGTACCAAAATCTGCAGATGCTTATATGCCTACATAACATGGCATAGTATTTTAATATAACCTATGCAAATTCTCCCTCATATATACTTTTTATCATCTCTAGATTACTTATTATACCTAATACAGTGTAAATGCTATGTAAATAGTTGGTATATTGTTTAGGGAATAATGACAAGAAAATGTACATATTCAGTACAGATGCAATTATTTTATTAATATTTTGATCTGTAGGGTTGAACCTGTAGATACAGAGGGCCAAGAATATTAATTTAAAGAAAGATTTATTTCGACTCATGATTTCAAAGGTTTCAATCCATGTTAACTTGGATCCATTGTTTCTGGGTCTGTGGTGAGGCACAACATCATTGGAGAAGGCGGTATGCATGTGGTGGCGCAAAGCTTTTCACCTCATGGCAGAGAAGAAGTGAAGAAAGCTCACTTTTATAGCACAGCCCCTTCTCCAAAACCCATTAAGCTAGCAATCTATTAATGGATTAATCCGTTCAGGGGGTCAGAGACCGCATTATCTAATTACTCCCAAGGACCTACCTCTGAATTTCACTGGGGACAAAGCCATCAACAAATGAGCCTCTGAGAAACTCTTAATATCTAAACCTTAGAAGCCTCCTATATTTTTACAGCTGTGCAGAAACTCTCATCCCAACATTACTCAAGGTTCTCTAGGGGAACAGAACCAACAGATACATACACAAGCATGTGCATGCATGCATGTGTGCACACACACACACACACACACAATTCTAGAAAGGATATTTATTACATTGGCTCACACAACCAGAGGTTGGATAGACCCACAATGGCTATCCACAGGCTGGAGAGCTGGAGGAACAGGTAGCTACTCAGTCCAAGAAGCTGGAGCTTCAGAAGAAAAGCCAATAATACACACCTCCAATCCAGGACCAAAGACTCCAAAACTCCATGGTTAGAGTTCACTTTGGAAGAGTGAAGGAATTGGAGTCCAAAGTACTCAGGTGATCACAGCAGCCAATCATTCCACATTACAATCATTTCTGGAAACACCCTCATTAACACACCCAGAAGCCTCTTAGACATCTCTTGATCCAATCAAGTGATAATCCAAATTAGCCATCACAAGCCCATACCTTGTCTTCTTGACACAAAAACATAACTTTATACATGACTGGATTTATAAATAAAAACAATAACAAGGCAACAATCCTGACTTACGAGATATAACTATCCTTTGCATAACCAAAAATGCACTAGTTACTTCCTCAGAATAGGGTGCAAAAACTTTGCGTGATGCTTGCTATTCTGAAATCCCACAACTTAAATACTATAATGTCACTTTAAGTACTGACATTGTCAATATTACATCACATAATAAAGAATAAAAGGAGATAAACCATTATATCCTCTTAATAAATGTGTATATACACAAACATTTTCTTAACAAAATTGGAAACAAATATTTGCAGTGATTATATTTCTCATTTCCATAACTGGTGATGAGGCCATGGTTGATATTGATAACTATCTTCTTCTACTACCCATTCTGAATTCCTTTTGCCTTTAGCAAAGTACATCAACAGTCTTGGTTCTTTACTTGGAGGAGTGCATTAGCTATTAGTGTTTCAAACTGTCCTCAGATGATTCAAATTGTCCCTTCATTCCTGAAGGGTCTGAGACATTTTTCATCCTGCCTGGATTGAGTGGTTGCAGTTTCTTAGTGAACTTAATAAAAGGAAATGGTGATACTAAGACACACTTAGGGAGTATTCTCCAGGCATACTCTTCCTTATCTCCATGGTGGAATAATGTCTAATTTCCCTTTGGTATTATAGATCAATCGTCCCCACCAACACAGTAACTACCTTCTCAGGATGTTGATTCAGAGCCATGAGGAGCCTAAAGTAGCCAGGAGACCACCTTGCTACAGCCCTGAAAGGTATTGCCACCTAGCTGGCACTGTACCTGCATCTTTAAAAGGCCATTTCACCATTCTATGTAAGCAACTGCTTCAGGATGATGGGAGACATAAGACCGAGTGAGTCCCATGAGCAAGAGCCCACTAGGGTATTGTTTTTGTTTGGCAATAGCTTTTTCTTGATTCTTTTTAGTTATACATAACATTAAGATTCATTTTGACATAATTATCAAAGTAGGGGATATAATTTGCTCTAATTCAATCCCAAGTACTTTCCCTCTCCTCCTCCCTCCACCTATTCCCTTCCCTCTACTCTACCAATCTTTTTGCTATTTATTTACATTTTTTGTTTGTTTTTGTTCCAGGAATTGAACTCAGGAGCACTCCACCAGTGAGCCACATCCCCAGACCTATTTTATATTTTATTTAGAGACAGAGTCTCACTGAGTTGCTTAGCATCTTGTTGTTACTGAGGCTGGCTTTGAACTCCCAATCCTCCTGCCTCAGCCTTCCGAGCAGCTGGGATTACAGGCATATGCCACGGTGCTCAGTTTTTAATTAGTGTCTTGTGGATGTACATAATGGTGGCATTCACTGTGATATATTTATGTACGTTCATAGGAAAGTTAGGTCAGATTCATCCCACTGTTCTTCCCTTATCCCATCCCTTCTCCTGAACCTCTTTGGCTATGAAGTGAGTTCCCTGGTCAAAAGCAATGCTGTGTGGAATACCATAATTATAGATAAGTCATTCTTTAGTCAACAGATAGTGGTTTTGGCAGAAGTGTTATATGAAGGAAGGCAAATTCATACCAACAGTAAGTGTCTATTCTAGTAAGGACAAACTGCTGCCCCTTCCATGATGGAAATAATCCAATGTAATCAACCTGCCACAGGGCCACTGGCTGATCACCCCAGGGAGTGATACCATATAGAGGGCTTAGTATTGGTTCCTGCCAGTGGCATAGCCAGGTCAGCCTTGGTGAGTGAAAGTCCATGTTGCTGAACTTATGCATAGCATCCACCACCACCATAGCCACTTTGTTCATGAGCCCTTTGGGTAATGACAGGGATGGCTGGGGCAAGAGGTTGACCATTATCCACAGACTGAATCATCCCATCCACTTGATTATTAAAGTCCTCCTCTGCAGGTCAAATATCTTCACTTACCTCTTCTACAAATGTCTTTATCATCAAATTTCCAATCCTATTCTTTAAAGATCCCTGAACATCCAACCAAACTATTGGCTACAGCCCATGAATTGGTGTACAATTGCACATTTGGCCAAGCAAAATGCACAACTAGATGCACTACCCAAAGTTCTGCCCACTGTGAAGATTTCCCTTCACCAATGTCCTGCCATCCCAGAGAGGAGAAATAGTGCTGATGCTGTCCATTTTTGGATGATAGCTGCATATTGTGCAGAATCTTCTGTAAACCAGGCCCTAGTATTCTCTTCCTATGTTAACTTATCATAATGTACTCGCCATGAGGCCACATGTTGATGCTGGGAAACAGAACCAACAGGAAATGGAGATATAGATGATTCTAAACAGGGGATTCATTAGATTTGCTTACAGGAGCAGAAGATGAAGAGTCCCACAACGGTTATCCACAAACTGGAGAGCTGAAGGAACCAGTAGCTGTTCAGTTCAAGAAGCTGGAGCTCTGAGAAAGGAAGCAAAAGACCAATGAGTTAGTCCCAGTCTAGAACCAATGGCCTGAAAACTCCCTGAGTCCGCTTGAGAGAGTAAAAGAGCTGGAGTCCAATGTCTTCATGTGACCTCAGCAGCAATGGAAGCACCAGCTCAAGAAGAACAGAGCTTGTGTCTGCATCAGATTCCTGGTTCTTTCACTTTTTATTATTTTTATTTCTTAGTTAGTTGGACACAATACATTTATTCCATTCATTTATTTTTATGTGATGCTGAGGATGGAACCCAGGGCCCTTTGCTAGGCGAGTGCTTGACCGCTGAGCCACAACTCCAGCCCCCACTTTTTTCTTTATTCAAGACCCCAATCTATTGGACTGTGCTGCTCACATTTGGGAGGGGAGATTTCCCTCTTGATTGGCTATTCTACATCCAATCATTTCTGGAAACACCCTCAAATGACACCCCTAAAAGCCTTTTAACCTGAGGTATCTCTTAATCCAATCAACTTGAGCAGAAACTCTTTGATCCTCAATTGTGAAATTTTGAATTATGCTTTTCTTTTTCTATGTAATTGTTTTATGGTATGGTATGCAATACTCTCTGTGGGATTAAACATAGTAGAGCAGAGCATAAGTGGCAACCTTAACTTTAGAAGTACAGCCCTTCATGTCCTACATGTACACAAAGCAAACCACTGAAGCCTAGGAGATAAATCAGTTTGTTTAAGGAATTGAAAAAACAAACATAATTAGATACAGATGTGCAATCTGCATACAACTTGACAAAATTTGGTTTGGAAAACACACGTGTTTGATATTAAATAGCTCATCAATGGAATGATACTCTGAAAACAGGCCATGATTTCTAAATAATCTCACTCTATTTTTATATCTGAATTGATAAAACCTGTAAGCCAAAATAAATTTGATACAAAGCAGCTGTGTGTACAGAAATAAGAAATAGTTGAAACCTTTTATTAACCTCACATTTTGATAGAAAAGGACAGTGGTATTATGTGAATGACAAGCTTCCCAAGGGTATGCAGAAACCTGGATCCTTGAAGAAGGGGAAAGTATTGTCAGGGTAGGAACTGTGGCTATATTCCATGCCACTGGAAAGAAATAGTTCTTAATGAAACACACATGGTATCTGTTCCTGCCCATTGTGACAAAATGAAAATACAGTTAACTTTACCAGAGTAAAAGAGAATAGGAGTGACTGCGTATGGGAAAAGTAAAGAGAACTGCCAACCATATTAATTCTCATTAATTTTTCTCAAAAGTATACATATATCAAAACATCATGTTGTGGGGCTGGGGTTGTAGCTCAGTGGTACAGTGCTTGCCTAGCACATGTGAGACACTGGGTTCTATCCTCAGCATCACATTAAATAAATAAATAGATGGATAAATTAATTAAATAAAATAATTCCAAAAAATATTCCAAAAATATATAAAATTTTTACTTGTCAATTTAAAAATAAATTAATAAAGAAAAAAGAAATGCATTACAATCAAATTAAGATTATGATATTTAAAACATAAGAGTTATTAAGAAATGTAAGTGGTACACCTCTGCAATCCCAATGACTGCAGAGGCTGAAGCAGAATGAGCACAAGTTTGAGGCCAGTCTCAGCAACTTAATAAGACTGTCTCAAAAAATACAAAAGTGTTGGGGATATAGCTCAGTGGTAAAACACCCTGGGAACCTTTGGAACCAAGAAAAACATGGAATCATTTTCCTCCTCTCTATGCATTTATACCACTAGCCAGAATACTGGATCCATTAAATCTGTCCCTAATTTTTTTCTTTCATTTTCTTTTTCTCATGTTCCTCCTTTACTTCACTTAAAACCACACATGTGATTTTTAATTTTTCAAAAGTTTCTTCCCTATTTTTACCTTATTTTTCCTGCTTCTCTCTTTGATTAAGTTCAACAATATGTCAGTATTAGCCCAAATTTAATACTAATTAGATTGCAGCTGTCACTTTTTTCCTCCATCCTATGTCATATGCAATTTATACTTTTACCACTAGGTGGTACTCCAAGTACACATTAGATCTGCTGTTGTTCAGTGACTTTTTCCTACTATGACTAAAGCTTATCTGAAAAGAAACAGCATTTAACATTTTTTTCTAATGTGGTTGATGAATTCCAAAGACTGTTAATTTGAATTATAACTGAGTGTAATGCTAGCTATGCTATCTGGGGTTTAGTACAAACCAGCATGTTTAAGAGATAAGGGTCCTACCTCTCACATATACAAATAGAACTGGCTTGGTTAGTCATATTTAATGATTAAAAAATGGACAGAAGAAGGCTATCAATCAAAACAGTCCAGAAGAGCTAAAGTGAACTAGAGAGGTCACTGGAGGAATACTGCCTAGGCAATATTTCTCGGTTTAGAGTCTGAATTTTAAGTAATTATAAAAGCAATGAAAAAGGCTGAAGATTTTGTTATTAACCACTTTAAAGAAAGTGTAATCAGGACACAGACAATAATGAAGCAAGATCACTGCATAACAAGATGGAACAAAATTGGAAGCAGTTGAACATATATATGCTGGATAAGAAATAATATAATTATACATGGAAAAGTTTTGACTAAGCTATCTTATTAACTTCTAGTATGAGCACATGGTATTTAATATCCAAAACTTGCTGTATAAAATATATTCCTTCCTTAATTTTCATTGATGCTTTAATATAAATCAAGCACGAAACTTGGCATTGGAGATATACACTCAAGACATTTACAGGAATATTACCCTACTCACCCCTCAATATATTTGCACTAGCTATCAACACAGAAAGCCCCTGGTAAATTGTATCTAAGAGGCCACTAAATTTACTATCTGTAAATATACTGAGTTATAAATTCTGTGTTACTCAGCAATAAAACTGCCTATAGTACAAATGATATTCTACTAATATTGAATCTGTATTGGACCTCTGGATAGTTCTTTATTTCAATTTTGATTTCCAAATGTAGGTTTATTTTTTAAGATAAGTAGCACTCTAATCAATGTTACAATTAATGGATTTTGATATATTCCTTTATGTTATTTTTAAGATCCATAAAGTTACCTCAGAAAAAAGCAAAAGTCCAGCATTTGAGGTTTCCAGAACCAATTTCAACTCTCTTATTTCCAAATATTATATCTGGAAGTTCTGTGCAAGTTTTCATTTAAAAAAAAGTGTGTGTGAAAAGAACAAACATAGATAAATCTTGTAGTGGATTGAAGAGTGTCTCCCAAAAAATATTCATGCTCACTCAGAATTTTGGAATGTGACCTAATCTGTAAATAGGGTATTTATAAATAAAGTAATTAGCTACAGATCTCAAGATGAAATCATCCTGGACTGAGGGCTGTTGAGAGCCATCAGTGAGCTATGTGTGGACTACACTGGCATTGCAACCAATGAATAGGAGAATCTGGTATCTGGAAATGTCCAGTGGAAACTTCCTCTGGCCAAGACCACCCAGACACATGTGAGCCCTATTCTGCTCTGCCTGCTCCCACGCGGAGATGGGGTGACATGCTACAGCCACACAGCCTCTCAGAGATAGGTGCAAGATGCCAATCAACCTGCTGACTGCAAGACATCAGGAAGTAAGACTCCACTCCTGAAACCTTATCCCTGCATTTGATGTACTCCCTTAAATAAACCACGGGAGCCATTTTCTAATAGTCCAGCTCTAGCTCCCTATCAGGTGCTCTGCTTCAAAACTATAATGCTGACTCTGTCTTTTGTTCTTCATTAAATATTCCTGACTTATTTTCTCTGGTGGTTTATACCCTCCTGGGCAGGAAAAGGGAACCCCTGGGGAGGCACTGGCAGCCTCCCAGTAGAGGGCAGGTAATAAATCCAATGACTGGTGTCACTGAAAGAGAAAAGAAAGGGAAACCTGGATACAGAAAAACAAACAAAGGAGAGAGTGACATGAGACAAAAGCCATGTGAAGACAGAGGCTGTTAATCACATCATGCTGCACAAACCAGGGCACACTAAAGATTCTGGCAACCACCAGAAACAAAGAAAGGGACATAGAATGGTTTCTCAGAATCTCCAGGAGGGACCAGTCCTGCCAACTCCTTGGTTTTGGACTTCTGGTCTCTTGAACAATGAGAAATAAAACTGCTACCATTTTAATTCACCAAATTTGTGCCAATTTGTTTTGGCAACCCTAAGAAATTAAGAAAGATACCAAGAATAATTTTACCTCAACTTTACCTTGTAAACTCAGTAGCAAAATCAGTGATTCCCACATATTTTATAATATCCTGAAAACAGAAATAGAATGAATAAATATTATCCTGAATAAAGAGTATTCCAAGTTATACCACAAATTCCTTTGGCCTTTTCTTCAACATTTCCTCTTCATCATTGCTGATGCTTTGGGAATACCAGGCCCAAGGTAACTCATGACTGGTGCTATTTAATGCCAGCTCATAAATGGTCCTATTCATGCCTACCTGGTACCCTCAGGACTGTAACAAGAGCCAGGGGTTATGGGAAGGTCTGGCATTGATTATGGCTTGTATATTCAAGCACTTCCTAAAAGATATAGTAGGTCAAGATACATAGAAAGCAATCAAATAAGAATTCCTAATCAGAGCTAGATTGAGGGTAGGAAGAAAATCTACCTGTGAAAGACTTTTCTCCTTTTAAACTATAGATATTCTTGACTAAGGAAGTGGTATAGTTTGGATAACTGTCCTCCAAAGGCCTAAGTGCTAAAGACTTGGTCCCCAGTTCATGGCAGTATTGGGAGTCTTTTAAAGAGCGGCCTAGTAGAAGCAAGTTAAATTAATGTGGACATGCTGATGAAGAGGATATTGGGATCCTGATTCCTTTCTCCCTCCCTCTTTCCCTCTTTCCCTCTTGACGTGACCAACACATATGCAGTTTCCACTGTCATGCATTCCCACCAGGACATACTGTCTTCCCACAGGCCCCAAAGCAACAGGGCCAACTGACAATAGACTGAAACTGTGAACAATAATATACCTACAAAATTATCTACACCATGATACTGAAAGAAAGAAATATCAAAGGGTTTTGGAAACATGATGGTATTGTTTCTGCAAAAATATTCTAATAATTGAAAGAAATAATTAGAAAATGTATAAAATATAATCTGTTACCTCACTGAATTCTAAGATAGGACAATTTTTCCCTGTCAGTTTTCTTTTCCCATTAAAGTCCTTTCTGTCCCAACTCCCAACCCCACTTTCAGAGATCTCCCTTAACCACAATTATGATTTCCAGCTTCAATGTGCATATTCATGGCTAATTTCATACCTAAGCCATCTAAAATCTTATTAGTGATATGTAAGTCTGCTATGTATTACTGCAGTGAAATACCTGAGACAGGCTAACTTAATACAGAGAAAATGTTTATTTAGCTAA
This sequence comes from Ictidomys tridecemlineatus, assembly GCF_052094955.1. Lineage (NCBI taxonomy): Eukaryota > Metazoa > Chordata > Mammalia > Rodentia > Sciuridae > Ictidomys > Ictidomys tridecemlineatus. Next base: position 99,285,216 of record NC_135493.1, on the reverse strand, counting down.
CACTTTTGGAGACTAACAAACCAAGATATGGTGGCTTCAATTGTTTGTATTTGGCAAAGGCCTAAAGGCATCCTGGTAGGAGTATATGTTGAAGGAATATACCTCTCAAAACAGGAAACCAAAGAGAGACTTAAGCTTTTAGAAGAACTCACCCTCACAAGAATCCATGGATTCCACAAGAACTAACTTAAATACTTCTGAGGGTAGGCCCCGTCTCTTGAAGTTTCAACACTACCCACCCATACTTCCACCCTGGGGACAAAGCCTCTAATACATGGACCTTTGGGAGACAAACCACATCAAAACTATTCTAAGTGGCATTTCTATTTTATCTTTATTTCTTCTACTTCTAATGTGCTCCTTACTGAATATATAGATTGAGCTTAAAAATTTACTAGTTGTAGCTGGACCCAGTGGTGCATACCTGTAATCCCAGCAGCTTGGGAAGCTGAGAGTTCAAAGCCAGCCTCAGCAACAGCAAGGCGCTAAGCAACTCAGTGAGACCCTGTCTCTGAATAAAATACATAATAGGGCTGGGGATGGGGCTCAGTGGTCGAGGGCCCTGAGTTCAACCCCCAGTATCCAAAACAACAATAACAACAACAACAACAAAAAAAAAACATTGCTAATTATATTAGTGTTTCAACACCATGAACAAAATACCTGATAAGAACAACTGAGAGAAAAAAAAAAAGTTTATTTTGGGCTTACAATATCAGAGGTGGAGTTCCTGGTTGAGCAACTTCCATTGTTCTGGGCCTGAAGTGAGGCAGAACATTATAGCAGAAGGGCATGGTGGAGGAAAACTTCTCAGCTTATGGCAACCAGAAAGCAAAGAAATAGAGTGAAGAGTCAAGAACAAAATGTATTTCCCAAGGGCACACCCCCAGTGACCTACTTTCTCCAGCCATGCCCTACCTGCCCACAGTTACCACTCAGTAATCCATTCAAATTAGATGGATCCACTGACTAGGTTACAGCTCTTATAATATAATCATTCACCTCCAAACATCATCCCTGCATTGTCTAACATTATGAGCTTTTGGAGGGACATCTCATATCCAAACCACAACACTGTTGGTGGATACCATTTATATACAAACTAAATCCAATCTTCTTAGCCACAATTCAAGCATCTTCTTTGTATAAAGAATTTTCATTTTCACCTTTACCTTGCACAGATCCATTAAATAATCTTTATACTTTACACTTTATTTTTTTAAGATAGAGTGAGAGAGAGAGAGAGAGAATTTTTTAATACTTATTTTTTAGTTTTCGGCAGACACAACATCTTTGTTTGCATGTGGTGCTGAGAATCGAATCCGGACCGCATGCATGCCAGGCGAGTGTGCTACCACTTGAGCCACATCCCCAGCCCTATACTTTACACTTTAAAATATTAAAAAAACATTTATTTTTGTTGTCAGTGGACCTTTATTTTATTTATTTTTTTATAAATAAATAAATTTGATTTGCTGAGAATCAAACCCAGTGCCTCGCACATCCTAGGCAAGTGCTCTACAACTGAGCTATAACCCCAGCATCAAATATTCTTTATACTCTTAATAGAGTTTATATTACTAAACTTACATTACTTTTACTTTTTCAGGGAGGCTGGGGGTTATAGCTTTACCACTGAGCTATATCCTCAGCTCTTTCCTTCTTTCTTTCCATTTTTTTTGTTTGTTTTGTTTTTTGAGACAAGGACTTGCTAAATTGCTGAGGTTGACCTCAAACTTTCAATCCTCTTGCCTCAGAATCCTAAGTCATGGTGATTACAGGCATGTGCCACTGCATCCAGCTCCATTTACTTTTTAATTTTTTTTCATGCTGGGATTGAACCCAGGACCTTGCATTTACGTGAAACAAGTACTCTACCACTGAACTACATATCCAACCCTTCCATTTCCTTTTATTACTCTGTTTTAGTCTTTCTGTACTCCCACCTGCTACTCTCCCTTTTTCATAGGTACTAATAGCATATCTGTTTTTTACAGGGTAAAAACTTCCCTGATAATCTAAGATAGAATTAGTCCCTTCTTTAATAAATCCTAGTAGCAGTTGCACCTCATTCATATGATATTACATCTTTCATTGAATTTTAGTTATTTTTTGAAACAATAGAATATTCCAGATGAACAAACTTAGAAAGTGTATGTCTGTATATATCCCTAACTTGTTTGATAAAAAGAATCACCTGTATGCTGCCCCAAGTCTACTGCATCAGAGGAGGGGCTTGAATAGCTGTACTTGTAACAATGTTCTAAAAGAGTTCATGACCCCTCAAATTTGGGAAATACTAGTCAGTCTTCCCCTCATTACATACAGAGGTAACCATAATTCCTGCTATGAATATAACCACCATGCTCAAAGATCATATGGGTAATTAGAGATATCTTAAAACCTGAGGCTAAGGTAATGTGCTCTTTCTATAGCATTAACTTTTCCATGTATGATTATATGGCAAAAAAAAAAGGAATCAGGCTTTTTTATTTCTCGTGGTATTTTGCATAATAAATTGCATACAATCATTTGTTAAATACATGGTAAATTAATTTTAGGGATGTAGACTGAAGATACTTTCAATAGCTTATAAACAGGTTAATGAAATTCCATTTGATAGAAGTAGTTTCTATAATTGAAAAGAGTATTTTAAAAAGAAAAATAAATCAATACACATTTTACTTTGAATACCTACAGGTACTTTGCACTAGAAAATTCCTTCCTAGTGCTCTACTGTGACTTGTCAAGGCTATAATATATTTTAATTTCAACTTGATAACTGAGAAATGTAGATAATGAAGCTTATTTGTATTCTGTGGAACAAATAAGGAGATGTAGCACAGGCAGATGGAAAAGGTCTAGTTCCACTATAAACACAGGAGGGAGCTATGAGGTTTAAGAAGATAAAAGCCAAATTTAAAAAAAAGGCACCATGAATGTCAGTCCATATTGTTTTAGAAAATAAATTATTTTCTCTTCTGTGATACAGGATTATTTCATTCATAATTAAACTCCTAGGTTTTTGTAGTATTGCTCTTTAAAAAAAATTGTACCTTCTTGGCATTAGAATTTTTTCTGTCTGTGCTATGTCCCTGCACTTGTTGATATGACAAGCTTAAAGCCATTTGATAGAATGAAAGGAGACCATTTTTCTGTGAGTTGAATGTTTCAAGAGCACTCATCCATTTTATGAGGAACTTCTATCCCTTTCTAGTACTTCTATCTTCTCTACTTTAGATAACAGAATAAAAAATGCATATATTATAAGGGCTGAAATTCTAACAGAAAAAAATAACTATTCTTATTATCTAGCATCCTAGTTTTTAACAGAAGACTGGTAAATATAAGACACTTTACCTAGGGGCTGGGGTTCCGGCTCAGTGGTAGAGCGTTCGCCTTGTCAGTGCAGAGACCCTGGGTTCAATCCTCAGCACCACATAAAAATAAATAACTGAAATAAAGGTATTGTGTCCAACTACAACTAAAAAAATAAATATTAAAAAAAGATACTTTATCTAGAAATCAATATCAGGCATTTCACCCAAAGATAAAAGTAACTGCCAGTAAAAAAAAAAAAAAAACCTTTACCATGTACCAGTCACCATAATTATATAAACACATGTCCAACTCTTTCATTTAGTGTCCACAATATTTAAGGGTGCTTTATTTAATGGTTACAAAAATGTTATAAGAGAGGTACTCTCGTTTCAATTTTACAGATTAGGAAACTGAAACACAGAAACTGAAATTCACCAAAGTAAAATGACAATATGTAAATAAATAAGCCTTGATTCCAATTTTGATCTGCCTGACTAAATTGTAAGCAATGACATTTTGCTAATCAAAGTGGGTGTGTAGATATAGCCTTAATCTCATCTGGGAGCATGTTAGAAATAAAAGTTATCAGGCCTCACCAAAAACCTATTGAATCACAATGTGCATTTTATTAAGTCCCTGGGTGATTTCTAAGGACATTAAAGTTTTAGAAACACAATTGTAAAGGTCTAGAGTGTGTGTCTTCTTGTAGAGCTCAGTAATAATAGTAGTCCTTGCTTATTCAGAGTATATTTTCCAAGACCCCCAATAATACCTGAAACTTCATGTAGTACTGAACTATATGTACAGCTTTTCCTTGGTATTCATGGGGAATTGATTCCAAAACCCCCTCCATATAGCACAATCTGCAACTGCTTATGTCTCTCATATAAAATGGTATAGTATCTGCCTATAACCTACACAATCCCCCGTATACTTTCAATCATCTATAGATTACCTAAAACACCTAATACAATTAAAATAGTTGTTAGACTGCTAAAAAAGGTCCATGTGTTCAATACAGAGACAAATTTTTTCTATTTTTGATTCTCATATGGAACTCACAAGAATGTGGGGGGCTAATTTATGTTTATTCACACATATATGTGTATTATACATGTAATATATGCATGCATATATATGAGAGAAAGATAGATACAGGAGAGGGGGAGTTCCAGAGAAGAATGCCTCAGGAAGTTTCTTAAAGGACATAAGGAAAGAAGGAAAGTAAAAGTGAGCTTAAAATCCTCTTTTAGACTAAATTCTGTCAGTTTATTATTATCAACTTCAAATGTTATGTGTCTGGCTTTGATTTCTGGTTGTTTTTGAAATCCATATTATACCAAATGCTATGATAAAGTTTAATTTATAAATTAGGGATGGTAAGAGATGAATAATAATAACCTGAAAAATTGAACAGTCAGAACAATATATTGTGATAAAAATTATATGAATGTGGTCTTTCTCAAAATTTCATATAATACATTACTCAGACTGCTTCTTCTGAAGATGTGATAGGATACAATGTCTACGTGATGTGATGAAGTGAGGTGAATGACATAGGCATCATGATGTATTGTTAGGCTAGTACATGAGATTTATTGAATATAAGTACTTTGGTCTTATAACCAACCAAGATAGCTAAGTGACTAACAGACAGGGAGTATACACAGTGCGGATACACTGGACAAAGGAGTGATTCATGTCCTCAGTGGGACAGAGGTGAAGAGCATGAGATTTCATCACATTACTCAGTAAAGTGTATGATTTAATACTTAATGAATTACTTATTTCTAGATTTTACTATTTAATATTTTTAGTCAGCAGTTGACTATGAATAACTGAAACATAGAAGTAAAACCACAAATAATAAAGTAGAGGATATTGCATATTTGAGTAAATTTGGAAACTGATAGACTCTGTCCTTAGATAAATTTGAGTCAGGCTTTTCAGAGTTTTCTTTCTGACTATCCTTAGCAAGACTCCTGCTGGGTCAGTTTAGCACAAATAAAATCTCTTTCTACTGATATCTAACCAAATTCTTCATCCCCCCAACCTCTAGTATCTGACCATTTTTTGATTACTTTACTAAATCCCTCATTCCCCACCTTCTGTATGTAACTTATCATCCTGGTCTGCCTTTAACAACACTCCTGTCAAGTTGGTTTGCAAGAAAGCCAGATGCCTCTTACCTCAGAATTTTTTTCTGAGTTATTTTTCATCCATTGATCGCAACTCTGCTGCTTGACTACAAATTCCCACTTGACCTAGAAGTGAGAGTTAATTTCAACTTCTCTCTCCCTGAATAAAGTCTGCATTACTTCCTTTAATCTTTAATATGAGTTTTTTTTCCATAATAAAGTTTAAGAGATTTAAACTAGTTGGTTCCCTAGACATTATACTGGACCTAAAATATAATTTCTAAAGTTAAAGCTAAGCCAGGCATGGTGGCACACACCTGTAATCCCAGTGGCTTGGGAGGCTGAGTTCAAAGTCAATTTCAGCAAAAGCAAGGCACTGAGCAACTCAATGAGGCCCTGTCTCTAAATAAAACACAAAATAGGGCTGGGGATGTGGTTCAGTGGTCAAGTGCCCTTGAGTTTCAATCCCTGATTCCCCAAAATAAAATTAAAGCAAAACCTTTGATATTTCTTTTAAATAACATATATAAAAGGCTTCAATATTTCTTCAGTTTATATTTCTTCTAAAATTTTGTTAGAATGGCAAGTTTCTGGTAACTCATGACTAGCATGCCTTCATTGTTCATCATAATAAAATATTCAGGGAGTTCTTTATTAGTTTACATAACACTTTGTAAGTTACTACTTTTGGAAACTCTGGTAAGAAGGGTCCTGAATTTCTAAGGGATTCAAAGATAAACTGGTTAAAGAAATAATAATAGGTAAAATAAGACAATCTCATTCTTCTTTCTTCCCCCTCCACTTTCCTCACCAACCTCTTTCCTTTCTATATCTTACCTCCCTCAAATATGAAAATTTTTCTATTGCTTCCTTAAAGCAGACCTAGAGGTCCTCCAATATTGTTTAATCTTTTATTCATCCCCCAGGGGCATGATTGAGAAATGGAAAACCTATGGACTTTGAGAATTATCAAACTCTTATGAAAAGAAAGGGCTAACAGTTTTAGCCTGTTCATTATAACTAATGTGATACTTTCCATCCCTAAGGGAGAAGATGGTTCTAATAATAAGTTCTCTAAAACTAAAGCAATAAATTGGAATTTTGGAAAGAATTAATAGATTCTGGGGAGGCATGCCTCATGAACCTCAGGAAATTTCTTAATGGAAGTTAAGAACCGAGGAAAGCAAAAGTAAGCTTAAAATCAACTTTCAGACTAAATTCTCTGTTTATTATGGTCAGCTTCAAACGTCTTGTGTCTAGTTGAGATTTGTTCTTTGTTTCTTTACTTGTTTTAATTTTTTCATACCAGGGATTGAACTGGGGGTGCTTTACCATTGAATCACATCCCCAACCATTTTTTATTTTGAGACAGGGTCTCACTAAGTTTCTGAGACTGACTTTGAACTTGTGATCCTCCTGCCTCAGCCTCCAAAGTTGTTAGAATTATAGGCATGAGCCACCATGCCCAGCCTCTGGTTATTTTTGAAATTAATAATATACCTAATCACCAACAAAAATTTTTTTATGAAACATATTTACTAAAAAGGATAGTTGCTTGGATCTTCTAACACAATCTTAATCGTTTCAAATGATCAAGAAATATGGAAAAACAGCTTGAACATGTGCTAGGAATTAATTTCTTTCACTATTAAATTAGTTTTTAAAAAACTGAGCCAGGCGTGGTGGCCTACAACTGTAATCCCAATGGCTCAGGAGGCTGAGACAGGAGGAACTCGAGTTCAAAGATAGTTTCAGCAAAAAGCAAAATGCTAAGCAACTCAGTGAGACCCTGTCTCTAATAAAATACAAAACAGGGCTGGGAATGTGGCTCAGTGGCTGAGTACCCCTGAGTTCAATCCCCAGTACCAAAAAAAAAAAAAAAAAAAAAAAAAAAAACATTAACTAGAGTCTGGAAAACAAGAATCCAATTGCTTTCTTTAGAGTCTCTCAATCACTCATTTGTCTCCATTGTCTTCTTTCTCATTGTCTATTTTTTTTTTCTGGCAATGCCACTTTCTCTCTTTTGAAGATCTTTTGATATCAAGTAGCACAAATTGTTTACTGGTTCTACCTTCAAATTCATTATTTTTGAACTGTCAGTGAATATTTATACCATCATTTACAAGTAAGGCATAGCTAAACTTAAGACACTGTGACCATCATTTTACTATAATAAAATGTTGGGGCTGGGGTTGTGGCTCAGTGGTAGAGTGCTTGCCTAGCACGTGTGAGGCCCTGGGTTCAATTCTCAGCACCATATATAAATAAATAAAATAAAGGTCCATTGACAATTCTCTCTTTCTCTCTTTCTCTCTCTCTCTCTCTCTCTCTCTCTCTCTCTCTATATATATATATATATATATACACATAATGTTGGTGCTTAGCTCAAATAGGTGATATACTGATTTGGTTCAGCTGACGTAGATAGGATCATGGACAAATTTTTAATAATTACTTGTGAGTCCAGGTAAAGGGAAAACCATGAATTCAGTGAGTTGTATTTCTCAGCAGTTTTTACGTATTAATTTTTAAAAATCAGTAACAGTGTTTGAAGAATGAGTCAACAACTTTTTTGATGAGAAATAAAACTCATTTTTAATGCATTGTCATCTTCTTTTCTTTTTTTCATGTTGTTAATAAGATATTGACTGGAAGAAAAAAACTTCAGTAATCTTCAAATCACTTCATTATTAAGATTATAAACTGAGGCTGAGTGTGGTAGAACATGCCTGCATGCCTGTAATCCCAGCTTGAGAGGCTGAGGCAAGAGAATCAAAAATTCAAAGCCAGCCTCAGCAATTTAGTGAGGCCTAAGCAACCCAGTGAGACCATGTCTCCAATAAAATACAAAATAGGGCTGAGTCTGTGGCTCAGTGGTTAATCACCCCTGGGTTCAATCCCTGGTATCAATCCCTGGTACAAAAAAAAAAAAAAAAGATTAAGAAGAAAGTAACATTAAATATAAAACAATTTAAATATTATGTTCTATTGATGCAGCATCTGATATATAGATATATATATAGAGAGAGAAGAATTTCTCCCATAATCATCACACCACTGATTAATCAGGCCTAAGATTGAAAACATTAGCTGCATGCTATTTTGATCATACTATGAAATAAATTATGATCTTTATATCTACTTTTTCATGAAAGTACTATTGGGACAACAGAAGGAATATCAAATCCAAACCATTTTTTTTGCCTCAGTGGATAAGATTTATATTTTTTTCCAATACAGTTCTTGAAGTATGACAACAAACATAAGAAGTCATAAATTGTCATCCAAAACTATAACAGAAGACCAAATTCAACTTTGGCATTGTAACAGACCCTGATAAATAATCCAATTCATCTAACTGACAAATATGAGTTGATAAGGCAAACTCCAAGTCTTTCAATATAAGGATTTAATTTAGAGAATACAAACCTGAATAGAGTGAGAAAAATTCAGAAAGGATTCAGAAAGACTCTCAGGATTGTATTATGACAATGTTATTCATCAGGTTTGATCTAACTTTTTCCTCACTCAATAATTCTTTAAAATATAACTACAAATTCAGCTGAGTTAAAGGGTAGGAAGTTAATTTCAATAAGAACAAGGACTTCAGGGGCAACACAAACAAAACAGTCAAACAACAAGAATAAAATGTCCTAAAAGATCTCTCTTGCAATATGAAGCACTTGTTTTAAATTATCAATCAGGAAACATAGGGGCTTAGAGTTACCTTCTTATTGTGAATATGTTAGTATAAGATAGTGTGGACTCATAATCTGTTAGGGAGGCAGGACTAACATAAAAGATGTGTTAGTAATTCTGTTTGCTGACACCTTCTGCTTCATTTTATGCTCATCTCTATACTGTTGCCTTAGAAGATTGCCCTATTCAAACTGCATATCTCACGTTCCCTTGTTAGCTTGTATTTGAGTTAAGCCAAAGAGGAACATTAACTGGAATATAAATGAGGAAAAGAAAATTTGGGGGATAACACCACCACTCCTTCCACATTATGACATCTTGAGCAATTGCTGAATCCCTATGTAATTAGTTTTCCCAGTGGGCATGCCCATTTCTAAGACACTTGCCCTTCTGCTTTAGAGGTGGTAAAAGCTTCATGCTATTTCTCCTCTCTGAATATCAACCATTACTTATTCTTTTTCTTAACTGGCATGCATCTCTTTAGTAGCCCATTCATTAAAGTTTGCTCAACTGAAATATATGGGGTAAACATTTTCTGTCACTACGTGACATATAAGCAAGGAGCAGACACAGAACAACAACAAAATTATTTTGTGATTTAAAAAAATAATGAATTTGGACTTTTCAATATATTGGAATATATAGTTTATATAACTATGCATGGATGTTGTTGAAGAGGGGGAAATGTTTTCTTTGGTGAAACGCTCTTATGAAATGCTGATGCCATAAATGTTAGGCAAATATTTTTGTTTTCTATCATTCAGTTTTTTAATATGTTAACATTCTCTGTCAGTTGCTAAGAAAGATTAGTATATTTAGCACTTTCCAAATATAATTCAACACAAATATGATTTTCCCAAAGCATTTCCTAAGACTACGAATCCTCTAACTATATTAAGAAAAACACTGGGTGAGTCTGCTGAGGGTTCACAGAACGATAGGTTTTGTGACTTGAATATTTCCCAAGAGAACTCTCTTAGATATTTTTCTCCAAGAATTCACTAGGAAACAATTCTGTGAAATATATGCAGGTCCCCCCCACCACCACCAGGACTAAAGAGTCTTGATGCAAACAAATCATAGACCTGCCCCAAGATAATTAATGTACTGCTGAGCATTGCAGTTGACTATGGCAACAAGGCAATAAGAAAGCTATGACTGAGAAAGGATAATCCCACCTAGAACTAAGAATTGAAAAGACCTGGAGGGGATCATCACACTCCAGGATTATATTTGGGGTTTTTACTAGTTCTGGTTCAAAAGTCTGAAGTCATCAAAAATTTGGAAATGTAACTAATTAAAATGTAACTAAAATACAATTTTTGAATTATATTTGTAAATATTACTTTTAAATGGACTTCAAATACTTGTATATATTGATCAGCATATTTTCTCTCAGGAGAAATATTTTCTTGGGAAGCCAAAGCACAATTTTAAGGTTATTTTGTGGCATGGAATTGGAAAAAGGGGAATACTTGAAAAATCTTAATGACTAGTATATATCCATCTCCAAGGCACAGATATATCTACCTCTAGAGTAACACTCCTTGCTCACAGAATGGAGATGAAAACATTATCCAATATTTATCTCTTATTTTCTGTTTTCATATAAATAATTGTTTTATATTGAAATACTGTTTGGTGAATAGTCTTTCTTTAGTTTATTCTGTCAAGTACTTACTGTACTTGCTTGTCAAGGAAGAAAAAAATCACAATGTCTGTTTTACGTATAATCATATTCATTTGCTTGACAGTGTGGCTCAATGTTCAATGACTGATGGATAAATTGGTTTATTCACATATCAGTTTGTGTAATCAACTGCTGAATGAGATTTTGGGATTGTATCTATATCCTAAATGTAAAAATTCATATTTCTTCTCAGACAAATATGTTAACTTGATAATTTAAATCTTATAAAATTGTTTTAGTTCTGTATCTTTACATTATTGATCTCTACTTTCCCTAACAACACTATGCAGTACAGTACTTTTTCCAATTTTTAAAAATTTTTTAAAAAATTTTAGTTGGACACAATATCTTTAAGTATTTATTTACTTGATGTGGTGCAGAGAATTGAACCCAGTGCCTCACTCATGCTAGGCAAGCACTCTAGCACTCTAGCACTGAGCCACAACCCCAGCCCTCCAATGCCTTTTGATATAAAGTTTTCTAATGCTCTACATCAAGTAAAGTTTCTATAGCAATCAAAGAATACATTTAACCAATCATTTTAATTCTTTCATGTACTAGGTAAACAGAATATATGGTATCTAAAATAGTCCTGTACACATCATGTAGAACCACAAGAATGGAATCTTAAATAATAGAATAAGTCATACTCTGTGTGTATAATATATCAAAATACACTCTACTGTCACGTATATCTAAAAAGAAAAAATGGCTAAAAATATATAACAGTCCTATACACATAGTAGTAAGCCTACAAATATGTCAAAGAAGCAGGAATATTGTACAAGGAGTATAAAATCCTTAGGGAGAACTTCATAAAGTATAGAATGTTTTATGACTTGCAAATACACAATATTCATTGAGGGTGACCCATAGTTAATAACATATTTTGTACTTCTCCCAATCACTATCAAACCCATACTGGTGTGTAATGAACATAATTCATGATAAAAGATGCAACTATTTGATCAAATGTAACTCTAAAATTTTTAATCTTCCAGTTTTAAGATGTGAAACTTGATGTTTTTATACACAGATACTCATATATTATGAAATAATCACAACAATCAAGCAAATTAACATATGCATCACCTTCATATAGTTATCATTTTTGTTTTTGTTTTTGTTGTTATTATAGCCAATTTTTAAAATGGAAATTACATTAAGTAGACTTCCAGTCATCAGAAAGTATATTGGGTAAACTAATGAGGAAGCAATAAGGTCTATGAAACTGTATAATATTCAATTACATAATTTGGAATCACAGATCACGACACCTTTAACTCATATTTTCAAGCAGCCTATAACAGAGTAGGGGACCTATACAAGTTTGTGATTAGAGTTCATACTCTATAGATGACTCTCAATCTCTCTTTGCCTGTTAGTGATATAGAATAGAGAGATAATGTGGTGGGAACATGAAGTTAGGGAAATAATTTTATAAACTGGGCCGACTGTGCTGATCCCCACATGCTGTCATTAAAAAAAAGAAAAAGAAAAAAAAACAATTTACCTATTGCTCTGCCTGGTCAACAGGATATGTTACATTCCACATGAAACTACCTGTTATCTGCAGGAGACATACAGGCCCTAAACACCAATAAGAAGAGTACAAGTTATCTTGAAGGGAGGTGAGGGGGACTTTTGTGACTCTTAATACAGACCAGATCCCAGAACTCAGGGAGATGAGAATAAATCCCCGTAACCATTGAATCTGTAAGAACAGATTTCACGAAAAGACCTAGAGTTGTCATGCAAAGTGTAGATTTGGAAGTCCGATATCATCCTGTTTTCAGTCAAAAGTCGAGAAGTGGGCCCAGGTGGTACTCTCTGGAAATGGCCTTGGGACCCTAATAAAACTGGAGGTCAGGAGGCACAACATACTTCTCCTCTTTTAGAGGACACCCCAGGCCCCCCACGCCTCCAACCCCCATTCTCAAGAGTGTCCCCTTTTCCCTTTTCCTATCCCTTCTAATAAACTCACGCCTGTTACTCTAAGTGACATGTCTGAAATCTTTTGGGCATGATTGTAAGAATCATGGTTTGAAAAGGGAGGGGGAGGGTCTCTGCTCTGCCTCCATTTCAGGAAAGGGTTCTACCCTGTAACAGTAGTATTATCACCCTTACCAGATTAAACTTTGTTTGACTTTTGATTGTCTTTTAAAATATGAATAAAATATGAAAATATTCATATATCTGGCATATATGAATCATTGTGAAAGTACTTCAGGTCAGAGAGTTATATCTTTACATATATAAAACTGAATGCTTAGATTTATATGGGTAAAGTCACAAAATGATCATGTCATGATTAAGATCACATTTTTAAACATTGGTATGTAGTCATCTCTCAAGTGGTCTGAGCTCTAGTGATGGGCGGGGTTCTGTGTAACATTCTAAAATCTCTAAGCACCACAGGCATAAGCCAACTGACAAAGAGGCGGAGCCAAAGGCACCCAAGGCAACCAGAGTAGCCCTCTGGGCAAAGTTCAGTCTCCCAGTTGGTTACTCTCTCCTAATGACCCCTCTAAATTGAAAGGTCCACAGACAAACCTCACAGGGACAATGAGTTACAGTCGTCCTCCTCCCAATGTGGAAGGCATGACCTCCCTTAAGGTGGACAACCTCACCTACCGCACGTCGCCCAACACCCTGCGTCGTGTCTTCCAGAAGTATGGGCCTGTTGGGGATGTGTACATCCCAAGGGATCGCTTCACTAAAAAGTCCCGCGGCTTCGCTTTTGTCCGTTTCCACCACAAGCACCACGCTGAGGACGCCATGGATGCCCTAGATGGGATCGTACTGGATGGCAGGGAGCTAAGGGTGCAGATGGCCCGCTATGGTCGTCCCCTAGATTCTCACCAAGGCTGCCGCTGGGGAACGTCGCCCCACAGGTAGGTGGCCCTAGGATAGTGACAACTACAATGGCTAGATCTGTAGCCCAGGGCATAGTCGTCCAGAGCCATTCCAATACCAGGAGCCAATCCTGGTCCCGAGATCCCTATCCAATTGATCACTCTCGTTCTTGCTTTCATTTCCACAGGAGCTCTCCATCAACCTCTAAATCCAGATCTACCCAAAGATCCAACTCCAAGTCCTCCTCAGTGTCAAGATCTCCATCACTGACTGGGTCCCGCTCTAGGTCCAGAAGCCTTCCACCAGGACATGAGAAGAAATCAAAGTCCAAATCACCATCCAAGAGTGTCTCTGATTGTCCCAAAGAAGGAGGTGCTCATCTAAGTTAATGAACTACAAACAAGCCATCTGAGGACTAGGGACTAGGGTGGAGGGGAGAAGGGTTATACTCAGTTGGTGAGTCCTTGGGAAAAGCCACTAGCAATTGAAAACAAAATTTATGACATTGTGTAACATTTTACTTGTTTTAAACCTTGGCCTAAGGTGGTAAATTCTATTTTATATAGCATTTTGTTTGTGTTATTTGAAAAACAATATTAGAATATCTTCTAAGTCAAGTGAAAAACTTCAGTTTTCATTACTAGTTTATACATTTGAAGTAAAATTTCATCTTCTTTTGAATGCTCACTTGTTTGGTTTGAAAGTAAACAGATTAACATAATTTGTGGCCTCACAATTTAATGTATGCAGCCACTTCTTGTTAGTAGTCCAAAACTGTGTAGTGATTAAATCTTTATTGCCTTCACTCTTTAAACTAAAAACCTATAAACGTTACTGTAGATTTATTTACAAGTGCTATTTATCTTCTGATCTTAATTGTAATCTAAAGATGCATTTGTATGAAGACATTTCAGGTGAAAAGAATTGATTATTAAAAGAATAATTTACCAAACAATTCTAATAGCACGCATTTCTGTGACTGAGACACAGGTGTATAGCAATTGAGTAATATCAGTTGTTAAAATGGTGGTTTTCAGTATGCAATGCTCGGCCATTTCATTTTTTCTCCTAGTGAAAAGCTCTTACATTAGGATGACGTGTTGTGGAGAAACAAATGATTGCCTGATTTATTTTAAAGTTTGACAACTACACTTTCATTTACCTAGGTCTTGCATATATCTAAGAATGCATAATACCATGAGTGCATGTAGCAGATGATAAATAGACCTTTAGTTTTTCCTCTCACCTCCAAAATAGTAAATCCATTCATCTTCATTTATGAACTTAAGTATGAAAAATCTTAAGAAATCAAATGATTTATAACTTTGCAATGACTGCTAACATGCTATGACATTCTGTGACAATTTTCTGAAGTTTAAGATTTTTCTTAGTGTTTAAAAAATAAAAATAGAAAGCTCACTGTCATATTCTTATTCATTAAGTTGTAAAACAATATTCATAAAATTGTGAAACAAAAATACTTTGAGGTCATCCATTTCAAATGTTGCCTTATAAGCAATAAATTATCAAGACAGCAGAGTACCAATCTTTAGAGATCCAAGATATAAATATTTTAATTTAGCAAAGTCTCGTATCTGCTATAGCTTCATAGCATTCTTCTCCAAGGTTGTCATGACCTTCCTCTGGATCAACCCTGAATCTTCTTAAATTGTCTTCTATGATTCAGCTCAATCCTCCACTTTAACTGACTCACTTTGAATAAATCTGGGAGAGAGTTGGTCCTAGCTTGACTTTGGAGTTTGGAAGTGCATTCTGATCCCTTGGCTTCTCTTTAACTCAGCATTTGCTGGCACTAACTCTAGCCCCATTCAACTTTTCCTCTTAACTTCACATTGCCAATTCAGCATCCTGTTTCATGCACTAGTTTTAATTGTTCCTGAGTATTTTTCTTTGTCTAACCAACTGACTAGATCAAACTTTCACAGATATATTCAAGTCTTTCATATTACAGTTTATGAAACTGAAGTCTACAGAGATTAAATGATTGGAAAATTGTTCATAGATTTCATCTTGAGTCTCTCAAATTCTCAACTCAAACCTCTTTCCTACATATTGAATTACATTAGTTATAACCTTTCCATAAATCAAAATGTAATGTTTGGGAATAGATATTACAAGCAAGACTTTTAAATAGACAATAAATGTAATGTAGGGCCTCAAGATTTGAAACTTTAAAACTTTAGGGAAATAAATCTGTTACTAGTAGCCATAAATGACATAAAAATCAATGATTATTAGCTTAATGAAACCTCTGTTTAAATCTTTTAAGCACAAACACATCATATATGTGTATACATATACACACATGCGCACGCGCACACACACACACACACACAGATGCAGACACATACCTCCTCTCACTAATTAAGACTTTGCTAAACTTTTAGTCATCTTAAAAATCCCATCAGGGAGCTAATTGGTCACATAACATCATCTCACTCTTTATTAAGGTATCATTGAAAAGACATTTGAGGGGCTGGGGATGTGGCTCAAGCGGTAGCACGCTCGCCTGGCATGCGTGTGGCCTGGGTTCGATCCTCAGCACCACATACCAACAAAGATGTTGTGTCCGCTGAGAACTAAAAAAATAAGTAAATAAATAAATGTGGTATATAGACAAAAATTGAATACTATTTAGACATAATAAAATACTGTCATTTAAAAAAAAAAAAAAAAAAGAAAAAAAAAAAGAAAAGACATTTGAGTTCCCACCAGGACAATTTTCTTTCTTAGTATAAACCAAATGTTCTGTAGTACTTAACTTTAGGATATTTTCCTTTACTTGAGAATTAAATGAGTATTACTGGGCCAAGGTAACAGAATATATTGTATAATATATGAAACAAATACAAAAATAGAAATAATTTGAAAGGAACTCATAGTACAGAGAAAATTGATTTAACAGAATTAACATTATATGCCATGACCGTATTTAGTTCATTAGCAAATGAAAAATACTGCTCATTTCTTTCAACTTATACTCAATTTCAGTATCTAATAAATAGTTGTTACATAATTTACAGAAAAAAACTGCCATTTTTCTATTTATCAAAATTAAACACAACCAAAATCCAAGTAATAAATATATTAACATAGAAAATAACTTTTACATGACAAATTTATCAAAAATTACTCTTTGATATTTAATTAGATCAATCTGATCATATCATTTTCCTTGTGTAACTATTAGTGCTCTTCATTGTTAAGTGACAGAAATCCTTCACAAACTTATATTTAAAAAGGGAGTACACTGGCTTACAGATGCAAAAATGATAAGGCATCTCTAGCTTCAAGTATGTTTCAAAATCTTTCTGTTATCTCTATTTTTATACTTCTCTCTGATTTTTTCTCACCATCAAGTAAACAAAAGAGACACAAGCATCTTTGGTTTATATCCTACCAATTTAGCAACCACAGTGGAAAATAAATTCTCATTTAGAAGTTCCAGCTAACATCTCAGATTTAACCCTTAACCAAACCGCTTTTGGTCAGGTTTTCAGGCTTAAACCAATTAAAATTATCAACAACTTGAGACAACTGATTGGTCATAAGACTTTTACCATGACAGTAAATTCAGCTGCTCCTAAACCAGCTGGACTAAGATTGGGCAATAGACTTTTACCCCCTGGGATGCTAAGCAGGCAAAAATAAAAAGCTACTGCTTGTTCTTTAAAAAAAAAAAAAATCCAGTCCCAACATCCAAAGGTCAAATGTTTTTTTTTTTTTTTTTCTGATTTGTGAAAGCTAATCCAAAATAAGGGGAGGGGATTAAAAAAGAGTGGAATGAATCTGATCTAACCTTCCTATGTACATATATGAATGTGAAAATAACCACAATGAATCTCACCATCAGCTATATCCACAAGACACTAATTGAAAGAAAGAAAGAAAGAAAGAAAGAAAGAAAGAAAGAAAGAAAGAAAGAAAGAAAGAAAGAAAGAAAGAAAGAGAAAGAAAGAAAGAAACTATAGTAAATAGCAGAAAGATCAGTAGAGTAAGGGAAGGGATTGGGGAATGGCAGAAGAGAAGGGAAGGGGAAGTATTTGGGACTGAATTACAACAAATTATATTCCATGCTTTTATAATTATATCAAAATGAATCCTATTGCATGGCTAACTGAAAAGAGCCAATAAAAATTTTTTAAAAATAAAATATTTTAATTGTGCCTTAGTTCTAGGAGGAAAAAAAAACAAAACCTATTTTATAGTCATTGTCAACTATTTCCTCTTGGATTAATTTCACATTTCCATCTCAACCCCAGAGAGGTGGCCATAGTTTTCCAAAAAAGCCGAGGCCTTTCAACTCTGTTCTTTCTATCTGACATAGTTTCTCTCCACCAACACATGCTTAATTACTACTTACCTGTAGAACACTGCACTTAGATTGAAAGATTGACTTAAATGTACTATCTCTGTGAGACATTTTCCCACTCCAATTAAATAACCAAAATCAGTTGTTTGTGTTTACACATTATTACATTTATAAATCTTGTACAGCATGTTTTGATAAATTTATGTAACATTTCCCTCACATGGAATGTAAATTGGGAGTCTAGATTGATGCAACATTTGACAATATCTCTAGTATCTATAACAGTAACTGACTCAATTTATATGGATGGCTTAATTTATTAAATAAGTCAAATTGTGTAACACATCTCAAATTCTGTAGCTAAATGTTGTCATAGGAATGACTTAAATGAAGGATTCCAAAACAAGTGTTAAGTGGGGATGATAATAAATATTAAGTCCAAAAACTCTTACTTACAGGCCTGATTTAGATAGCATTGCAAATCAACATTTTTTTCACTAAGCCATCCTGACTACAGTAACACAAGGAACAAAATCAGTAAAGTCGGCACCCATTACTGTAAGCAAAATAACAATCGTAGAATTTGGGGGGGGGGGCGGTGCTAGGGATTGAACCCAGGGGTGCTTTAACACTGAGCACATCCCCAGCCCTTTTTATTTATTTATTTTTACTTGAGGCCTGGGTCTCGTTGCTAAGTTTGGCCTCAAATGTGATATCCTCCTGCCTCAGCCTCCAGTCACAGGGATTACAGGTATGGGACCCCTGTGCTTTTAAAGTGCCTGTGACATTGTGGTTACTTTTGTTTCAGTATTTACTATATTAAAAGAAAACAAAATAAAAATGAAACTAGATGCCTTTGTGGAGAATCCCATAAGGAAATCTGGGTTAGCAGCAACCCTGCCAGAATCTTCCCCATATCCCCAGGTTGGAGATCAAACCCATCGCCTTGCCATGGACATGAACTCTACAACTGAGCTACACTCCCTAACATGCTGCCAGAGTATTTTAAACAAAAGTTGAAGCTATTAAGAGTGAAAAGCAAGAGGCCCCAATTGAAGAGAATGAGCTGTGGCCCTGGTGATTTGCTGAATATTTGCCAAATACTGTGATGCTTTAATAAGCATCTATGACATGAAGAATTCACAATTAGAAAACAGAGAAGTTCTTGGGCATCTGAAAATGAGAATCACTGGACTGTATTCAAGACAACTTTGGCATGACATTTGGTAAAGGGCCAACTGTGTAATGAACTTGGTCTCATTCAGGCTCTGTCATTTAACTCTCAAAATAGTGGGACCTATGAGAACTGGAAAAAGCCTCTGGAACGTCTGAGACAAGGCTCAAGCGCTTGGTGTATCACGAACACTTCACAACATGGGCGAGTTTACAATGAAATGAAACCTAACATGTATAGAGTCACTGCTAGGTAATAATGGGAAAGATAATGGACGCCTAGACAACCAACCTTAGTAGCTAGGCTGGGGGCGGGTCTAAAGCACAATCTCTACGGAGGCTGAGAAGGACAGTGAGAGACGACTGGGGAAGAAGCTTATACGGGATAGAACTGAAGCGTGGGATCCTGGTATTCGCAACTGAACCACGAAATAAAGGAAGCAGAATTCTGGTCCTTGAAATTTAACTGTGACTTAATAGGAAATTCTTAATTAGTGAGATCAAGATGGAAAGCTCAAGTTCAGAGGAAGAAGAAGATAAGTCTTCGGCCCAACGCAGAAGTCAGATGGATCGATTGGCTCGGGAAGAAGCATTCTATCGATTTGTGAATAACCTGAGTGAAGAAGATTACAAGCTTATGAGGGATAACGATTTGCTAGCCACCATAGGTGAAAGTACAGAAGAAGAACTGATGAGAAGACTACAACAAATTAAAGAGGCTCCACCACAGGAATTGGGTAAATAGGGGCAAATTTTGCTTCGGGGATAATAGGATGGGATGGATATGAAACTGTTTGTTTGCGCGGTTAGGAATCCAACCAGGACCTAGCACATGCTAGGCAAGTCCTCCGCCACTGAGCTTCATCCCCATCCTGATAAGGAACTTCATAACAGTAAATTCAGTCAGATGTCATTGTCAGATTAATGTGGTGCTAAGTGACTACACATAAAAAGGTGCAGTGGCAAATCCCAGCGTCTCTCATGAGATTGAGGCAGGAGAATCTCAAGCTCGGAGCCAGCCTCTGCAATTTTTCGAGACCCTGCCTCAAGGTAAAAATAAAAGGAGCTGGGCATGCAACTCGCTGATAGAATATAATATCTTCCGATTCACTTTGGGGAAGTTTTTAATTAGACAATGTGAGAAATACCCTATGAATTTTTTCTTGGTTTTCACTCTCCGTGTAAAATGCTTTATTCTTCTTAATTATTCTATAGAGACGAATGTTTTTTTCTTTTGCTTAACTGTATTAATTTTACTAATTGTGTTCAGTGTGATAGTTTCACACTTGCATACATAGTAAGTACACAGATCAGATCCAACAACCATTGTCCACCCTCTTGCACATACATCTTGCACAACTCTATTAATCACTGTCTACATTCAGGTCATCCTTTTATAGCTTCCACATATGGTACTTGTGGTACTTGTTCTGTATCTGTCTTATTTCTCTTAACATAATGTCCTCCAGTTCCATCCATTTTAGTATGAATGACAGGATTCCATTCTTCTTTTTGGGTGAAAAGACTCCATTGTGTTTACACCACATTCTTTTATACCCAACTGTTGATGTGAAAATAGGATGATTCTGTATCTTAGCTATTGTGAATAGTGCTACAGTTAATATGGGAATGCAACTATCTCTTTGGTATGCTTATTTTATTTCTTTTAGATATATACTCAGAAATGAGATAGCTGGCTCTTGTGGTAGAAGTATTTTCATATTTTTAAGGAATCTTCGTACTCTCCTTCATAATGACTATCCTTAATTCACATTCCCACCAACACTGTATAGGAGTTCCTCTGTCTCTACATACTCGCCAGCATTTATATTTTGATAATAGCTATTCTAAATGGGGTAAGATATCTCATTGTAGTTTTGATTTGCATTTCCCTGATGACTAATGATATTGTATCTTTTTCATATATTGGCCATTTGTATTTCTCATTTTGAGAAGTCAGATGTGATTTCTTTTTTTTAATATTTATTTCTTAGTTGTAGTTGGACACAATTCCTTTATTTTATTTATTTATATGTGGTGCTGAGAATCCAACCCAGGGCCTCATGGGTGCTAGGTGAGCGCTCTACCACTGAGCCACAACCCCAGCCCCAGATGTGATTTCTTAACTAGCAAAAAAATAATATCACATCTATAAATTTTGCCTCTCTACAGAGGACATTTGGAAATTTCTGAGAAAATTTGTTGGTTATCACAACTGGAAATAGGATGGGGGACATTACTTTCAACAATTGGGGAGCGGCCAGGAATTCTGGCCAATAACCTCTGAAATGCACAGGACAGCTCCTTGAAATAGTCATCCAGCTCCAAATGTCAAGGTTGAAAAACCTGGCTATATCCTCAGGACTCATTTCTTCCCAAATATGAAACAGGGAATTTTACTATCTAAAAAAGAGACACTATAATAATTTACTTGTCAAATATAGCTTTATATGTACTCAATTAAGAGTCTACAATAATGGTTTGATTCTTGAGCATGACTTTACATGTTTTGTGTTAGGTTCCATATATTTAAAAAAAAAAAACAGTGATTGAACCCAGGGGTGCTTAACTACTGTGCCACATCCCCACCCTTTTTTATATTTTATTTAGAGACCAGGTCTCACTGAGTTGCTTAGAGCCTTGCTAAATTGTTGAAGCCATCTTTGAACTTGGGATCCTCCTGCCTCAACATCCTGAGCCTCTGGGATTACAGGCTTGTGCTACCAAGCCCAGCTTTCAATTTCATGGCAATTCTATATCATAGAAAAATTAAGAATTATTGAAATTATTTTAAACATATAAACCTTGTTTAATTTTGCCATTGTCTATCATCATCTTACACTTTAAAACAATCTATGTTATAAAAAGCATTTCAAGAGCCTAGAAGAAGTAGTGTTTTAGATTAATGAAAATTGGACAATAATATAAATTGAACTAATATTATCACTGAATCTTCTTCACTGGTGTTTATCTTGTTTGATTGTATTATTATCTTGACAGAGGACTGAAGACAATGTGTTGTTCTATACTCTTCACAGTGCAATGTGAGGTTCTGTATATGATGATATCAAAAATAGACATCCTCAGATCCCTTTAAAAAAATACCTGAATTTATCTAGGATTACCTCAGTTGTTTCAAATGTAATTGAGACTAACTTGCCTTTATTATAAATCTAGACTATATTGTGTATAAAAGTATTAACTCTCTAAATACGAATTTTTTTGTGTGGTGCTGGGGATTGAACTCAGAGCCTTGTACATGTGAGGCAAGCACTCTACCAACTGAATTATATTGCCAGCCCCTAAAATGTGAATCTTTAAGCTCTCATTTTTTGTTATTTTTCTGAAACAAAGTTTCAGGGTACTATTTTATGATGATTTCAATTTTAGTAGTTCCTTTCTGACTTCCTCCCCTTTTTATGGTAACAGGTGAAGGAAACTCTTCAGAGAATGTATCTAGTGATGATTCTATAGTAGAGTGGATTACCACTTTTAGACAAACTGAAAATATGACAGAAAGGGAGCAAGGAGATAATCAATCTTGGACATCAACAAGTTCAAGTAATTCAAGCAGTAGTGATTTTGGATGTAGTGGAGGAATGAACTTTAACCTTCTTAATAGAAGCCCAGATCAAGAGACTGGACATTTAACCTTTGTAAGACTTCTTGAAAGAGAATATACAGAAAACAGTCAGAGGCAAGGGGAAAATCCACTATCAGAGTCAACAGAAACAAGTTCATCTAGATCCGAAGAAAATGCAACTGAAGCCTTTATGGAGGTCCCACCTACCAGAGATCAG
Source organism: Ictidomys tridecemlineatus (assembly GCF_052094955.1). NCBI lineage: Eukaryota > Metazoa > Chordata > Mammalia > Rodentia > Sciuridae > Ictidomys > Ictidomys tridecemlineatus. The sequence goes on along the minus strand of NC_135493.1, from coordinate 99,262,206 downwards.
AGAAGATCAAGAAGCAGAAGCCCAGAAATACGGAGAACCAGACCAAGAATTGAAAGGAGTTCACCCCCATATAGACAGCATGAAATGGTAATGAGATTTCATTGCTGTTCATCACCTGAGATTTTTGAACATATTCAGATAAATGAGCCTGAGATATTTGCTAGGATTCAGCAGAGTGGGGAGTTGAGAGGACAGATAACCAGACCTGAATTGCGAAGTCAGGATCTTCTTTCAGCTTCTGCAACAGAGAATGCCTTTCCAGAAGAATATTTTTCAGATACAGCCAGCAACAACGAATCTGAGGGATTCAGACCAAGAAATCCAACCACATGCAAAAACAGAGAGAGACAATTGGAAAATCCACCACAGTCAACAGTAACAAGGTCTTCTATATCAGATGGAAGTGTGACTGAAGCAATCATGGAGGTCCCACCTACCAGAAGTCAGAGAAGATCAAGAAGCAGAAGCCCAGAAACTCGGAGAACCAGACCAAGAATTGAAAGTAGTTTATCCCCAAATAGACAGCATGAAATGGTAATGAGATTTCATTACTGTACATCACCTGAGATTTTTGAGTGTATTCAGGTAAATGAGCCAGAGATATATGCTAGAATTCAGCAGAATGGGGCATTGAGAGGGCAAATAACCAGACCTGAATTGCAAAGTCAGGATCTTCCTTCAGCTTCTGCAACAGGGAATGCATTTCCAGAAGACTATTCTCCAAATACAACCAATGACAATGAGTCTGAGGGATTCAGACCAAGAAATCCAATCACACTAGAAAACAGAGAGAGAGAAGTGGAAAATCCACCCGACTCAATAGTTACAAGGGCTTCTATATCAGATGGAAGTGCAACTGAAACATTCGTGGAAATGCCATCTACCAGAGGTCAGAGAAGATCCAGAAGCAGAAGCCCAGAAACTTGGAGAACTAGACCAAGAATTGAAAGTAGTTCACCTCCAAATAGACAGCATGAAATGTTGATGAGATTTCATTATTGTACATCACCTGAGATTTTTGAGTGTATTCAGATAAATGAGCCAGAGATATATGCTAGAATTCAGCAGAATGGGGCATTGAGAGGGCAAATAACCAGACCTGGATTGCAAAGTCAGGATCTTTTTTCAGCTTCTGCAATAAGGAATGCCTTTCTAGAAGAAAATTCTTCAGACACAGCCAGTGACAATGAATCTGAGGGATTTAGACCAAGAAATCCAACCACACTTTTTGATGATCATCCTAGAGAATTTTTGCTGAGAGATAGCATAGCTAGTAGAATTCAGTTAATACCTGAGACACCAAACAACACTGTCACTTTAGAAAATTATCAGGAAGAATTCAGAAGTAGGTTTTCACATTCTGAGCAGGAAAGTATGAGATTTTCTGTTAATACCATTCGAATACCTGCACCTATTGCAAATGAGACAACATTATGGCATATGACAGAATTTGATGAATCAAGTGACCTCTTGGACAGTGACAATCAATTAGAGCCTAGCAGCTCACTCCTAAGTCAACACATGGAAAAGGAAGAGTCACAGAATGAAAGAGATGATTCTTGTGACAGTATTATTTCTAGTTCTAACTCAGATCCTAGCTGTGATTCTCGTTCAAGTTCCCCAGCAATTTCCAGTTCAAGCAGCAGCTACTTGTCTAGTTCCAGTCCCTTTCTTACATCCAGTTCCGGCTCCAGTAATGATGATTCAGAAATTATCTCAGTGATATTTGAAGGCAATAATGCAATAAATGTATCATCAAGTTCACCATCACAACCCAGGCAAGAAAGTCAACGGACAACACCAGCAACATCTGATGAAAGTGACTCTTGGCCCTTCCTAGCTCAGTTTTTCATCTTAAATGAAGATCATAACCAGCCTACAGGACTTACCAAACAACAGATTGATGACTTCGCAGTAAGAAACGTTGGAAAGGATGATGCATTAAAAGCCTGTAGTATTTGCCTTACAGAATTTAGAGAAAGCAACAAGATCCGCATACTACCTTGCTCCCACGAATATCATATCCACTGCATCGATCGCTGGCTGTCTGAGAACTCTACTTGTCCTGTTTGTCGCAGAGAACTAACAGATTCTGATGGCAGAAAAAATACTAGTTGAGATCTGAATATTCAGCTATATAAACTGTTAAAGTGATGGACAGTCACTAGTTTCATGTTCACTTTTGGAGCAATGTTTAAAATAACCACCTGAATTGAATCTTTGGTTCTGTAAGGAACAATTTGCTTGGTTCTGTAAGGAACAATTTGCTTTCCACTCTCTCTGTTTGAGAATAAAAGAAAACATTAACAACTTGAAGCAGGTGGTACTATGATTTGTACCTGTCTCCCAGAAGTGCATATGTTGAAAGCCTGGTGCTGAATGCAGCAATGTCCAAAGGTGGTGCTTTTATGAAGTAATCAGATCCTGAAGGCTCTGACCTGTTCAATGGATTAATCTATTGATAACAATGTACTACTAGGAGGTAGTGGAAACTATAGGCAGGCAGGATATGGTTGGAAGGAGTAAGTTATGGGAATGTTTGCTATGTACCATTGTACTTTAGAAGCATATAAATTATCTTTTCAATTTTGACGAGGGCTCACAGCTAATAGTTTGCCTTGAGTCTCAGGGTAGACTTTGGATTTAGACTTTTGAGTAGTGCTGGAACTGTTAAGACTATGAGGACTCTTTAAGAGGTAGACTGAATTTTGCACTGTGAGATGGGCATGAGTTTTGATATGCCAGGGACAGAATGTGTCCCAAAAATTCATGTATTGAGAGCTTAGTCACTGACACAGCAATTCTCAGAGGTGGAGCTTTGGGGAAGAAATTGGATACTGAGTTTTCTGACCTATTTGGTGGAATAATCCATTGATAGCTGGACTACAGTAAGGTGGTGGCAACTGTAGGCAGGTGGAACATGGTTGGAGGAAGCAGGTGAATGGGAGTATGCCTTTAGAGATATATCTTGTCCCAAACTCATTGTTTCCCACCCTTCCTGCTTTCTAGCTGCCATGAGCTGAGTAGTTTCCCTCCACCATGCCCTTGATATTCTGCCTCACCTCAGGCCTAAAGCACTGGAGTCATCTCACCATGAATTGAAACCTCTGAAACTGTGAGCCAAGATAAATCTTTCCTCTTTAAAGTTGTTTGGGCCAGATATCTTAAAAGATCACTGTTAGGAAAATATCACTAACACAGGTGTCTTACCCGACAATAAAGAACAATTCCACAACATGGTAAGTTCAATTTCAATAGAATCATAGCAAGTTCATTGAGTTGGGCTATTTCTGATTTCAAGAGAAGTGTCTTACCATGGTAAGTTCCAAACAAATCCCAACAGTCTTATCTAATCATATGAATCCCAAACACCTCATGGCCCTATCCTTCTGCATGCAAACAAATAACAACCAAACCAAAATAATTAAGAAGCAATGTAACATCTGTTGTAGTCACTGGCATACTGACATAAAGAAGTGAAAGTGCATTAATAGCATGATTTAAAAAGCCTCAAAACCCTTCACTTCCTTTATACTCAGTAGTTAATCCCACTCCCTCACACAACCTTAAAGTTTTTCCTACTCCCTGCTAGCTCTGTTTCAGTTAGGGCCCTAGCCAGAAATAGACATCACACTTGAAAACGGTGATAGAATGGCATTTAATCAAGGGAATACTTAGTAAAACGTGTAAAGAATGAAGACATGATGAGGTACCCTGAGGGTAGCAACTGTAAGAAACCAGTGTTATTCACCAGACTTAAAGGGACAGAGAGAGGCAGTTTTTTCCTAACTCAATATCTAGTATATGTAGTAGAGAGTCACCCAACAAGAGCTTAGATAGATGCCTTTAGATAAACAAATCAGCCATCATCAATCTATAAAGATTGAAAGTGTGAGACTGGAGAAATATTTGTCTTGACATTTTAATTTCCTCATGCCTTCTGATCTTCTGTTGATAGTTCCTATTCTAGTTTCCCATTATTGTGATTAAATACCTGAGATAATCAACTTGAGGGAAATGTTTTCTTTAACTGAAGGTTTCAGAGGTTTCAGTCCATGGCTGTTTGGCCCTGTTGTTTTGGGCCTGTGGCAGCATAGTTCATCACAGTGAGCGCATGTGGCAAAGGAGGTCTAATGCGCAAGGAAGTAAAGAGAGAGGCAGGAATAAACATTCCAATATCCCTTCAAGGATACACCTCCAATGATATAACTTATTTCCACCAGATCCCACATGCTAAAGGGTCCACCACCTCCCCAAAGCACCATGGGTTGAAGACCAACTTTTAATACATGAATCTTTCAGGGACACTGAAGATCTAAACTACAGCATTCCATTCCCCAGTCCTAAGAACTAATATCCACCTCATAATATGAATGCATTTAATCAATTTAACAGTTCCCAAAGTTTTATCTGTTCCAGCATTGCTCAAAAGTCCAACTACAAAGTATTCTTTGAGACTCAAGGCAAACTCAGCTGTATGCCCCTGTAAAACCCAAAAAACAAGTTACATGTTTACAAAATCCAATAGCACAGAGTAATTCCCATTCCAAAATGGAAAAACAGGAAAATAATAAGGAGGAATGAACCAAAGAAAGACTAAAATCCAGCAGGGCAAACATTAAATCAGCACAGGTTAAACATCCCCATTCCAAAATTGAATAATGGGAAAATAATGAGATATTGAAACAAAACTGAAGCTCAGCAAAGCAAACATTAATTCCTGTAGCTCCAATTACAGCATTTGGCACAGACACTGGCATAATATGAGCTACAAAGGACTTGGACAGTCCCACCTGTATGACCTCATTTGTGGCAGCCCACTCGGCAACTCTCCTGGGCTGCCTCTACTCACTGCCTACAGCTTCCCTAGGCAGGCATTCCATGTTTCTGGCACCTCTAAATTCTTGAGTTCTACACTGCAGCTTTGGCTTCACTCTCATAGTTTCATACATTACCCACTCAGGAACTACTTGCAGGGACCACAATCCTGTCACATATTGCTTGGCCTTCCAGGCATTCCTTTGAAATCTCACTGGAATCCTCCTATATGACCCCATAACTCTGGCATTCTGCATGCCTGCAACATCATAACAGCATAATGTGAACAATGCCAAGTTTCGTTAACAGCAAGAGCTGGTTTGGGACCCAGTTGAACCATGGGTTCAGGGACTCTAATTGTCTTGACGGTTAAACATAGGGAAATGAGTTCTAGAAATATAATTCCCTAGGAAGACCTTTCCTAGTATCTTCCTTGGGGGCTCTCTTGTGAAAAGAAAGTATTTGAGTTCTAAGGGTTTGTCACCTTCTCATTACTTCTAAAGATGAAGTATATTTGTTATTTCATTTATCCTAAAAGACCTGTGGGGTAGAAAAGAAATGGGGGTTATAAAAAATCAAATAGGAATTGTAGAATGAAGAAAACATATAACTAAGTGACTCACTGGATAAGCTCAATAGTAAAATAGTGATGACAGAGGCTAGAACAATGAACTTGAGGACAGACACATCATTAGAATTTACCTAATGCAAACAACAGAAAGACAATAAACTGAAAAAATGAAATAAACAAGAGCCTCAGAAATATTAAGTATCAGAAAACATAAACTCTGTAGAGAGTACCAGGAAGAGAGAAGAAAAATGGCTGAAACTTCCCAACTGTGGCAAAAGACTGAATCTCAACAGATTAAAAAAGGTAAGCAAACCCTAAATAGAATACACCCTAAGAAATCCCCAGCAATACATACCATAATTAAATTCTAAAAACAAAAAGCAAAGGAAAAATATCTTAGATTCAGACAAAGAAAAATATTTTCCTCATAAGTTTTGTAAATCAAATGTTAAAATACCAAGTGGTATTCGGTGTATTCAATCAAATATTTAAAAGTTAAGACAGTAAAGATCCCTACATGGAAACAAGGTTTCCATATTTCAAAGTGGTAAAGAAATCGATCCCATTACACAGTGTTAAGTCATATATACATATTGCAATATTCAAAGAAACTAGTAAAGAATAAAAACCAAATAATATACCCCAAAACAACAGAAATAAAGGAGTGCTAAATATGTTCAAGCATGGATAGGAAGGCAAAAGAAGAAAACAAAGAAACAGAGAAACCAAAGCTCAAACTAGAAAAATAAGTAAATAAAAATACTTAGTACTAAAATGTCAACATATAGCGTAATTTGAAATTAAAAGACAGAAAGAAATGTGCAGAGTGGATAAAAAATAACCATAATATATTCCATTTATAAGAAGCACACTTGAAATTTAATAGCATAGGTAAGTTGGATGTAAAAAGACATAAAAAAGGATACACAGTGGAGTTTTTAATAAAAACAATTTGAGAACAAAATCAAGAATGACTATAGAAATATCAACATAAATATCAGAGCAAAAAAATATTACCAGAGGCAGACAGTACATAAAAATAAAGAGATCATACCACTAGGAAGACACTAAAAAAAATAAAATCTTAAGTATATGTGCCAAATAACAGGGTCTTGAAATATTTGCTGCAAAACTAATAGTGAATATAGAAATAGACAAAGCTGTATTTGGGTCATAAATACTCTTTTCAAGATGATAGAACAACTAGACAGAAAATCACCAAGGACAGTACAAACAACATAATCTAAAATACATGTAGAATACTTGAACCCAAGAGTAGAATACACATTTTTCTCGAGCATCCATGGAACATCACCAAGACAAAATGTATCTTTGATCATAAGCAAATCTCCACGACCATAAACTAACTGAATGCATACATTATCTGACCATAATTGAATCAAACTAGAAATCAACAGAAAGACAGTAGGAAAATTTACAGAGATGAAAAATTAAATAGCACTCACCTAAGTAATCTCTAGGACAAAGAAAAAAATTACACATTAAGTTAAAAGCTATAGAGAACTGAATGAAAATGAAACTCCAGAGTACCATAGTCTATGTAATGCAGCTATAGCAATTTTTTCAGAAATTTTATTGGATGAAATCTTTATATTAGAAAAAGGAAAGGTTTCAAATCAATAATCTTAGTTTCTTACCTCCTTAGGAAAAAAAATGAGCAAAATAAAGCAAGCACAACAGAAGAAACAAAGATAATAAATCACTGATATCTAAAAGAAAAAAAACAAAAATGAAACAAAAATCTGGTTATGAAAAATTTAATAAACTTGATAAACTAACAAAACTGACAAAATAGAAAATACATATAAAGAAATACTTGAACAACAAACAAAAAAACAGTTGCACTTGCTAGGTGTTGTGGTACAAGTCTGCAATCCCATGATTCAGGAGGCTGAGGTAGGAGGATCATAAGTTTGAGGCCAGACTCAGCAACTTGTGAGACCCTGTCTCAAAGCTGAGGATGTAGCACAGTGGTAAAGTATTCCTTGATTCAATCCTCCATACCAAAAAAAAAAAAAAAAATTCACTCATAAATCATTAACTTAAAATAAATGCATCAATTTCTCAAAAACTGTAACAATGTAAATATCCTGCTATGATACTATGATTTTGCAAGATTTTATCATTTAGGGAGATCTCATAAAGAATAAACAAGATTTCTCTGCATTTGTTCTTACAATTGCATATGAATCCATATTTATCTCCCCTAAAAAAAGTGTAATTAAAAAAAAAAAAAAGACATCCTTTTGTAAAAGAGATTTGAAAGGCAAGTGAGAATGACTGCTGCCTTTGATGATGGGTGCTGCACAACAAAGTTTGAGAGTAGACTTTGAGAGCTGAGAGCAAACTCTACCAACAGGGACCTTGGTTCTATCACTGCAAAGAGCTGAATTCTACCACTTATGGAAATGAGCTTGGAGACAGATATTTCCTTAGATATTCCTACACATAAGAACACCACTGATTCCAGGCCTATAATTTCTTGAAGAGAAAACCTAGTCTGACCTATAGAACTGTGAACTCATAAATGGATGTCATTTTAAGCCACTAAATTTGTGGTAATTTCTTATGCACCTATGAAAAACTAATACAACTAATAAGACTTCTCCATCTAGGATCTATCCTGTGTCCAGCCAAGTATTATAATGTGTACTAGATGAGCAAATGGTTGAATGTCTAGGTTGTAGGTTTTCTACGACCTTATTACATTCTTGGTACTGCAGAAAATGCAATTCTTAACCTTTGAGTACCATCTCCCCCTAGAACAAATTCCTACCTAAATCCTAGTATTGACATTCCAACAAAAACATATCCTTTCTGTCTGAAATTCCACTAATATATTACCTCTCTAACTTCACATCATCATATCAGTGTATGCTCCTTGTATCATGAACTAAATCTAATATCCTGGCTTTCGAATTTTATATCCATGATCTTTTGTATCAATGTAATTGCAGGGTATTATGATCTGCCAAGTCAGATTCCTGTATATGTGTCTTTCCAAATATCAAATTTGGGAATATTTATATCTGAACCTTCCAAGTACCACCTGATCTTTCTTTTTTTTTCTTTTTAAATTTTTTTATTTGTAGATAGACACAACACCTTTACCTTACTTATTCACTTTTATGTGGTGCTGAGGATGGAACCCAGTGCCCCACACATGCCAGGCAAGTGTTCCACCACCTACCCAGAGCCCCCTGATCTTTCTTTTTATGACAGTATATCAATTTAAATCCACAGCATGAAATGTGCTTGTGAAAATGAAAAATTCTACACTTGATATTATGTTATGAGTCACAGTCAAAATGCAGGTATACAAAAAATATCCCATAAAATTACCTTCAGGGTTGGGGCTCAATGGCGTGTGTGAGGCACGGGGTTTGATCCTCAGCACCACATAAAAATAAATTAATTAATTAAAGGTATGAGTCCATCTACAACTTAAAAATATTTTTAAAATAATTACCTTTAGAGCCGAGAGCAGTGGAGCACCTCTGTAAGCCCAGCAGCTCAGGAAGCTAAGGCAAGAGGATTGTGAGTTCAAAGCCAGCCTCAGCAACTTAGTGAGACCATAAGAAACTCAGTGAGACCTTGTTTCTAATAAAATATATAAAAGGGCTGAGGATGTGCTCAGTAGTTAAGAGGCCCTGGGTTCAGTTATCAGTACCAAAAAAAAAATACCATTAAGCTGTATGTGTAAAGTATAAATGAATTTTATCTTTAGATTTGAGTCCATTGCCCAAGATACATAAAAATATTCCAAAATAAACACACACACACACACACATACACACACACATTAATGTGAAACACATCTAGTCCTGACAATTTTGAATAAAGGATACTCAACTTGTACTACAATTCTAAAGACTAACACAGTTTCTGATATATAGTATATACTCAATTAAAACATATCAAATGAACAACAAATTTACCAGAAAGTTCTTGGCTCTGTTTCAGAATTTGCACTGATGTCAGCATATATCCTTATTTTTCATCCTTTATTCTCCAAAGAAAACTTAATTTTAACATGGCTATCTTTTTCAAACTATTAATTTGTGCATTTAAACACATATGTAGTAAACTGTAATGTGCCAAGTCTGTGTTGGGTACTCCTGTTAGAGTTAAGAAGTGCAGTGCTGGGCAAGGGTTTTGGCTCAGAGGTAGAGTGCCTGCCTCACATGTGTGAGGCACTGGGTTCAATCCTCAGCACCACATATAAATAAATGAGTAAAATAAACATCCATCATCAACTAAAAAAATTTAAAAAGATAAGAAAAAGTACAGTACTTACCATTGCAAAATGTATTGAATTGTAAAGAGAGTAGTTGTCATAAACATGACAACTATCTCTGAGACAGATGTTCTAATAGAGATTCAGACACATGGCATTATGGAACAATCTAGGGGAAGCAATGCAAGATAATAAAAAGTTAAACTCTCTAAAGCTAAGTGACATGTAAATTCTATCTTGCAGGACTAGCAGCAACAAGCCAAGGGAATGATGTCATTCCAAGCCAAGTAAGCAACATATGCAACAGTAGAGGTGTATAAAAGCATAGAAAATTTAGAAATATTTAATAAGCAATATTTTAACTGAATTGTTATTTAATTGAAAACTGAAACTGAATTTAACTGAATCATTCTCTGTAGTAGAAGAGAAGACCAGAGTACTTTAGTATAAGATAAAGAGCAGTAAAAAGTGGCCTTAACTATCATAATGATGAGTTCAACTGGGGACACGGGAATTTAGCTTGGAAAAGTGCTAGCCTAGCATGAGCAAGGACTCAGATTTGATCCTTAGCACTGCAAGGGAGAAAAAAAATGAGTTGAATTATATAATCTAAGCAAAGTACAGTCAATATATGTTAGTAATAGAAATAATGAAAAAAATATATTTAAAATCACCATACTACCAGCAATGTGCATAATAGCAAAGCTAACTGTCAAAATTACAGAATTGTGTCATTACATGGATGAAAAAAATATAAGGCTAGGGCAGTTGATATGGGTATATATACAGCTTCAAGAAATATTAAAGGAGCAGAAACAACATTGGTGACTGCTTGGGATGATTTAAAGACAATCTGAAATTGATGGTTTGGTGACTGAGTAGATGGTGGGAGGCTTCATTGATAAAAACAAAATGCAGTATATCTGTCTTGTCACAGTAGACAGGTAGATTATAATTCACTTGGGATCTCTGTTAGTGGCAATGTCTATCTATCTAGTTATTATGAAATATCAAGTTCCTAAAATTATAATAGAAATGATAATTGAAGTCAAAGAAGTATAAGATATTACCTATAAAAGTATGGCAATAGGAAGGAAGTAGATAGAACCCCTTAGAACCAGAGCTATTACAACGTGGAAAGAAGGAGAGGAGAGGGCAAAGATAACCAAGGCAGAGGAAAAAACAGTGGTAAAAAAATAGTCAAAAAGGGCTGGGGTTGCAGCTCAGCGATAGAGCAGCGCCTATCACATGCATACAAGGGCCTGGGTTCAATCCTCAGCACCACATAAAAATAAATAAATAAAATAAATGTAATCTGTCCAACTACAACTAAAAAAACAAAAAGTCACAAAATGTGGTATCATAAAAGCCAGTAAGAGAATATTTCCAGAAGACTATGGTTAGATTCATTTAAAGAAGTTTCTGTAGTGTAAAGAGTTATATTGTAGGGGCTGGGGATGTGGCTCAAGTGGTAGCACGCTCTCCTGGCATGCCTGCGGCCAGGGTTCGATCCTCAGCACCACATACAAACAAAGTTGTTGTGTCCGCCAAAAACTAAAAAAATTAATTTAAAAAAAAGAGTTATATTGTAAAAGTTCAAAACCTCTATTTAAAAAGATTTTTAATAAAAGCCTCATTCCAGCATTGCATACGGCTATTAAACATAATTTATTAGAAATTAGAATACTGTTGAACATTTCATGTTTGCCTACTTTTGTTATCTTTAGTAACATCGAAAAAATTTTGTGGATATATTTACATAAACTCTTAAAATAAATTTATAGATATAAAAATCCCCCAGTTAACGCCTATAAATCATTTTAAGTTTGTTGATTTACAAAGCCAAAATGTCAAGAAATGTGGTGATTTATATTCTAACAATTGGCCAGCATTACCAAGTATATTATTACCAACAATGCCTTTTAGTATCACAAACAAAAAACCTCAAAATAATTCATTATCAAGAAAGAAATAGCCCTTGGTCAAAATGATAGGCAAAGATATTTATTGCTTTAATTTTAATTTATTTGATTAGCAATGAGGCTAAATTAGTTTGTCATATCACTATTGGAGTTGGTGAATTGCCTGGTTGTTATTTGCTGTCTTTTCATATGGTGTGATGGCTTTTCTTATTTTGTATGATATATCAATCTTTGGGGTGTGTGTGTGTGTGTGTGTGTGTGTGTGTGTGTGTGTGTGGTGCTGGGGGTTAAACCTAGGGCTTTGTGCATGTGAGGCAAGCACTCTACCAACTAAGCTATATCCCCAGCCCCCAATCTTAAACATATATCTATACATTATGCATCTACAGACTTATAGATAATATGCATTTATTGTTCTAGCTGTCAAAAAGTTTCCACTTAGAGCAGGGCACATTGGCACATGCCTGTAATCCCAGAGGCTGGGAAGGCTGAGGCAGGAGGATCACAAGTTCAAAGCAGCCTCAGCAACAGCAAGGCACTAAGCAACTCAGTGAGACCCTATCTCTAATAAAAATACAAAATACGGCTGGGGATGTGGCTCAGTGGTTCAATCCCTGGTACCAAAAAAAAAAAAAAAAACAGTTTCCACAATAGTTATAAATAATATAGTACATTGTTAAATCTCTCAGTGTTTTCATTGTTTCCCTCATCTCATATTCCTAAAAGATAATTCCTTATCTGGAAATCAGAAAAAGTCATGTTTATTTTTATTTTTAGTATATATTAACTCTCTATTGATTCTAAAATATATGTACTGATCCTCAGATCTTCCCTAATTAATATCGCATAATATTAAGACTCATATCTATTGCCTCCAATGAATAGTGATTGTGTTTTGGTTTTCACTCTCGAATTAATTCTGGTTCAATCAATTAAATCAATATTTTACTGGAAGACAATCCATTTCTTCCAGAGTTTTAGATTTTTTAGCTTATTACATGCTGGCACTGAAGCTAACAGGGTTGGCAGTCAGGAAGGGGAGATGATTTGAAGTGGGGAGATCAAGAACAAAGTGGAACATGCAAAGATAGACTAAAGTACAGCTAGCAAGCAAAATTCAACAGCACATTAAAGGGATTATATATGGTGAATTTGATCAATATATATTTATTTTATCCCCAGTTCTTGGAACACAGCTCCTAAAACCCTTGGAATCTCCAGAGTGATAAAAATGTCTTTATATACTATAGAGATGACTAGTGGCTGGTGGGTAGGGGCTGGCCGCAGGAGAGAAAAACCATGATTAAAAGATTGGAATTTCAGAGCCACTGCCAGTATACATCACTGACCAGTAGTTGGACATGAGCCATATATTCAACTGAAAATTTCTACTTGCTGTAGTAAAAGAAGAAAAATAGCAAAATTAATGTTAATGATGTATCATTTAATTCAATATAGGTCATCTCATACTGCTTAAGGGAATCATACATCAACAAGATATAACCATCATAAATATCTTTGCCCCAAACAATGGACCATCCATGTACATCCAACAAACCCTTCTCAATTTCAAGAATCAAATAGACCATGACATAATAATACTGGGTGACCTTAACATACCTCTCTCACCACTGGACAGATCTTCCAAACAAAAACTAAACAAAGAAACCATAGAACTCAATAATACAATCAATAATTTAGACTTAACAGATATATATAGAATATTTCATTCAATCAACAAGTGAATACACTTTTTTTCTCAGCAGCACATGGATCCTTCTCTAAAATAGACCATATGTTATACCACAAAGCAAGCCTTAGCAAATGAAAAAAAAAATAGATACTACACTGCTTTCTATGCCTATACATACAGAATCTCTTCCATATACTTTACCTCTTGACAGACCAATTCCAATCTCAAGACTGTAATAATCCATAAAAACCATTTAAAGGCTACATCTTTCTCTTAGTCAGGTTTATCCCTATAAGTGACCCATTCTGCCAAGATCTTTCTTCCCAAGAGACCATGGGTAAGATCAATGTAGCATGCCCCATATATTAAAGGGTCAGTAGGAGATACAAAAAAGAAAAAAGAAACAGACAACCAGAAATAACCCTTGAACCCATGGCTGACAGGTGGAAACCTTTAAAACAGACAAACCTGCCTATACAGAATTTGTTCTACTTACATTACCCAGACAGACCAACTCCAATTGCAAGATTGTATAATAATCCAGAAAAACTATTCAAAGACCAGAGCCTTATAGTTAAACATTATCTTTTTCTTAGTCAGGCTTAGACCTATACATGGCCCTTTCTCCCACTTACCTTACCCTTGACAGACCAATTCCAGCTACAAGATTGTACAAAAAATAAACACAGAGACAGAAAACCAAAGAGGATTCCCAAATCCTTGGCCAACAGATGGGAACCTTTAAAACAGACCAGGCAAGATCTTTCTGTAGAATCAACACAGTATTGCCCATCTCTTAACAGAGGCAGTAACAGATACAAAAAAAAAAAAAAAACACAGACAACTAGAGGTAGTTCCCAAATCCAAGGCCAACAAACAGATGAAAACCTAGAACAGACCAGAAGGGAGTACATATCCCTAGGTTCTCGAGTCCTTCTTAACCATGACTCCCATACCAATGCTGCCACAGATGTTCACGTGAAGCAGAACCAGATATGTGGCATCAAGAGTCTCAGCCTGGACACTGGGGGACTTACCAGATGGCCAAGAGTGTCTTGAATTTACTGAGTCCAGTTTCCTTCTTCTAAAAAATGGACCAAGATGGAGGAACCTGTACCATTCATGGAGAGAAGGCAAGAGTTCCCCAAAGCAAAAGGGGCTTAGGCATCTGCTGGAATAGTTCCTCAGTCCCTCCCTTTACTCACAGGAATAACTCCTCTGGTTTGACTGACAACAAACTCACCCATCTTCTAACTCTCCAGCAGTTAGCTCTCAACAAGTTCCCCAGCCACTTTGCATCCTCAGCATGGAAGTAGGGTTCCTTGGAGAGCCAGGCCTGTTCAAGAAAGCTGGAAGGAGAGTTGATCTCTGGTTCCATCTGTGGTACCAAGTTTGTTAGCAAAAGTTTAGTCCTTGTCCCAAATGCCAATCCAGTAACAAGGACATGGTTTTGAGAAAAAGAAAAAAAGAATGTTTAATGTTTTGCTAGCAAAGCAGAAACACAAGGGACTCCTGTCCCAGATCCTGTGATTCTCTTCAATCCTAAGGAACAGGGGGTTTTTAAAAAGAGGATTGGAAGGCTACATTCCAAGAATTCTCTGTCAGAGTTGCAATTCACTAGTTACTTTGAGAGATAGTAATTTCTGAGATCTTATGGTGCCTTCCCCAAGCTCTGAAAGACTTTGTTCCTGTGCTGGGTGTGTGCTCAAGGACAGATAACTCTGCCTAGGATAGGGAAGACAGGCAACACTATTTCCCCTGTGATTAGGGAGGGGGAGAGATTAGGGAGGAACAAGGAGAGAGGAAGTAAAAGAAACATGGCCTTTTAAAAATAAGTTGCAGTGACAGAGCGTCAAGGGCTATGTTCAAAGCATAAAGTGGACCACTGTTAGGATCACATTTACTCCCATCATCACCACACTTATACCTTCCTTTAGTGTCTGTAAAAGTAGTTTTTTTCCAATGTATTTGAGAGCCAATCCTTGAAAAACTTAGCCTCTGAATAAAAGAGAGCAGGGGGGGGGAAGCATAATTAAAAAGCCTCTAGTTAGGGGGCTGGGGCTGTAGTGCAATGGCAGAGTACTTGCCTACATGTGTGAGGCACTGGTTCAATCCTCAGCACCACATAAAAAATAAATTAATAAACAAAGATATTGTGTGTCCCTCAACAACAACAACAACAAATTGGAAAAAAAAAAAAACCCAAAACCTCTAGTTAGATAAAACAAGACTGATTTGGGAAAGGGGATTGTCCTACAAATTTAGCTGCACAAAACCATGGGTGATTTCACCTGTTAAAAAAAAAGATCAAGTTCAAAAATGATTTTTCCCCCAAAATAAAATGGCACAATTACAGTAAAGAAGCACACAGAACATCTTCATCAGACTAGAGTGAACTTTTTAGAGTTAGCTCAGATATTGAAAGAATGTGGAAATTTGTGAAATCCTCAGGAAAAGTTTTTCTTTTTTTTTTTTTAAGAACAAAGAAAACTTATACATATGGGATTTTTTCATTTTCCTTCCCTGTACCCAATCTGGAGAAAAGAGAAAATACAACAAGAATTAGGGTTTCCCTTGATATTCTTGGGCCTGTCTTGTTAGCTTTCTGAAACTGGGTTCTAGCTACACCATCTCCAAAGTAGCCTCCTAATTGTCCTCAAAAGGTTTGGGACCCAGAGCAGTTGGCTTTTCTAGATCCCTTTTTGTAACTTAATGAGAGAGCAGTGAAAGACCCCCAGATCCCCCAACCCGGAATGGACCACGGGAGACACTGGATGCAAACAGCAGGAGGGTTTATTCTCACACAGGCGCCTGTGGGTGCACAGCAAAACCTCAGCTGGAGCTTTGGTGACTGGCACACCCGGGCTCGGGGGTACAGAGTTTTTATAGGAAGCAGGGGGCAAGGTTTCAGCCTAGCACAGTAACAGTTATTCTATTGGTTTATCTAAGTTCCTCTAGGTTCAGCCCCTTAGGTCACCTGGGGGGTAAACTTGTTTTTTCCACTTTATGTTCTCAGAAAAGAAACCCATAAATTGCATCCTATTCTTTTAGTTCCTGTTTTTACTCTATTTGCTCAAGCTTGGCCTTCCCAGGATTATCTATATGGAACATCTGGTGGTGGCATTGTATAGAGCTTGGAGTGTTACGTGCAGCTGGGAAGTGCTACGTGCAGTTTGTGGGGTTTTAACATGGGAACATCCTGTAGGGCACAGGGGTTAGAATTCCTAACGTTGGGTTTGGGGCCCTGTAGTCCTTCAGCAGAAACCCAGAGTATAAGAAAATGCCATACCTGTTTAGATTTAAAAGTGACACTTTTTCCTGTGGTCTTGAACTGCTTTGGGCAATTGCTCATGCAAGTGTAGCTGTAAGATGGAGTTATTGTCTATGCTTCCTTCAAGAGCTATCTCCTTCTGGCCCCCAGCTAGTATTTGTTTGAGCCAAGCTTAAGTAGAGAAAAAATTAGACATTTCCCCCAGTGTTTGAAGGTCAAAGGAATTCCAGTGTGTGAGGATGGCCTTAGGCCTGAGCCTAAGCAATTCCATTTTTAAAACTCCAGTTTGAAACCTGTAGTCTCAGCAGGCACATCTAATGGAACCCTCCAGTAGGGCCTCAGACAAGTCACCTCCCCTTATCCTGATAAACAGAGTCAAGCCTCTGGCAGGCTGTCCTCGCCTGATAAGAGGGAAAGGCAAGAAAATCAGGGTGGAGACCACCAGACCAGATGTTTCTGATCCCAGGGTAAATGATATCATGGAGAAATCTGGTGGTAGCTGATAAGGATTGAAAGGCGGGTCAAAAGCCCCAAAATTTAGTATAAATAATAGAGCTAATGAACGGGGATTCAGCCAGCCGAAACAAGGATGCACTGGAGCTGGAGAGCCTGATGAGGACCTGGACTAGCATCCCATCACTTGTCATCATTTTCCTGGACCTCTGCATGATCCTCACTGCTCTCAAACTCTACCGCCTCATCTGGACCCTGATGAGAGCTGCAACTTCTCCCTATGACCCTCTCCTCAATCAGTCGTCCACTCCACGCCAGGAGAAGCCTACCTTGGTTCCGGACCTGATCACCACAGTCTGAGGGTGCATCTGCTGAATGTCAAGCCTAAGGCTTAAGACTTTTGAGCTTAGCATGCAGAGGAAATGTTTGTCATTAGCCAGTCTTGATTGTGTGTTTGCAGCGCTTAGAATTAATCTAGAATTGTTTGCTGTGAATTGATTATGTCTATTGCAGTGCCTAGCATAAAGGATTGTCATTTTCTTGATTAAGAATCTATAGAGGGCTGGGGATGTGGCTCAAGCGGTAGCGCGCTCGCCTGGCATGCGTGTGGCCTGGGTTCGATCCTCAGCACCACGTACCAACAAAGATGTTGTGTCCGTCGAGAACTAAAAAATAAATATTAAAAATTCTCTTCCCTCTCTCTCTCTCTCTCTCTCTCTCTCTCTTTCTCTTTAAAAAAAAGAATCTATAGAGTGAAATTATATTGAGTAATTTGAGTGAATAAAGCACTGAAAGAAGCAGGAGCGCGTGAACATTCCTTATTTCTCCCCCTCCACTGCATACGTCGCAGTTTTGCTCCCTCTCAACACAGTGTATGAATGCTTGTGCTATATGGAGTGTTAGCCATCTGAAAGACAGGAGAAAGAAGGTGACCCTTTACCTCAAAGTCATTGGCAACTACTCCTTGAGGCCTGACTAGGACTCTAGAGTGGGTCATATTAGTTTCCCCTTACTGGCACATTCCTCAAAAATTCCCTCACTTAAAGTTTTCATTATTTCCTAAGATCCTCAAAAAACTAGTGACCATGTATTGAGCCTGACTGGCATTTGGGAAGGATGGATTTAGTCATTTCTTACCATCACAGGCCCCAAATCCCTGCTTTCCCTCTTAAATGGAGAAAACTTAATTTTTGTACTGTGTTTATCCCCATTTATGGAAGTATATTCAACTGCATTGAGCATTCCAGAAGGGAAAAGTGTTTAGTACAACACGCTTTTGTGCGTGTTGTACAAAACACGTTCCTGAAATCCATGTTTCCTGGAAAAGTTTTGAGTTTTTCCTAATGTCTGTTATATATATATATATATATATATATATATATATATATATATATATATATATATTAGTTGTAGATGGACACACAATATCTTTGTTTATTAATTTATTTTTTATGTGCTACTGAGGCTCAAACCCAGTGCCTCACACCCGCAAGGGCTCTACCACTGAGCCACATCCCCAGCCTGAGTAAGATTTTTTTTTTTTTTGGTGGTACTGGGGAATTGAACCTGGGGCCTTGTGTATGCTAGGCAAGCACTCTACCAACTGAGCCATATCCCCAGCCCCCCTAATGTCTGTTTTTGCCACCTTACTCATAATTAGGGCAGCTAAAGTCCTATCCACGTTGTTGTAAAAAGTAATATAATTTGTACAACCAGGAATGATGTCCTCACCATAATAGACCCAAGATTTGAGACTCTTAACCTAGTAGGAAGGGAGAGAGTGGACAAAATGTCTTATAGTAATTAAAATGAGAGCCAGGGCTGTGGCTGTGGCTCAGTGCTAAAGTGCTTGCCTGGCATGTGTGAGGCCCTGGATTCGATCCTCAGCACCACATAAAAATAAATAAAATAAAGGTATCGTGTCCATCTACAACTAAAAAATATACTTTAAAATTAAAATAATAATAATAATAAATTTAAAAATAATAATAAAATGAGAGCCATGAGGTTTTCCTAGGGAAACTGGCAAAAAGAGAAACCTAGGGACTCACTATTCTTCCTGAGAGAATAAGATCATCTTTTCCTATAGTCTGAGAAAGTATAAACTGGCGAGTTATCAATGGGAAGTGTCTGAGACAGCTCTGTTTTCCTGGAGGAAGACAAGGCACATAGAAAAAGAGAAAGAAAGGGACACCTCACTCACACATTGGGCTCTGCCTTGGAGTGATCAGATCATGCTGAGAAGTTACCTCAGCCTAGAATACAAGAAACTACAGGGGGAGGCCCTCCCTCTGAAGCCAGATTTAAAGTTAGGTAGTCAGTGTAGTTAGGTAAATCAGGTCTAATACCGAGTGAAATCTAAAATGGAGGCCATGCTGAGAATGACTCAGGGAAAACAGGACAACTCATGGAATGTTAATGAAGTCCTGAAAAGGCCCTAGGCCAAAGTCCACCTCAAAGAAGTGTTAACCAACAGCCCCAACAGATTTGGAAATAGCCCATCCCAGAGAAGTGATAATCCCATCCCAAAAGGTGATAATTAGGCCCACCTGTGTCCCACCCCTCAGGCCTTCCAACCTACATTCCATCACCAAAACTATAAAAAGGGGAAACAACCGCACTTCCACGGATTCCACCTTCTGGGTCCCCTTCTTCCTCCGGGAGAAGTCTTTTCTTCTGTCCTTTAATAAATTTCTAATTTCTACTCTGACCTTGCCTCGGCATGCTTCTTTGGTGTTATTCTTCAACATCGGGGAGCAAGAACTCGTCACTGGTCAACAGCGGTAACACCTCCACCATGGGGTGAGAGGCCATGAAAGAAAATTAAAATGGAGATGGACCTTCCATGTGTGATCGATTGGCACTTTTTCATCTCTACAGACCCTGCCAAAAACAGAGAAGAATTGATAAATACTCACTCCAGCAAGGCCTTTCCCTGAAAAATCAGCCTCTACCTCAGAGCAAAGCCTGTCCAAGGAAGGGGGCATGACCCTTGTCCTTGGAAAGACCCTCGGAGCACTCCTAGGTACATATCCACCCTGCTGAGTTGTTTATCTACAAATAACAGGAGAGATCTGCTGAGCCAGGTGTCCCTGACTCAGTCAGGCTAGGTGGGGATCCATAGCAGACCCCTAGCAACCACCAATCAGCATGAGACAGGGAAAATACTTGAGATGCCAAATGACCCTCCCAGTAGTTTATGGTGGTTGATAACGTGTTGGGAAACCACGTAGTTCAGCACGTACACCCCTCTTGGCTTAAACCAATCAGTTCAAATGAATCCCCCTCTTGTACTAACCAATCACCCTTACCCAACTTGCTCCCACCAGTGAATGTGTTAATCATGTTTTAGAGTTGTTGTTTGATTTTCCCAGGGTGTGTGATGATTTGCTAAGAGATGCTATGATGTATGTGAAGTCCCTGCCTTCCCCAAAGAGTGTATAAAACTGTTGCAAACCCTGGGCTCGGGGCCTCTCAGCGTCACCAGTTGTTATGTGCACACAGAGGACTAAGCTAGCTCGCAATAAACACCTCTTTGCTGCTTACATCGATCTTGTTCTCTGGTGGTCTTTTGGGGGTCATGAATTCGAGCATAACATATGGGGGCTCTTCCGGGATCCCCCTTATAAGCCTACCCAGACATCCTGATCGAGAGGTGATGAAAACCCGGCTGGTAAGTAAAGTCATTGCATATCTGTAATTTTCTGTACTCTGGTTGCCTGCAAGTTCTGGTTCTGTATTTTGTGGTTGGCAAAAGGTTCAGGTGGACGCAGCCAACTGGGTTTGTGGGAGACATCCCCAGCCCCTTCTGGGTTCTGAGTGGATTGCCTTTAGTAAAGAATTTTGTGAAATATTTAGTAAAGTACTTTGTAGCTGATGGATCCTCTGTCTGCCTCTGCTTTTAGTTTCTGGGTAGCAATCCACGACGCACTGCAAATTCTGTGGCCACGCTGTGAATTTTGTGTTATATGTGTTTGTTTCTATTGTACTGTCCGCCTCCACCCCAATACCCTGGCAAGGGAACTAATCTCCCAATCTGGGGTCCTCAGACCCAATTTGAGGGGGATACTACCCCAATCTGTTTGTCTGGAGGGAAGGCCCCAGTTGGCTTGGGGCCAGCACCCCACTTCCGTTTTTATCAACAATCTGAAAAGGCAATCAGTGTCTTTGTGTGTCTTTTTGTGTCTTTTTGTCTGTGTTTCTGTTAAGTGTGGTGGCATTGTTTTACTTTGGACAGATGCAATGTCCCAAGTTCCGATCTGCCTTAGATGTGTGGAGGTAACTTTAGCTAAATTTTAGCCTGAGAATGTCCCTGGTATGCTTCTCCTGCTTCCCTGAAAGGGAGCAAAAATCAATAGAACCATGTCTTAAGTCCAGCTGCCACATTATCCACTTTTAACTGGCTGACCGGATCCCAGTAATTTTGATAGTGACAATGTACAAAATGGAGTATAGGATTCCTGGAAGAAAAGCAAAGACACAGAGCATTAGTCTGTTTTACTCACCCTTCCGAAGATCCTCATACAGGCCACCAAGTTTAAAGTGTTGTTTTAAGATGCATCTAGATTCCCTGCTTTGCCAATTTTTTTCTGGGCTCTTGTCTTGCAAAAAGTTGAAGAATAAAATCCACGGACAATCACAGAAAGGAAGAATAAATGCAGTAGGATTTATTTAAGAGAGGACTCCCGCCATGCAGGAGGAAGCCTGATAGCAGAAAAACCCATTTTGGTGTGTAGCATTGGAGTTTGTGTAGTTTCTGGATACAGCAAGGAGCAAATTCTATGTAAAACAGGCATTGAAAAATAATCAAGGCTATTATATTCTATAGGAAGTTATAGACTTCCATCTGGGTTCACCCCCATCTTCTCATTTTACAACCTCTGGAACAAAGGAGTTGGCTGGAGACATTCCCAAGAGAGTCTCAAGATCATTTACATTTGAAATAGGCCTTGAGGGTGCTCATTAATATGTTCACCAGTTAGCCTCCAGGTGTGGTTCCTGTGATTGAATAAGACTGACCATTAATATTGTTAGGAGACCTACTGATGAGGATGGTGGGAAGTTAAGAGAATAATTCTATGAAATGGGCCACGTGCTGACTCCCACATGCTTTCTTTTCCAAGAAGCAATTTATCTGCAGCCCTGTCTGGCCTAAGTGGACAAGATATGTCACAGTCTTAAGCAAACTACCTGTTAAATGCAGGCCTAAGATGATGTACATGGGAGGAACCCAGGAGACTTTTGTGACCAGATCCTGAAACTCTGAGAAACAAAAGGATAGTTCTTTGTAAACATAGAATCTATAAGAACATATAGTTTGAGGGCTGGGGCTGTGGCTCAGTGGTAGCGCACACTTGCCTGGCATTCGATTCTCAGCACTACATACAAATAAATAAAATAAAGGTCGATTAACAATGGAAAAAATATTTTAAAAAGAATGTGTAAAGGAAAAATTTCTAAGCTGATTCTAAGCCGTAAAGCCTGAGTTAAAGTGTAAAAGACCGGGCATTGTAAAGTTTCTAAACGGCAAGGCCTGGGTTAAAAAGTAAAAGACTAGGTATTGTTAAAATTCCCCTGCTTGGGCTAGAGATGTGGCTCAAGTGGTAGTGCGCTCACCTGGCATGCGTGCGGCCCGGTTCGAACCTCAGCACCACATACAAACAAAGATGTTGTGTCCGCCGAAAACTGAAAAATAAACATTGAAATTCTCTCTCTCCTCTCTCTCTCTCTCCCCTCTTCTAAAAAAAAAAAAAAAAAAAAAAAAAAAAAAAAAATTCCCCTGCTACCTCCAGAACCTGTAATCCCTGTAGCTGTTAGGATAATACTGGAACTGACCAGTAAATATTCTCATTGATTCCCTGGTTGTCTAATAACCTGGGATTCTGTGTAGTATGTCACGTAGTCCTTTAGGCCCTAAAACCAATCAGTTTGAATGTGTACCCCGCTTAGAAGTGACCAATCACCCCTGCCCAGACTGTTCCCGCCAATGAATGTACTAATCATGTCTCAGAGTTGTTGTTCAATTTTCCCGTGCCTCATGATGATTTTTTCTGATGTATGCAAAGCCCACCACCCTCTCCAGAAAGTGTACTTAAGCTCTGCTTGACCTCTGCTCTGGGCTCTGGGCTGCTCCATCTTCCTGAGTGGGCCTGGAACCTCAGCATGCTGAATCAATAAATCCCCTTTTGCCAATTGCATGAAGCCAGTCTCTTGTGTGGTCTCTTCCTTAGATGCTTGGCCGGACCCTTACAAATGTATGGTGAAAATTCCAATTAGAACCAGTCACCAGGGGCCAGGCATGGTGGCACATGCCTGTGATCCTGGAAGAAAAAAAAGAACTGGTCATCACAGCCAAGGTAACCTAGAGTTGTCACAGCAGTGGGTACTTGAAAGTCTGATGTAATCATGACAGTCACAAGTCCTGGGCAGGACTCTGGAAACTTCTCTGGGATCCCCAGTAAAACTGGGGTGCAGGAGAATCATGTTGCCCCTCTCCTCTCTGAGAGAACCCACTCTCTCCCTTGAGAGTATCCTTTTCCCTTTTCCTATCCCTTCCATAAACTCATTCCTGTTACTTTGAGTGACTTGTGTGAAATCTTTCTGACTTAAAGTCTCTTGAATCAGGGTGTAAAGGGCAGGTCTTTGGGCTGCCTCAGTTTCTCAGAAGGCCCCTGCTCAGTGTACTTTATAAAATAAGTGAGAATAAAGGCACAATTGTTATGACAGCATAGATGCTATCAGAATTGCACTTGAGATACTGTTATAAAGTAGGCCACTTGCAGGGATAGAAAAAATAAATTTCTCATGTGTGGGAGGTGAAAGAAAGATTTTAGTTTTTCTTCCACAGAAAATTAGGAAAACACAGGCTTTAGCAATGAAAATGAAATGACAAAATAATAGTTTTCATTGAAAACATTTTCTTTCTGGATACTAGGTCCTGGTAAAAGCACTTCTAACTTGATCTTCTAATTCTCATTTCAATCCAGTCTATATTTATGACTTGGATATGATTTAGAAAGTTTTAGGAAGTAATGCATTTTTCCAAAACTGTAATATTTCACAGAATATAAACATATAATATGAAGCTTAATGTTATATAAGATTGAACATAAACTACCATTATTCTACATCCTCATAATGAGATTTCATAGTATGCAGAAGAACAAAACAATTGACAATATGTATGAACATGCATATGTTTAGTTAGTTCAAAGTGAGTGAAACAATATAAAATAATTCCTTGACTGGGGATATAGCTCAGTTGGTAGAATGCTTGCCTCTCGTGCACAAGAGTCTGGGTTCAACCCCCAACACCACCCCCCAAAAAAAAATTCCTTGACATTCATAAGCAATAGTTGTCAAGATTTGAAATAACACATTCACAGACTTTAATGTACTCCAGCATTAATTTCACCACCCTGTTTAAAAATATTGCAAACCTTTCTTAAATCTTTTATAAGTTAAATTCTCTTTTATTATTTTATATACAAATTTCTGTGTATAAAAGGGAAAATTTAGGACTGCAGTTATGGCTCAGTGGTAGAGCCACTTGCCTAGCATGTGTGAGGCACTGGATTTGATTCCCAGCACTGCATAAAAATAAATGAACAAAATAAAAATTTATCAACATCTAAAAAAATTTTTAAAAAGGGAGAATTTATTCTGATATCAGAATAGGCTTTGAGTCTGAGACAATTGCTTAAAACAATAGTCTATAAATAGTGTTCCACCTCAAGCTTTAAATATAGCCTTTGTTTTGCCCTGAGGCTTATATTAAAGGGACATATTTCCCCCCTCTGTTCTTCCTCTTCATCTCTCTAACCTGGGGGCAAGAAACAAAATAATCTCTCTTATCTCTTTTTTTTTCCTGTTTTAAGCCAAGCACTGACTGTCTTTTAGCACACATACACCACAGAACCAAGTAATTTAGACTTCAGGGATGGCACCAGAAGAATAGCTATCTTCCAAATTCACAAGTAAATCACAACCCTGAAGCCAGATTTGAGGATAGGTAGTTAGTGTAGTTAGGTAAATAGAGTAAGATAAAGAAAATGGAGGCCATTATTGTTGGGAGTCGCCCCAGCTCCAAAGATGGCACCGACCACGCTTCTCTTCTGGTACTAACTTCCCCATGCCCCAAGACAGTGGCGGGAAGAGCCCTCAATAGTGAACCCTGCTTACCCTCATGATCCTTACCCACCAATCAGAAAGCGCCTCGTGCCAATACCCTACTCTGTTGAATGCCCCCCCCACCCGGCTCCATAAATGTGCAAAGCTGTTCCTCAATAAAAGGGTACTTCTCTAATGACTAGCCTTGTCCAGTCATTAATTCAATTTTCAAGAATGGAGTCCAGGAAACCAGAGCAGCACTTGGGGAAATTGAAATGTTAATGTCCCCAAGGCCTGGGACCCATCCTAAGGAACTGTTAATGAAGCAGCTCCCAGTAAACCAAGAGGGGTTAATCAAACCACCCCAGGCCCTTCCTGCCCAGATTACTCCTTCAGCCCACCTATCTCCCACCTTTTGGCTTTCCCACCTGCATTCTATCACTGCAGGATAAAGGGAAACAAAGGACAGGAATGTGGGAGGACTAAAAGAAGACCTTAGATATAAAAAAGGGAAGACCTCGCCCTTCCACAGATTCTGCCTTTCGGGTCCCCTTCTTCCTCCGGGGAGAAGTCTTCTTTGCTGTCCTTTAATAAAGCCTTCCACTGTCCACTTGCCTTGGCATGCTTATCTGGTGCTATACTTCAGCATTCAGGCAAGCAAGGACTTGTCATCATCGGTAAACAGTAGTAACAAACCCTTAATGGGAACACCCAGAATGGATCAATTCTTTAAAAACCCTCCATTCTCCTGGAGGGGCAGAATCACTGCCTCTAGGACAGGAGTCCCCTGTGCTTCTCCTCTGCTAGCAAAGCAATAAAACTTCATTTTCTTTGTTTCTCTTTTTTTTTTAAACCTTTTTTTTAATATTTATTTTTTAGTTCTCGGTGGCAGACACAACATCTTTGTATGTGGTGCTGAGGATCAAACCTGGGCCACACGCATGCCCAGGCAAGCACGCTACCGCTTGAGCCACATCCCCAGCCCTTCTTTGTTTCTCAAAACTGTGTTCTCCTTATTAAATGGGCACCAGGGAAAAGGACCGAGCTTTTGCTAACATGTATACATAACAAAAACCTACAAGCTGATAGTCATCACATACAAAATGCATACGGTGCTTTCTTCAAGTGGATTTTCCATAGATTTTTATTATATGAATATTATTGGAAGAGAGATGAAAATTTTAAACTCTAATAATGTATCATAAGTACACATACATTTGACCATACCTATTAGCAGTTAAACCAAAAGCAGGGCATGTTGGCACACGCCTGTAATCCCAATGGTTTAGGAGGCTGAGGCAGGATTTCAAAGCCAGCCTCAGTAACTTATCAAGGCTTTAAGCAACTCAGTGAGACCCTATCTCTAAATAAAATACAAAATAGGACTGAGGATGGGGCTCAGTAGTTGAGTGCCCCTGAGTTCAATCCCTATTATGCCCCGCCCCCTGAAATTTTGTTTTAATTTGTATTTTATTTTTTGCATTTACTGGAAAAGTTTCAAAACCAAAGCAAAGTTGAAAGACCAGTATGACGAATAAACAGCCCAATTGTTAATTGATCATCATAAGAGTTTTTTATCTCTCCATACTGTAAGGATGACGTTAGGCCTTCCATTACTATGAACTATAGGCAACTGAAGTCAAGGTATTCAAGTGCAAATCCTGTTCCTACTTACCTGTTTCTTATTTCTGCATGTGGGATCATAACATATTCAGTTTTCCAGATTTTCCTTCTCCAGATAACACAGGTCCTGATTCAGGCCTATATTATACCTATTCTCTCTTTCCTAGACACACATCTATAAACTTAGCTAGTGCATGCAACATTTCTAACCCCAAATACTATAGTTGTCTGGCATTTCCAATATTCTTTTCATTGACTTTCTTTACATTTTCTGAAAATATCATATGCTCTGGAACATTTCACCTTTTTTCCACTATAAATATACCCCCATACCAATCTTGTCTACCTAATTAACTATTCTAAGAAGAAATCATATTACCTTCCCTAAATCTTTCTCTTGACCTTTCTATACTTATCTTGTGAGAGATGCCAGCAATATATTTATCACTGTTATTTTTTTTACCTTTTGTTTTGTTGTTTTCTCTCTTATTTATTACAATTATTAAGAAAAAATCACTAGGCTAATTAATGTTTAATTACAGTAATTTATACATCAGAAATTACAAAATGAACACACAAAATATTTGTTTACCAAATAGGTTAAGAGATAAAGAAATGGAACACAAGTATTTGTGTGACTAATGACACAAATGATTAATGGAAAAATGACAATAACAGCTTTGATAGTAATTTTATTCTAATTGAGGCTGAATGTTTAAACCAGTGTGAAATTTATCCTGTCAAAGTTATGAAGCTTCAGGAAGAACACAAGTGGAGCAGTAAAAAGAAAAAGAACAGCAGCATCTAATCAGGCAAGTCTGTCAAAGCAATCTAGAATATTAGGGGGTTGCTGAGGCAGCAAGCCACATTTCCTGCATATTAGATCCTTTAGGGGACCAACTGCATCAACTTCCTATACTCTTTATAACAAACAAACAAATTCATACCCACATATAAACACAAAAATAAACAACAGAACTTGTTACTACACTGTCAATGACTATAAACATATTTTGCTGGAAATTCTTTTAGAAATTAAACTATTAATTTTCATATGATTATATATGACATGCACTATTATCAATTTCAGCTAGTCCATTTACAAAGGCAGATTTAGTCAACTTTGAAAACTCAACTAAATGTAATTGATAAAAAGTATCAATTTTAGAAATGCAGTCCTTGGAATTTAAATGTAAAATTTTGTTGTAAGACATTAAACTAGAAAAAAAAAATCTCACCTTGGAGAATTGCTCTATTTTATTTGATGAATTTGCTCAGGCATGGGTTTAGGCTGAAATGGGGGAATACATTACATTTTTTAAAATTTGAAATACTCTGGGGGTTTTACCTACTTTCTTCCCTCTGTGTATGTGTGTGAATGGGTGTATACTTATAGTCTTTATCATAATTCTTTGTCAATATATCTTGGTAAATGGAAAAACCAAGCAAGCCAAACCAAATGATACAAAACATCAATTTTCTAAACCTGTCACAAAATAGAATGTAGATTTGAACTGAATCAGGTTTTACCATAGAAACAAAATATACAGATCAAAAAGCAAGTCTATTTGGATTGTGCAAAAATGATACTCAAATTGTCCATTATCTTTTCTATTGAAAAAGAAAATGAATCCAATGCCATGTCATGGAAAAACTAAGGCTGTTGACCGTCAAATCCAAATCTCATCAGTTTTCAATTTCATATTTCCAAATAGCTTTGTCAAAAATCTCTAAATGACTATGAATACTCACAACATTCTTTAAACCACATTTCACAGTTCTAAATTATCGATCAATGTCAATTAGTGCTTATTAATGTGACTCACTGCTTGGCAATTTTAGTTTTCATAATGATTATTAACTTTACTGAAAATAAAAGTAAGTATGATCTATTAAAACTTCTAGGAGGAATGTACTTAATTTCCCTCTTAACTCAGTGAATTAATTGCAAATAGAAACAATATTGTGACCTAATGAGTAGTCAACAAATATATGGTATTGACTTGTCTATACATCTACATTTACTTAGCAGTAAATCAATGAAATCTAGACTGTAACTCATGATGTTGCTGCAGTCATGGAGAAGACTGAAAGGCCAGCTTTGCTCCTGTTGCTTTATTCCCTAATTAGAAAATAAAATATTGTGCTTTATTGGCCTCATAGAAAATTAATGAAGAAAAATGTAAATACACCATGATTAATGCTTTATGTTTGAGAATTCTATGTGAGATACAAAAACTGCATAGTCCTTTGAAATAACACTTACTTGCTTGTTTCAACAGATTTGAGATCTTCCTATATACCAGGGTCTGTGCTAAGTATTATGGCAATGTATCAATAAAAAGTAACATATCTTGCCTATGAAGAGCTCATGCAATAATATGCTAGACAAGTATTTATAAAATGACTTGAATGCAAAGATTCATAAATTAGAGCTATAGAAAATTTTCAAGTTGCTTTAGATAAGCAGATGATTGAAATGCTTCTTTTGCCTCCTGAGGCTGCAAAAGGATTCTTTTCTTAAGGAAGTGGCATTTGAAAGGTCCTTCACTGACAAGTCTTTCACAGAGGTGGAGAAAAGAATAATGTGGAAAGATTCATTTTCAATGCATAACTAGTGAATGCTAAGGTGTTTTCAAGACACAGTGCATTATTCTCTGTCCAGGATGATCATGAAAGGAAATGAAAAAATAGGGCTTGGAAGGCAGATGGCATATTGCCATGTTTAGGAAATGGCAATTAACCATACGTATAAACACAAGACTGGGATCTCAATTAGAATAAGATATACTCTATATAGTAAAATATGTCAAAATATACTCTATTGTCATGTATATCTGAAAAGAAGAAATTAAAAATATGGTAAATATAGTAATGATAAACAATTTTCTTTAAGAAAAGGAATGTCAGGCGGGGAATATAGCTCGCATGCATAAGGTCCTGGGTTCATTCCCCAGCACCGCACACACACACACACACACACACACACACACACCAAAAAAAAAAAAAAACCCAAGCAAACAAACAAAACAAAGAAAAGGAGTGACCTGGTCAGAAACTAAAGTTTATGCTCACACTAGCACTTACAGAATGTTAACATGAAAAGTAAACCCATCTTTAGCAGAACAATTATAATTGGCAAAAACTACTAAAATGTTTTACTCATAAGTCTAGGACGCTACCCCAGAAAAAGCAAGTTCATGTGAGGGTCCCAGTGGCCTTTGTACAGCTCAAACCCTAAGTGCAAGTTCTACACTAGGACTTCCACACAGAATGGAAAAAAAATACTTGTAAATCACATAGCTTATAAATGGCTTATATCAAAAATATATAAAGAACTGAGCAGTGGCGCCCACCTGTAGTCCCAGCAGCTTGAGAGGCTGAGGCAGGAGGATCTCGAGTTCAAACCAGCCTCAGCAAAATGCAAAGTACTAAGCAACTCAGTGAGACCCTGTCTCTATAAAGTGAGAAATAGGGATGGGGATGTGGCTGAGAGGTCCAGTGCCCCTGAGTTCAATCCATGATACCCCCCTAAAAAGAACTAATATATAATGAATCATTAAACATCAATAGTAAATAGATAACACAATTAAAAATAGGCAAGAGGTCTGAACAAAAATTTCTCCAAAGAAAATAGACAAAGAGTCAATAATCATATGAAAACTGTTTGATATCATTAACAGTCAGGAAAATTGTAAATTGGAAGAAAATGAGATATTTTACATTAAAATGGCTATCATAAAAAAATATAACAAATGTTGGTGAAGATGTAGAGATTTCTTAGAACTCTCATATACAGCTGTTTGGAATGTAAAATGGTGCACTCTTTTGAAAAAAAATCCTGTTTCTGTGATATATATCATATTCCCTCTAAAGGTTGAACATGTAACTGCCAAATGACACAGCAATTCCACTTCTAACTATATACCCAAGAGAATTTAAAACATGTTACATCAAAAAAATCCGCAAATGTTCCTAGCAGCATTAATACTTACTAAAGACTGGAAACAACTCAACTGTCCATCAAGTGATAGATAAGTAAAATATGATACATCAATAAAATAGAATATTATTTCACAGTAAAAGTAATAAAACACTAATACATGCTAAAACACTAATACATGAATAAATCTTGAAAACATTACTCTAAGTGAGAGAAATAAATCACAAAAGACCACATATTCTGAGAGTCTACTTACATGACATGTCCAGAATAGACAAATATAGAGATACAAGGTACATTTGTTGTCATCAATGGTTGAAGGTGGTAGTGGGGGATGGAAAATATTAAGTGACTAATAGGTATAATATCTTTTAGGGTGATGACAATATTCTAAAATTGTGGTGATGGTTACACAATTATGTGAATACATCCATTGAACTACTTTAAAAGCTAATTGTATGGTATATAAATTATATCAAAATGTAAATATCATTAAGAACAAGAAGAATACCGTACATCAATACATCAGTGTAGAATATAAAAGGGACAAGCTAGAAGGAAGTGAGGCCATGAGAAGAATAGTATATTTTTTTCTGATGAAACATATTGAATATATGATGTAGGAAAATGTAAGCAAAGAGATTGACAAATAGAAAAATGATATTTCTCCTTAGCAAATGACTAACCTGGAACACAATTAAATACAGATATATGATAGATGTCAAAAGAGGGAAAGATGAAATGGATTTGTAATTTGGCATTTTCCCCTGTCTAAAATATTGCATTATTATAAGAAATAGCTCAGCTTTCCCATAGCTCAAAACAGAGCTTCAGTTTTTACACTGTAATTTCTAAAATTCACAAAGATTTGATCTGTGATTATTGCATTACACTTGCAATGTTATAATGACTATTCCTTTCTCCTATAAATATGTACTTTACAAAATACAGCATCTTGGTTGCTTCCTTTTGTAAATGTAGAAATAAATTAAAAATTTCAGTCATTTTTTTTGTATTTGATTGTTCAAGAAAATTTAAAAAAAAGCTTTCTTGATATTTCAAAAAGAACAAAATTTGCTTGTTTCTATAGTGAGAATTAAGGATAAAATTGGATGAAATTGAAGTTCAGAGATGAACAAAATGATAAATGCCTGCAATGATATAAGAAGAAATGTTAGCAGGGAAGACTAAGTTTGGAAGGTCTAGAAAGCAGATGACTAAGCAAGAACACAATTAAATACAGATATATGATAGATGTCAAAAGAGGAAAAGATGAAATGAAGAAGCTAAGAATATAAAGAATATAACAATGTCATATTGATAAAAAAGGAAAATCAAAATGAAAACTAAAAATTAGTTGATAGTATAAGCTGTAGCATAATATAATCTGGTATGGAAAATTATTAAAAAATAACAAGTTATAAAAATGTATTTACTTTTTGATAACATAGTGTTGGTATAGAGGAGCAAAGTTATTGTAACAACATCCATTAAGACACAATATTAGCATGCTCCCTAGGACTTTAAGCAATGAATCGGGCAATTAAAAAAGTAGTTAATCTGTTAATCAGTTCTCAGAGATATGGCTTTGGGAGGTATTATACAACATCATCAGATCTTTTTCCAATATCCATATCTCCTACTATTGACTTCCAGGGCCAGCATAAGCACAAATAGGAAATGTGACTCTTGCACAGTAATGTAATCTCGTTTATTAAAGAGGGAAGTAAGGGGCTGGGGTTGTGGCTCAGTGGCAGAGCACTTGCCTTGCACATTTGAGGCTCTAGGTTCCATACTCAGCACCACATAATAAATAAATAAATAAATAAATATTGTTAAAAAAGGGAAGTGAGCTTTAGAAGCATAACTTGGAATGCATGATGATTATTCATTACATTGCACTTGCTAACTGCAATAATGGATATGCGCAATTTTTGTTTCACAATGCTCCTGAGTGTCTCTCTCTCTCTCTCTCTCTCTCTCTCTCTCTCTCTCTCTCTCTCTCTCACACACACACACACACACACACACAATGCTCCTGAGTTCTGGACACCAGTTAATGTGTCGTGTTTCTGCATTTGTACATAATCTTTCCTATGAATCTTTCCCCATATGGAAAAAAATAGGTTTCATTAACTCATTGAGACCCTGTCTCTAAATAAAATACAAAAAATGGCTTTTTGTATTTTTATACTTTATATTTTTATATATATATACTTTATATATTTTTTATATATACTTTATATATTTTTATACTTTGCGACAAAGTAGGACCATAATAAACTTTTTAAAAAAATTTTGTACCAGGAATTACACCCAGGGCACTTAAACACTAAGCTACATCCCCAGCCATTTTTTGTATTTTATTTAGAGACAGGGTCTCAATGAGTTGCTTAGCACCTGGCTTTTGCTGAAGCTGCCTTTGAACTCGTGATCCTCCTGCCTCAGCCTCCTAAGTTGCAGGGAGTACAGGTGTGCATACACCCCGCCCTATAATGAACTTTTGAAGGTGTTTGAATGTTAGTTTTTCCTATAACTGGCCATTAACTTTAGGCTAGATACTAAGTGTCATTGTTTTTAGCTCTGATATTGTTACCTTAGAATTAAGATGTTCTATTAAGTAAATAAGTAATTAAGTAAAGATTATATTGAAAGGAATAATGATTTTTTTAAAATGTAAAAAACATTTGGGGCTGGGGTTGTAGCTCAGTGGTAGAGCACTTGCCTTGCATGTGTGAGGCACTGGATTCAATTCTCAGCACCATATAAAAATAAATAAATAAAGATATTGTGTTCATTGACAACAACAACAAAAAAAAATTAAATTAGAGGCAAAGATAAATGTTTTAAACCATTACCATTTTCCTAATCATCAGGAATTTTACTCCTTTATTTCATCATCCTAATTGTATTGATACATTTAATTGTGTATTGCACTGATTTCCAATCTTAACTAGCCTGACTCAACACTTCAGAAGTACGTACTTCGAAGATTAAATTTGAATAGAACGTTAGACATAATTCATATAAAAAATTATTTCTTTTGGCAAGTAAATGATGGGGATTTCACTATTGGGAACACAGTGTTTTTATCTTTAACTGCAATATTTTGAGCATCCATCACACTGCCTGGTACAAAATGGAAATTTAACAAATGTGTGCTGAATGAATGAATAACAAAGTGAATGACCACTTAAAAATTTTGGCTTTTGGGCTGGGGATGTGGCTCAAGCAGTAGCGCGCTCGCCTGGCATGCGTGCGGCCCGGCTTCGATCCTAAGCACCACATACAAACAAAGATGTTGTGTCAGCGGAAAACTAAAAAATAAATATTAAAAAATTCTCTCTCTCTCTCTTTTAAAAAATTTTTGGCTTTTGCTCTCATTTTAAACATCAATCAGAATATATAATGAGCATCCCTCTGTGGATGTACAACTTTGATGGTCAACATCTATAAATTTAACACCTAATGTTTATAAGCACTTTCAGAGAACTTCTGCTTTGAGTCCCTTAATATTTTATCAAGTATGAGATCAACATTCACATGTGCTTTTCTCATACGTTTTTACTATTGTGAATATTATCCTATCAATTATTTGTACAAATACACAAACTATAAATAAAAGCAGATTTTTAAAAATAATCTACTGATATCAGCTCTAACATGGGATGAAACTCAAAAACTTTAATTGTTCCAAGTAAAAAGAAACTTTGAATAGTTCCACTTAAATTTAAACTGTAATGAAATAGTATGACAATGATTTTGTTAACCAAATTTTGAAAGCTACAGCTAAAATAATGTTGGCTCTCTTTAATAATGAAAATCTTCTGTTTTAGGATTCCATCAAACCCCCCAAACAATTTAAAACCTAACTATCAAAATTATAACTGAAACTTGAGTTATGCCATTATATCAAATCTCCCAATTCAATAATTAGAAATTTTCACCAGATTCATAAAAGTTCTCTATAAAACTGTTTCCAAACCACATAAACAGATGCAGAGTAGCAGATAGCAAATTCCTGGCAAATCTAGTGTGCAAAATAGATTTGAGCAAAAATACAAAAGTATCAAATATTTATACATACATATTCAAGTGCAATTAATATTTGCATTTCATGAGTAGCAACTTAAAATTCACTCTAAAATAGAAAATGAAGCAACTTATAATTTCCAGGTAAAACTGTCTATGGGAGGTAAATTTATAGCTGGGGAGATATGTAGTGTAGATCTGAAGTGTGCTTTTGCTTCCAGTAATGAAGTAATTAATCAGTAAATGGAAACATGTATAACTTTCATCGTCAAAAGAAGGCATCGGTAAATGTTTGCGTGCAAATTCATTGTTTGTGGTGAAACTTGTCCATAAGCACTGTTTGCCTGAAGACTCAAGTCTTTCCCATATAGTTTTTTTTTTTTTTGGAGGGGGATCCTGGGGATTGAATTCAGGGGCATTTGACCACCAAGCCACATCGACAGCCCTATTTTGTATTTTATTTAGAGATAGGGTCTCAGTTGCTTAGGGCCTCACTAAATTGATAAGGCTGGCTTTGAACTTGCCATCCTCCTGTCTCAGCCTCCTGCCGAGCTGCTTGGACGACAGGAGTGTGCCACCGGGCCGGGTTTCCATATAGTTTTGAAAGTCAAGGCCTAGAATTTTTCTCCAAACCTATCACCATAACCTCAGGATCATGTGATCACTATATCCTACTGTATTTCTGCAGTAAGTTCCAACCCAGTCTCTTCTCCTGGAGTAGTACATTTTTGTAAAATACAAACTTGGTCAAATACCTACCCTTGTAAATTCTCCATCCTCATCTAAACTTTTACACACACACACACACACACACACACACACACACACACACACACATATGCATATACACACAATGCTCCTGAGTTCTGGACACCAGCTAATGTGTCATGTCTCTGCATTTGTTCATGATCTTTCCTATGAATAAGACTCCATTTGGCCATGTAACCCTGTTTCAATATTCTCCTCTCCAAGGATAATTTTATGATTAGCTTTACTAAGATCTTATGCTTTTAAACAAGCACACTCATTTTCCAGGTGACTTCTACTGAAAAATTTACTTCAATATTTCGGAGAAATGAGTTACTACTAATGCCTTCAAAATCAGGGAAATTCCCACACCTGTTCATTCAGACCCTGGAAAGGAAAACATCATGTGATCTGGTTCAGTGGTATGTGGTTTCTTTGGTTTTCAAATAAAAACTTGTGCATGGTGCTACAACATTCACCCTTACATGTTCAATGTTCAGTTACTTTGAGCAAGAGGTAGATCTGCCCTTCTACATTCTGATTATGTAACCTTGCACTTCACAGAGTATGTATCCCCATCTATAAAATAGAAAACATAGCATCAAACTCAAATTCTACTGAGAATTTAAAAAGTTACTTTTATATAAGGGTACTAATGCCACAAACATCATAGAATTGACTGCTGGGACCTGCACAGCAGGATCTTGAGTAGGGGTGTTGGGAGATTGAGAAAAACACAGAGACAAAGAAAACAGAGACATTTTTAAGCAAAGCTGGGGCCAGGTGGGACACTGCCTTCTGCTGGAGGAACGTTGACTTAGAACTATCCCTGCAAGTTTATTATATAGGGGCTTATAGTCAGTAAGTTTAACTATAGGGGCATTGTAAATTGTCCAAAGCTTGTGAGTTATTAAGAAGCTTCTTTGTGCACTAAAAAGTTACTTTCCTACTATTACAGTGTTAGGAACATGACTATCTTGCTGTACCCAGAAAACCCATTGTACCAGAACGTCTGATAACTATTAGCGTCAGATTTGGGATATCAAGGCTGTTCACATCCTCATCTCTTGGCAAGAAATGTTTCCCAGGCATGGCTTTGGCCTACACCTCAATATCTGCCAATAACCAAAGCTCAAAAGTACTCCACAATTGATGATCAACATATACTTGTAGAAAAGGAAGACAGAGTGGGAAGGGAAATGGAGTGCTAAAAAGGCACAATGGTGTTTATCCAGTGATAGCCTTTGACAAAATCTCAATCTTAGCTATTGTTTAGAACACAAATATGTATTTACAGAATAATAATCACTAATCATTGTCATTTTCAGCAATACAGATAGAACTGGAGTACATTATGTTAAGTGAAATACACTAGACACAGAAAGACAAACACTGAAAGTTCTCACTCATATGTGTAAGGTAAAAAATTGAATTCACAGAAATGGAGAACAGAATAGAAGCTGGGTGAGGTAGTGTGTGTCTGTAATTCCAGCTACTTAGGAGGTTGAGGCAGAAGGATATCAAGTTCCAGGACAACCTCAGGAATTTAGTGAGACCCTACCTCAAAATTAAAACTGAAGCTGAGCAAGGTGGCACACACCTATAATACCAGAGACTCGAGAGGCTGAGACAGGAGGATCATGAGTTCAAAGTCAGCCTCAGAAATTGCAAGGTGCTAAGTAACTCAGTGAGACCCTGTCTCTAAATAAAATACAAAATAGGGTTGGGGATGTGACTCAGTAGTTGAGTGCCCCTGAGTTCAATCCCTAGTACCAAAGGGGGAAAAAAACACAACCAAAAAACTACAAGGTACTACTTTTCACACTTACTAGAAACACTAGAATAAAAAAATCAGAAAATAACAAGTAGTGGTGAGGATGTAAAGAAGTTGGGACTTTCATTTTTTATATATATTCTTTTAAAGAAGTACAAGATAGGTGTTTGAGGATCTGCAAAACAAATTAACAATAAATCTATAAGGAGAGGAAAATGCTGATCACCCTGACCTGGTCATTATACGTTAAACCCTCATGAATATGTACAATTATTATGTGTCAGTTTAAGCCTCCTATTTTTATTGGTAATGGCTACTTTCAGCAAAATAAGTTTCCTTGAAGAAATTATGTAGATTTCTCATCACTGTAATTACCCACATTAGTATTAGTTTCCATGCAGACATAAACAGAAGCAGTGTTTGATTTTATTCAAATTTTTCATCACCAGTGAGACTTCCAAAAACAACCTGACCTAAAATTTGTAGTTATTAGAAGGAGAGGGAATTCAGGAGTGCCTGAAACATAATTACATTAGTGTAGCCTCAAAGTTTTCAAGCCCACTCACGTTCTTACTATTATTTTCTTCTTGACGTTTGTAACAGACCAACTCCAAAGTATTATTATTTCTATTTTAAAACTGAGAAAACTCCAGATACTGAGGTATCCAAGGTCCAGTGTGAAGTCTAGAGTTGAAGTGTTCTAATATTGAGTCTTATTTGCACACTCCTGTTCAGTGCTATTGTAGGCAATGAAATGTTCAGCTTGAAAACTTGACCTTCAGTCATTGAAACGAGGGTATGAACATAAGCTTCAGAGCTTCTAATAAAGAATAAAACGTATTTTCATATTGTAGAACTAATTATATTCTATCCTTCCACCTTGCCTGGTACAACAACACAGATTTGTCAGTTGTATGTCAGGCGCTGGGAAAAATTCAGTTCTGGAAGTATGATATCACCATAAACCAAATGGGTCTGAATTGTACAATTTATTGTACCCAACCCATGAGTCCCTGATTTCTTATTATTTAAGCAGAAGTTAATGATATTATCCTCTTTTCCATCTATCCTTAGAATATGACCAGGAAGGACTAGGAATCTTTAGTGTACATAATATAAATTATGCATTTAAAGAAGAAAAATATTTAAAATATCGTTTATTTAATGAATATTTATATTGTGAAAAAGTTGACAACATATGAAAAAACTGAAAGATAGTGAAATATAGCTACTCCTGATGTTTACAAAAGGGAAAATATGCCAGGTGTGGTGGCTCACGCCTGTAATCCCAGCAGCTTGGGAGGCTGAGGTAGGAGGATTGCGAGTTCAAAGCAAGTCTCAGCAAGTTAGCAAGGTTGTAAGCAACCTAGTGTCTCAAAATAATAAAAAAAAAGGGCTGGGGATGTTGCTCAGTGGTTAAGCATCCTTGAATTCAATCCCTAGCACCAAAAAAAGGGAAAATATGTGATTTTTAAATTTTTTTGTCTTGCATTTTTTTTGGCCTAAGAGTATAGCATTTAACTTTTTGAATCAAATTGCTTCTTATTAAGAAAGAACAAAGAATATATTCCATTCTATATAATCTCTGGAAAAAAAACATTTTCTATTTGCAACAATCCTAGTGATTAAAAGTGCTGCATAATCACTGACCATGTCTAACCAGGTATATTAGCTTCATATTAAATTTATTTTAAATAAATATTTAGACTATGAAGAGAGGTTATATTAGTCTGTGCAAAATTTTCTGTTAAATTTTCCTTTTATGATGTGTAAGTCCATGTAAGTCTCTACTGTAAGCCATTGATGCCCCAAAGAGGATATTATATTCTATAAATACTGTCATAATCATTTGGAATACAGTGTCATATAGGGGTAATAAAGCCCTTGGAAAATTTGGCTACAGGAAAATAGTGTTTAACAAAGACAAAGAAAATTTTTTTTTCTTTTCATTTCTGAGAGTCTACATAAAAGAATATCAAGAGCATGGCATTTGGAACAAGGCAGAAATCATTTTGTATCTCAGTAGCAGCATGTTCTTATCCTGTGGTTAGAGTAGTTGCTTCACAGAATCTATCTGCTCTTCTCAAGTTTGAAATAACAATATCTATTTCACTCAAATATTTAAAGATTAACTGAGCTATGAATGATTATACAAATCTTAACAATCAACACAATTTACCTCTTTTGTCTTCATCACTTGGTTGCAAGTGATGTGGTAAGCATGAATATTTCTCTGTAAATTTTAAAAATGTAAAGAAAATAATTAAGGAAATATCAAATGAATCTTTACTAATTTATCTAATTTTAATGTTTAGATCTAACATACATGATCAAAGAACTAGAGCTGAATTGGAATGTTAGACCAATAAATGTTTTTTTTAACCTTTTAATTCAGTTGTATCTCAAGTGACACTAGACCTTATAGAAAATGCCGAGAAATCAAATTGCCCCCAAGAACCATGCAGAAGAACATTATTTTTGTTTGTAACTGAAATTCCCAGCTCAATGAGAACTAAATGAAGCATGCCTCATTCAACATCAGAATATAAACAATATCTAAGCTGGGCCTGGTGGTGCATGCCTGTAATCCCAGCATGCTCAGATTGAGTTCAAAACCAGCCTCAGCAACTTAGCAAGGCACTTAGCAACTCAAAGAGACCCTATCTCTAAATAAAATATAAAAAAGGAATGGGGGACTTGGCTCAGTGGTTAAGCACCCCTGGGTTCAATCCTCAGTACCCCCAAAAAATACATATGTGTGTGTGTGTGTGTAAACAATATCCTAAAATAAAATTAAATATATATCAAAGGAAATAAAAGCATAACAAAGAGATATTTGTATTTTCATGTTTATTTTGGCACTATTCATAATAGCTACCAAATGGGACCAACCTAGGTGCCATCAATACATGAATGGATAAGGAATGTGGCATATGTACACAATGGAATATTATTCTGCCCTCAAGAAGAATAAAATGTAATTAGTAGCAAAATTGATGAAACTGAAGGATGTTATATTAAGTGAAGTAAGCTAGACACAGATGAATATCACCTTGTCCCTCATATGTAGAAGCTAAAAAGTTGACATTGATGTAGAATAGAGATTACTAGAGGTTGGAAAGGCTGTGTTTGATCAATGCATGGATGTGTTAAAATATCACACCTATTAATATGTATAATTCATGTTAATCTAAAATAAAATATATTTTCAAATAAATATAGTACTTGCTAATATTCAAAAACACATTTACAGGCAGTGGCCTGGGGCATTAGGAAACTTAAGCTATTATAATCTAAAAAGTGATCACTATTACTTTCTCATTTTCAGATACTTCCTGACAATGTTGAATAAATAGAAATAAGCACATTTTATGAATATCATATATAACACAATATTTCCCAATATTTATGTATCACCAAAATATGAGACTTAAAAATCAACTATTAAGGGCAATTGTGATCTGAATATTTGTGGATAAAACATCCATTCCATAGTATCAGAGAGACACAATGTAACTTGACTTCTTTCAATCCTAATATCAATCCCTAACCAGACAAAATAAAGGATTAGAACATTTAATATAATGAAGATAGCTATAACTCATTATTAGCTCTTAGGAGCTGGTCCCCATTACACATGGAAGTTGAAGAGTTCCTTATGATGAGAGAATCCCTACATTAGGAGCAGCAGTAACACAAGTCATTTCTCAATAAAAATCTGGAGAATCAGGGCTAATTCTAATACAATTAACAAGTTTGATACATGCAGATCAGGGTCAGAACAGTATTGTGAGCATGGAACAGGGCAGGAGAGCAGAGCAAATATCTAAACACAAAAGAAAAAAATATTAATCCTTACAAAAATACTACCTCACTTACAATTTAAGTGAGGTCCCTTGTGGGTTCTAACTTGCAAGTTTAAAAACAATTACCCAATGGGATCCTTATTAGAATAAGTTATATTTTATGTATGCATGTCAAAATACACTCTACTGTCATGTATCTCTAAAAAGAACAAAAAAAAAAAACAAACAAAAAACCAACAATCATTCAGAACACTTAATCTTCAATCTTTTGTTATGTGAGTAGTTGACAACTATATGTGATTTTTTTCATTGTAGTAAAAACACTTAACATGAGTTCTAAAGTATTGTAAACTATAGGCATAATGTTTTGCAGCAGATGCATCTTTTTAAAAAATATTTTTAGTTGTAGATGAACATAATACCTTTGTTTTATTTATTTATTTATTTATTTATTTATTTATTTATTTTTGTGGATTGACCCCAGTGCCTCACACAATCTAGGCAAACACTCTACCACTGAGCCATAACCCCAGCCCAGCATATTCATATTGTATAGCTGAATCTTCATACTCCTTGCACAGTAGTAACTCCCATTTCCCACTCCTCCCACCCCTGATAGCTATCTTTCTCTATGAGATTGACCACTTTTTACACCTCATATAAGTAAAATCATGTAGTATTTGCCCTTCTATGACTGGCTTATTTAACACAGCTTAATGTCCTCCAAATTCATCTATACAGTCACATATGGCAGGATTTCCTGCTGAACAATATTCCATTGTATTTATATGTCATGTTTTCTTTATTAATAAATATACTGATATTTAAGTTGTTTCCATATTATCGCCATTGTGAATAATGCTGCAATGAACATGGTAGTGCAATATCTCTTCAAGATTCTGAATACAATTCTTTTGGATATATACCAACAATTGGGACTGCTAAATCATTTGATAATTTTATTTTTTTTAGAGAGAATTTTTTAATATTTATTTTTTAGTTTTTGGCGTACACAACATCTTTGTTTGTATGTGGTGCTGAGGATCGAACCCAGGCCGCATGCATGCCAGGCGAGTGCGCTACCGCTTGAGCCACATCCCCAGCCCCGATAATTTTATTTTTAACTTTGAGAAACCACCATACTATTCTCCATATAGTTGCACCACTTTACTTCCTGTCCAAGAGTATATAAGGGTTCCAATTTCTCTACAGTGTATTTCACCAACACGTTTTAAATATGTGTGAGTGATGTATATCACACACACACACACACACACACACACACACACACACACACACACACACACCTTCCTAACAAGTGTGAGGCAACATCTCTGATTTGAATTCCTGTGATGATTAGTGATGCTAAGCATTTTTCCATACACTGACTGGACACTGGTATATCCTCTTTGAAGAAATAAAAATTCAAGTCTTTTGCCTATTTTAAAGACAGATTCTTTGATTATTTCACTATTGAGTTGTGGGAGTTTCTTGTATATTTTGGATATTCATACCTTTATCACACATATGCTTTGCAAATATTTTCTCCCAGTTTTCAGGTTATATTTTCTCCTCTGTTGATTGTTTGCCTTGCTGGGCAGAATCTTTTCAGTTTGATGCAGTTCAAATTGCTTATTTTTTGCTTTGTTGCTTATGTTTTTGAGATCATATCCAAGAAATCATTGCCATGCCCAATTTTCTTCTAGAAGTTTTACAGTTCCAGGTCTTACATTTATTTATTTATTTATTTATTTATTTTTGTGTGTGGTTCTGAGGATTGAACCCAGAGCCTTGTGCATGCGAGGCAAGCGCCCTACCAACTGAGCTATATCCTCAGCCCTCCAGGTCTTACATTTACATCTTTAATCTATTTTGAGTTGATTTTTATGTATGTATGTATGTATAAAGGTCTGATTTTCTTATTTCAGGTGTAGCTGTTCTGTTTTGTTAACATCACTTTTTTAAAAAACAATTCTTCTGGGCTAAGGTTGTGGCTCAGCTGTAGAATGCTGCTCGCCAGGCACGTGCGAGGCACTAGGTTCAATCCTCAGCACTACATAAAAATAAATAAGTAAATAAAATAAAGATATTTAAAAACAAACAAACAACAACAACAACAAAACAATTCTTCCCCTGTTGTGTATCACTGGCATCTTTGTCAAAGGTCACTAGTACATTATTTACCAGACTTTCTGGAGTTTGGCAGAAGTAACTAAGTAACTAACTTATAAAAGCCACTCAAGTCTACTATATATTATAAAAGCCACTCAAGTCTACTATATATTATATACTTTCTTTTTTTTAAGGAGAGAGAGAGAGAGAGAGAGAGAGAGAGAGAGAGAGAGAGAGAGAGAGAGAGGAGAATCTTTTTTTTTTTTTGAAGATGGACACAACACAATGCCTTTTATTTTCTATGTGGTGCTGAGAATCGAACCTGGGTCCCACCTGTGCTAGGCGAGCGCTCTACCACTGAGCCACAATCCCAGTCCATATTGTATACTTTCAATATGTCCTTTATTTTCCTTTTCTAAAAACAAAATTCATTATTGTCAATTGCCATAGTTTTCATAATACAATACATATTACCAGTACTAGTATTTAGTGTATCTACATTCAGTGATTTAAAGTTACTACACCATTATTATTGGGACTCTGAGAGAGAGAAAACTGTAATGGAAACAGGCAAAAAAATCTAAGGTTTCTTTTTTTCTTTCTTTTTTTAGAAAGACAAGACAGACATTCTTAAAATTAAATA
The DNA here is from genome assembly GCF_052094955.1 of Ictidomys tridecemlineatus. Taxonomy (NCBI): domain Eukaryota; kingdom Metazoa; phylum Chordata; class Mammalia; order Rodentia; family Sciuridae; genus Ictidomys; species Ictidomys tridecemlineatus. The sequence goes on along the minus strand of NC_135493.1, from coordinate 99,218,431 downwards.
GCAACTCAGGTAATAATAGAAGAAAAGTTGAAAGGCTATGTAAATGTATAAGCTACTTTTATAAGCTTTTATGAACTACTTTTTGAAGTTTAATCCCATCTCAGAATAATCTTTAGGATTTATTGATTCCAAAAACTATTCATATTTTCCACTACCTACTAAAAAATTTCAACAGAAATAATACAAATGAGATTTTGGTGACTAGCTAGAAAAGAAAATATGATAGCACAAAACGAAAGAGAAAATTATATTATATTTTCTCTTCCAGACATACAACCTAAGAGTCTAAAGTTAAAAAATTAAGGTGAGTTTTTACATAATGAATTGATTTCTTTCCCAGGGGTAGGTTACTTTTTAAAATAATAGCTATGACATTCATGACAAACAATGAACTAAGTATAATATTAACATCATTTTAAGTCATCACCCAAGTTAATATTTTAGCAGCTCATATTAATATTTTTCTGATGTCTGAATCACTCTTTATATGCAAGTTTATACAGTTTAGAAGGGGTGGAATCAAGCTTTAAAATGAGTATTTTTCATCACCTCCTAAGTAAGGGAATAAGGATGCTTATTATAATAATTTTGTATCTATGTACCTTAAATTAGAAGCAGTATATTAAGAATATAGATCATGAATTATCTTAATTCCAGGGGCTGCTACTATATAATGATTATTTATAATGTTTTACCAACTGATAGAATATTCAATATTGGGCTGGGGATGTGGCTCAAGCGGTAGCGTGCTCGCCTGGCATGCGTGCGGCCCGGGTTCGATCCTCAGCACCACATACCAACAAAGATGTTGTGTCCGTTGAGAACTAAAAAATAAATATTAAAAATTCTCTCTCTCTCTCTCTCTCTCTCTCCTCTCTCACTCTCTCTTAAAAAAAGAATATTCAATATTATAACTGAAATTAACATAAAAGAACTTCCATTTATAGACATATGAAGTCACATAATGTGAATGTATACTTCCTTCTCAAATATAGGGACAGATTTTTACCTTTTCAAAATAAAGGTTTACAAAATGACAGCATGCTGTTTAAAAGATCTTAGTTATAGGTTGTTTTCATGATGTAAAGACCTTGGGAATATGTTTCATTCAACTGTTCTTTAACATAATGTGTCCCTTCTGACTCATTTTCTTAGATAATAATCAACATAAGCAATATGTTTTTCTAATCTGAAATGAAATTTATGTTCTGCAAGATGACAATGGCAGAAGAAGTTAGCAAGATTTGCATTTATTTTGTTTACCTATTTTTAAAGTAAAGCAATCTTATCAATATTTTTAATATTATTTAGACTAAGGTTTTTTATTTATTTACTCCTGGGTAAAAAGAGGAAGAAATTAACTAAGTTCATAAAATTCTATTACCTAATGAAATTATGGTTCAATAATGCACTCTAATGTACCAAAGATTTACAGATAAAGGGGCTTGCAAATACTTAAGCATATGAGATAAATTAACTAAAATAAATATAGTTGCAACCTCAATATCTATTATACTGAAAACATTTCAAATATTTCTGAGAATATTTTGTCAGTCTTATAAGAGGAAAAACATTACTCACAAATGCATTTCCATGCTATGGCCACAAAACAGGCAATATCCAGTACAGCTCACTTTATCACAAAGTTATAGGAAAGTAGATATGCATGTTGGCTGGTCGGCATAGCTTTTACAAAGCTATTTCTACAACCCACTGTTGATCTGATTATAATAAATTTTACACCAGAAGTAATCTTACACAGTGCTTTTTATTAGACCCTGTCAACAGTTATTCTCCATACAGACAGGTCTTGATTGAGTGCTTTTCTCCTGGTAGTGGTAAGGAGTAAAGCAGAAATAAACTTAGTCAAGCCTTTCAATAGTGATTGTCCTTCAATTCCCCTCATTTAAATCATGCCAATCACCTAGGGGTGGGGGGAAAACAAGCTTCCAAATTATCATAATAGCAAAGTTATAGAAAAATCTGTCACAATTCACTATATTCCACCATGAATTTGTTGCATTTCTTAAACTGTCTGAGCATTGATAATATGTTCCTTAATTTATAAGCATTATAATAAAATAAACCTGAAAAATTCTCTATATAAAAATGCTTCTTAGAATTTCTCAGTTCCCATAGATTATATATATATATATATATATATATATATATACATATATATATATATATGTGTGTGTGTGTGTGTGTGTGTTGTAGATGGATACATCATCCTTATTTTATTTATTTATCTTTATGTGGTGCTGAGGATCAAACTCAGGACCTCACACATGCTAGGTAAGTGCTCTGCCACTGAGCCGCAACCCCAGCCCCCACAGATTTCTTAAATTCTATTTTCAATCAAGGATTCAAGAAATGTTTAATATCTGTCAAGTTTTCCTAAACACATTTGTCTTCACAATAGATTTAATTTCAAGCAATAGCTATTAGACTTTCACAGGTCAAGCGGAACAACCTTGGCAAAACATCAAGTAAAGAGAATATTATCTGTATTTACTTTAAGCGAATAATATAAATTAATGTCTTAATATTAAATTATACTTATAAGGTAAAAATAATTAGTATTTATGGAATTCAGATCATCAGTATATGAATAGAAAAATGTAATGGATCAGGACAAAAAGAAAGTCTGCTTCATTACTAAATTTTGAGCAAAAGGTAAAGTAATGAAAGATGTAAGATAATTAAGAAACCTGGTGATTAAGTTGAACTCAAAACAGTCTTGATATCAGAGAACAATAAGAAACAGAAGAAATCACTGGACATTAGTAAAAAAAAAAATCTGAACTGAAAAAAAAATACCCAGGTTTTCAGACTGAAATAGATCTATGGAGTAAATTAATGATTTCAATAGATTAAAAACAGGACCCATATACCAAGACACATACTGATAACATTTTAAATTCTCAAGAATTAAGACTTGGTGCTGGAGTTGTGGCTCAGTGGTAGAGCGATCACCTCGCATGTGTGGGGCCCTGGGTTCAATCCTCAGCACCACATAAAAATAAATAAATGAAATAGAGGTATTGTGTCCAACTACAACTAAAAAATAAATATAAAAAAAAAGAATTAAGACTTCATTTTTTTTTCTCAGAGCAGAAAAGCAAGGTACCCACAAAGGAATAGGAATCACATGTGCATCTAAACTTTACTAGAAAATGCTAGATAATGTCAACAGTAAAATGGCTGATCAAAATTGCTTTATATCAAAAATAACAGATTATCAATTCTGTCAAATAAAACAAATATGCAAAGTAGTCATATTTTTAATATTCCATAAAATGTTCTTAGCAAAATTATTATTTTTTTTCTTTTTTTTAAAAACAGAATGAGCCAGCAATTATAAAGCTTTCTTTTTTTTTAAAGAAAGAGAGAGAAAGAGAGAGAGAGAGAGAGAGAGAGAGAGAGAGAGAGAGAGAGAGAGAGAGAATTTTAATATTTATTTTTTAGTTTTCGGCAGACACAATATCTTTGTTTGTATGTGGTGCTGAGGATCAAACCCGGGCCGCACGCGTGCCAGGCGAGCACGCTACGGCTTGAGCCACATCCCCCTTAGCAAAATTATTTTGAAGAAATTAAGGAAATGAAAAATGGTATTTTAGAAGCAACCAACACTCACCCACTTCTCCATAAGACAGAATCTAAACAACTGAAAACCCGCTCCATATGGAGATGGGTGACTATTGGATAATACTGAAGTTCAATAATGGACAGAGATTTGCAGAAACCCAGAGACTCTAGATACTAGAACAGAGGGTGAAACAGAGAACCCCAGCACCTATCACAGGCCAGTGTGACAGAGGACAGGGTGAATATCAGTGAGTACCACTAGCACAGGAATCAGCACCTTGCAGAAATACAATCTAAACATACAATAGATTTAAGATCTGTGTAGCTGATTGGCTCTGGAGAAGTTTCCTGCATTTCCCAGAGTATTCACTCAGTGCTGTAACAGGGAGCCATTTTGAGAAGGTCTTACCTGAGCTTACTGCTCAGGGAGTCAAAGGTTCCTACATTTTCCCATCTTTGGGTTCCTGTGAAAACATTATTATGCTGGTTCATGGGGTTACTGCCTTTAGAGTCAGGTTTGCCTGAGGGAGAGACTATGACACAAACACAATGAGAATTTTATGCAGTGGGAAACTAGACAATTAAGAAAAGGTGAAAATGGTTCCATGTTAAAACTGTCAGTTCAGGGAGCCAGCTGTAGAAGTTTGAGGGGATAATCAGTAGTGTGTGATTTCACATAGGAGCTACATCTCAAAACACCAAAGTTATGGGCTGTGGATTGCGTAGGGTCCAGAACAGATAGTTTTGACTCCGTAGTCTCTTCCTGTACTTGGAGTGTGCTGCACAAAAAGTATGGGAATCCCTAACATGCTACAGCACCTTATGATACCTCTGTCCATGGAGTACACAGAACAAAGGGCACCAGAGAAAAAACGCCCCCAGACAATTGCAATACTCCACACTTCTGGTGGCAAGCTGGATTTCTGGCATTGGGCCCACTCTAGCAAAGCCCAAATAACTCCAGAGTAAATTATTGACTTGGGAACTCTAACTTCTACTCTAGCACGTTTAGGCCTGGTGGGCACCTGAGAGGTGTTCCATATAGCTCTGGACAAAAATCACTCCTGCTGGTCGCCTGGTGAGCACAAAAAATGGGGTGGGAGGGTAAATAACTCCCAGCTTTTGCTGTCTCCAATGGGTACACATTTTAAGAAGGCATCATTACTCTTGGTACTGTGTAACTGCACATATGGTGCAATACTATCGTGTACAACCAGAGAAATGAAAAGTTGTGCTGCAATTGTGTTCAATGAATCAAAATGCATTTATACCTAATTAAAATAAATTAATTAATTTAAAAAAATTTTAAAGAATAGTTAAAAAAAGAAGGCATGGGAAGAAGCTTTACTTTTTATTATTTCTTTAACTTTTTAGTATATACTATATTATGTTTGCTTGTTTCTATTTCTTTTGTTGGTGTTTATTGTATCTATTTGTTTTTTTTTCTATTTGGTTTTTAATTAATTTATTTACCTGGTCTGTTTTTTGTTGTCAATATTGTTGTTTTGTTTATTCCTTCTGTGTGGTGCTGGGGATCAAACCCAGTACTTTGACCACACAGGGTCCAGCTCAAAGAATCTTCACTTTACCCCAGCCATGACCTTGCTTTGCTCAAATCTTAGCAGATATTTAAAGAATAAGGAGATAAAATCCCCCAGCCATCATCCTGGTTCCATGTAGGCACAGTTGCGGGACCTAAAACAATAATAGAGGATAGATTCAAGATCCCATTTTTACAAATACATAGATCATACTGACTAAAAAAAAAGAGCAAAGAAACATTAAGGTTCAATTACATTATAAATCAAATGTAGTTAACAGACATCTACAGAATATCCCATCCCATCCAACATCTGCAGAATACACATTCTTTTTCTTTTTTTCTTTCTTTCTTTTTTGGAGGACAGAGTACTGGGGATTGAACTCAGGGGCACTCAACCACTGAGCCACATCCCCAGTCCTATTTTGTATTTTATTTAGAGACAGGGTCTCACTGAGTTGCTTGGTGCCTTGCCATTGCTGAGGCTGCCTTTGAACTCCAGATCCTCCTGTCTCAGCCTCCCTAGCTGCTGGGATTATAGGCATGTGCCACAATACCCAGCAGAATACACATTATTTTCATAATCATATGGATAATTTTGCAAAATAGATCACATATTAGACCATAGAGCAAGTCTTAATAACTACAGAAAATCTGAAATAATTTCTTACATTTCATTATGTCATAATTTAGTGAAATTAGAAACCAACAAAAAATAAACTACAAAAGGTATAGAAACACATGGAGATTGAAAAATACAGTTTTGAACAAACATTAAGTCATTGAAGTGTTCAGGAGAAATATAAAAATTCTCAGAATCAAAAATGAAAATGGAAACACAACATCCAAAACCTATGGTACAAACCGAAAGCAATACTAACAGAGAAGTTTATAGCTATGAATGCCTGTATTTAAAAAAAAAAAACAGATCTCATATACATATCTTAATGATGCACTTCAAGGTCTTAGAAAAACAAAAACTGATAAAACCCCAAATGGAGGAAATAATAAAGACTGGGGTAGAAATAAATTAAATGTCTAAAACAATAATATAAATAATCAATAAAAGATAAATGACAAAACAAAATTGAAAAACCCTTCACCAAACTAACCAAGAGATAGAGAGAAGACCCAAACAAATAATATTATAGATCAAAAAGGTTATATAACAACAGATACCAAAGAAATTAATAAGATCACTAGGGAATATCTCTATCTATAGATGATAGATAGATAGGTAGATGGATAAATACATTTTGAATACATTTTGGTAGATGAATGAATTTTGGTAGATTATTTGGGGAGCTGACACAAATTATAGCTTAATTTCTAGTAGCTAGCAAAAAAATTCTAGTATCACTTCATATTATGGACAAAAATGCAAATTAATAAATAATATTAGTTATTCACCATTGCTGACTTAATCTTACTCCTTACGTTTTTTAATGCAACATTTGTATCTTGTAGATAATTAAAAATTCATATGCATATTCCAGTGCACTTAGCAAATGTCCAACAAAAATATTCAACATTTTATTATTTATAAATTCTTACCACTCTAACACCAATTATGAACCAGTCTCTTAATTCTGTATAAATAACATCTCTTCAAAATATATGATATCTACATATTCATACCAAAATTCACATCAAGGTCCAAATTTTAGCTACAATTAACGTAAGTAATTAAAGCCTCATATGTATATGCAAATGAATGCCTATGATACAGTACACACCTACATACATACCACAATATTTGAAAATATTACTGAATGTATTATAAAATATGAATTGAGATATTATTTTATAGAAAAAAAGCTTTAATGTTATTATCTGTTTTACCTTGTTCATGTAACCAAAGAGCATTCCTCTGAAAGAAGATAATCTGAGGAATATTCTACATCATCCAGTTATGAAATAGTTTTATAAAGCCTTATATCCCATTCAGAGGTTTATTCTAATGAACTGGTTTAGCTTAGCATGCAATCTAACCAAACATTTCATAGTATGGGTAGAAAAATGGATCCCCTAGTATACAAAACAGTTTCTTTGGGAGAAAAGGAACTAGATTTTTGGTTTTACATAGAATCCTGTGATTCTATTTCCATTTCCCTCTTCTACATTTATAACAACTGAATGATCTGATGTTTATCTTTTTTATCTTGTAGCTGCAACCTCTGTAGTCAAAATGAGCTTTACTGAAACACATTGATTTGATCAATATGTTTACCAATCAGCAATGATTTAACAATTGAATTTCATGATTTAGAGAAATGTGTACCTTTATTCATTTATAAACCATTGTGTTTTTTTCCTAAACATTTGAGATTATTAATGTGGGAAAGATAAAATTAATGGAGAGAGGCCCACATAGGGGAAACAGTATTTTTTTCTCTTCAGAATTATTGTTGAATACATTTTATGAAAGTAATGGTTTACTGGGAACCAAAAGCATTGACAGTTGAAAGACATCTGATGAAATAGGACAGCAATTCTAAATAGATTATTCTAGATAGAGCAGACATTTCCAGTTATTACTGCAGTTTTTAATGCTTGACAGTTATTTAAGATTTCAGGAATGCTAAGTAATCTTTCAGTGGCTGCATATATAAGAAAATAATATTATCTGCCACCAGACCTACTCTCAACACAGGTTTGCCCTTCAGCTCCAAGCCAGAGAGTACAACATATACAGTCAGTCAAAATGAAAAGTGTTGTCTGTCCTTCAAGAGTTCTAAAAGTGCTCTTCTCAACTTCAGTTTCAAAGCCTTTTCGCTGTCAAAAGGCTGTGTTCATCCTCAACTTCCTTTCTGAAACCACCAGTTACTCTACAATAAATCTTCAATTAATGTTCCATAAAGAAATACTAGGTTTTTGTTTCTGCATTCAGTCCCTATTCATATGCCTGAGTGCGCACAAACATACACACACACACACATGCACGTACACACGGGTGTGTACGTGTGTGTGTATCCATATTACTGCAAATTGTTTTCTGTATCAGCACTTTCTAGCAGCAGAAAATCAAGAAATAACATTACTAATGGAGAATCAAGTCATACTGCCTACAGCATTTGACAGATCATTAATGAACCTTTCTTCCCGGTTGTTTGTTATGTAGGAAATCAAAATTTAAGAGCACCATCCACATAAGCAAAAGTGAAATAATATTTTTCTACCTAAAAAATATATATCCCAAACCATTAATTCACATTAAGATAAATGAGATTTAAAATCACTTTGGCAGAAATCTACTAAAAGTCAGGTATTTCTTGGAAACTTTAAACTCTCTAAATAAGTTTAACCTTAAATATTCAGTTATATTTGGAAAATGGGAAAACCCTTCAAGGAAATAAGTAAGAGAATATTACTTTTCACGAATGAGCAAGAATTGAAGAATGAAAACTCTAAACAAGAATAAAAAAATGCAAATAATGAATAGGAAGCACTTAAGTTGTACTTCGGTAAGTTGGTTTTTTCATTGAACTTTAACATTGGCTTGTTCAGGTCTTCATATATTTAATGAAAGGATAAATCAGGAAATGAACCATTGAAATTGTGGAAGAAAAGATGAGAACATTAAAAAATGAAGAGTCATTACTCATGTGAAATTCTAAAAAATAATGATCATATTAAATATAAGCTTTCTCTGTTAACATTTTGGGTTAATATTGTAAGGTATGGAATCTTAAGTAGTATTTTGCAAGGATTGTTTTTCTTAACATGTTTGGAAAACTTACACTTTGTTTTGGTGTAATTAAATATATACAGCCTCGATGAAGATATTCTAAGTCTTTAAGTCAACTCACATAATTGCATTAATATTTTTCCCTGGGGCCTGGGGATGTGGCTCAAGTGGTAGCACGCTCCCCTGGCATGCATGCGGCCGGGGTTCGACCTCAGCACCACATACCAACAAAGATGTTGTGTCCTCCGAGAACTAAAAAATAAATATTAAAAAATTCTCTCTCTCTCTCTCTCTCTCTCTCTCTCTCTCTCTCTCTCTCTCTCTCTCTCTCTCCTCTCTCACTCTCTCTTTAAAAAAAAAATATTTTTCCCTAAGTGTTGTTACTATGCAAGAAATTATATGAGAATTTTTATAGCAATTTCTGTAACAACAGAATTGAAGAAATAAAATATATTATCAACTTATTAGTAAATAATTTTATATTGGTTATATGTATATTTTTTATTGAGAAACCGAATGAACTGAAAGACTTTCAGGCTCATGAGATTAAAGTCAGTGTCTGTTACAATCATTCAACATCTAGCAAAAAGCCTGATATATACGAGGTCCTTAAGAAATAGTTATTAAAGGGCTGAGAGTATAGCTAAGTGGTAGAGAGCTCTATCTTCAGCACTGTAAAAAGGAAGAAAGGAAGGAAGGAAGAGGTGTTAATACATACAGGATATGTTCATGCCATTCTAAATGAGTGTTCTCTACTAGTACTTCAGAATCCCATGGATCTGTTCTTCTGTTTCTATCTATATGAAAAATTACTGTAAGCATTTTCGGCATTATTTGATCTCTTTATAGCTCAATATAGCCACACAAACTCAGTGTCCACATTTGCATGTGAGTTTTGAGTTTTGAATCATATTAAGTACAATGGTTGCTTGACTGTATGTCTTAATGTAAAATGACAAGGTCCTAATGTTCATCTTTATACTTATGTGGGCTTATTTTACTATGAGCAAATATTAAAATTTCTTTTAAAAGTGGATGATTAGGAAATGAAAAATGAATCAAAATAAACTTCAGCAACTTCAGTTATTGAAGATATTGAGATTCATGGAAAAAAACTGCATCGGAATAAAGTATCACTTCACTTTTCACAAGTTAATAAATATGCGGGATGCAGTGGCTCATGCCTGTAATCCCAGCAGCTCAGGAGGCTGAGCCAGGAGGATCATGAGTTCAAAGCCAGTCTCAGCAACAGCGAGGTGCTAAGCAACTCAGTGAGACCCTGTCTCTAAATAAAATACAAAATAGGGCTGGGGATGTGGCTCAGTGGTTGAGTGCCCCTGAGTTCAATCCCTGGTACCGCCCCCCCAAAAAATACACTACTGTAAGATCCAGCCATCCTACTACTGGGTATATATCAAAAAGAAATGAAGGGGCTGGGGGTGTAACTCAGTGGCAGAGTGCTTGCGTAGCATGTGTGAGGCACTGAGTTCAATCCTTAGCACCACATTAAAACAGACACATAAAATAAAGGCATTCTGTCCATCTATAACTACAAAAAATTTTAAAAAATAAGAAATGAAATCAGTATGTTGAAGAGACATTTGCATTCCCATGTTCACTGCAGCATTATTCACAATAGCCAAGAAATAAAAACAACTTAAGTGTCCATCAACTGATGAACGGATAAACAAAATGTGGTAAATATATACAACAATATACTATTCAGCTATAAAGAAGAATGAAATTCTGTCATTTGTAACAATATGCATCTAACTAGAGATAATTACATTAAGTAAGCCAGGTATAGAAAGACAAGTACCACATAATCTCACTCATATGTAGAACATAAAAAGTTCATCTCATAGAAATTGAGAGTGGATACCAGAAGCTAGAATAGTAAAGAAGTAAAGTGAGATATGGAAAGGTTGCTCAATGTGTAGTAGGTTGCAGTTAGATAGGAGCAAGAATTTCTAGTGTGCCATTTCACACTGGGAAAATTGTTGACTGATTGTGTACTGTTTATCTCAAAAAGCTAAAAGAGCCAGGGATGGTGTTGCATGTCTGTAATCCCAGCAGCTATGGAGGCTGAGGCAGGAAGATCGCAAGTTCAAAGGCAGCCTCAGCAACAGTGAGGCACTAAGCAACTCAACGATACACTATCTCTAAATAAAATACAAAATAAGACTGGGAATGTGGCTCAGTGATTGAGTACCCCTGAGTACAATCCCCAGTGCCAAGAGAAAAAAAAAAAAAAGCTAAAAGAAAGCACCTAGATTATTTTCACCATAAGAAGTGATGTTTAGGAGAAAGATGAATTTAATCTAATTACACAATATACCTATGGGTCAAAAACATTACATGGGGGCTGGGGATGTGGCTCAAGTGGTAGCGCACTCGCCTGGCATGTGTGCAGCCCGGGTTCGATCCTCAGCACCACATACAAACAAAGATGTTGTGTCCACTGAAAACTAAAAAATAAATATTAAAAAAAAATCTCTCTCCCTCTCTCTTTCATACTTTCTCTTTAAAAAAAATTACATGGTGCCCCATTAATATTTATGTTTTATGTATTGATGTATCAGTTAGTAGGAAATATTTTAAAATGAATAAAATTCTTTTTTTACTTAAGTATATTCTTCTAAGGATGTCTATGATGAAATCTCCCAAAAAAAGTTTTGAAAATCTACAATTACTTTAAGATTAAGCACTTGCATTAAGCAAATACAGAATAAACTTTTATCTCCTTAAGAAATGGGTTCTGTTCAATTTCTAGTGTACAATTCTATCATTAAAATAAAATAATCAAATAGACATAGTTATTACTCTCTTTACAGAATTAGAAATTAAATGCTTTTAAACTGCTTAGATAAGTTTTTGTGGCATTTTGATGTTTGATCATTTACTTTCTTCATAAACACTGATTACAAAATAGTATGAATTTTCAAAAGACAAATAAGGAGAACCAAAAATTTTAAAAAAAACATACATTAGTCAAAACCATAGGAATTAACCCCTAAGTGAAAACAGGAATTGTATCTCTTAACTTTAAAACCATCTTAAGCAATTAACCATATTCTTTCATAAAGTTGTACCTTGAGAATGGGGACCATATTTGATTCTTCTGTGTATTTCCAGAAGCCAAAACAGTGACTGACACATATTTGAAGTATATATTAATGCACAAATAAATGAATTACAAATATGTACGTTGGTTGCTCTTCTATCTTTCGGTGTAAAAGCTGTGAATTATAAATATCCATTTTTATCTTTTTTTATTTGCATATTCTGTATATATTTACTTGAGACAATAGGGGCCAGGAAGAAATGGCAATTTGTTTTGGTTTGGGTCTGCTTCACTACTAGAATATAAACCCAAAGAAACAGAGGTTTTTTTTTTTTTTTTTGAGAGAGAGAGAGAGAGAGAATTTTTTAATATTTATTTTTTACTTCTCGGCGGACACAACATCTTTGTTGGTATGTGGTGCTGAGGATCGAACCCGGGCCGCACGCATGCCAGGTGAGCGTGCTACCGCTTGAACCACATCCCCAGCCCCAAGTTTGTTTCTTTTACTACATTCCCAAATCTTATATCCATGCCTGAGCTGCATTATGTACTAAATAAATATCTGTTGACTTAATTAAGGAATTAACTAATGAAGGATTTGAGAACAGTGGTGGGAAATCAGTGAGTTCACTACTGTGGGTGAAAAAATGATTTCCTGAGTATTGGAAAAAAGAGGAAATTTTGTATAGCTGTTGTGGCTTATGCCATCAAACATAATTGAGGGATTTTTCTTTTTCTTTTTTCTGTCCTCTCTTCTCTCCTCTCTCTCTCTCTCTCTCTCTCTCTCTCTCTCTCTCTCTCTCTCTCTCTCTCTCTCTCTTTCTTCTTTTTTTTTTTGTAAAAGGCTACCTGAGTGACAGTGAAAGTCAAGAGGAGGTTGAAGGACAGGAATACCTCCACATGGATAACAGTGCTTTCCCTAGGAATGCACCTAAACCTTTTATTTTCCATCAGGAAAAAGAGAAAGTGTATTTATACTAGAGGAAATTCATGGGGCTGAGGATATAGCTCAGTCTGTAGAGTGCTTGCCTCCCCCTGTGTTCATTCCCCAGCACCACCAAAATTAAAAAAGAAAGAAAGAAATTCATGATCTAGGTACAAGGAGTGAGTTGATCCGAGATATTAAGAGACCATTGAGACTGTCCTTTCAGACGGACGTCCAGACAAGACAAAAAGTGTTTCAAGGATTGTGCTAGTAAGTTCCAGAGAGAACAGAGGAAGTAAAGAACAAAACAGTGAAAGACCGAAAGGTGGGAAGATTCACTGAGATTTTCGAGGTGAACCTATACTGTCACAGAAGAGTGAACTTGATCATGAGTGGAAGGAGAAAAATGGAGGTCACTGGAGTTATTAAGTTCTAGGAAAGGAGTAAAGACTGTATTGAGAAGTGCCATTAGGGCTGGGGATGTGGCTCAAGCGGTAGCGTGCTCGCCTCGCATGCGTGCGGCCCGGGTTCGATCTTCAGCACCACATACCAACAAAGATGTTGTGTGCGCCAATAACTAAAAAAAAAATAAATATTAAAATTTTAAAAAAAAGTGCCATTAGTATAGACATTTACGTCACTGAAGAGAGCTGACATCATAAAAGCATTACATTTAATGAAATAATCACATTTAGACAATTTTCAAATAAGTTGTTTAAGGAAACCATCCAGGAGACCAGCTCACAAACCTTGCACTTACATTCTTGAATGATTTTATATAGGTGGGAAAGTCAGCCACCCAGGGTCTTCGTTCTTGACTCTGGGGCTTCTGACCTTTCCCTCATTAGTTTCATGAGTACTGACGCTGAAGTCACGGAGGAGAGCTGCCGTTCAAATAAAGCTTATGATAGTAAATATAAGTAAGAACATCACAAAGGCACTACATTTAATGAAACAATCACATTTGGGCTATATTTATTTTGGGGGGGGTACCAGAGATTGAACCCAGGGGCCCTTAACCAATAAGCCACAGCTCCAGCACCCAGCTCTTGTTTTCTTTTGTTTTGAGACAGGGTTTTGCTGAGTTGCTTAGAGCCTCGCTAAATTGCTGAGGCTAACCCTAAACTTGCAATCCTCCTGCCTCAGCCTCCTAAGCCTCTGGGATCACAGGCTTGAACCACCATACCCCGCACATTTGGACAATATTTAAAGGAGCCTTTTGAAGAAACAATTCAGGTGGTTAATACTAAAACTTACCCTTAAATTCATAAATAACTTTCTAAAATATTATATAGGTGAGACAATCAGCCTAGAGCTGCCCCAGTTAGCACTTGCAACTCCACCCCCATCCTGGGGGCCGCCATTGTCAGCTGCCACCTTCCTGATAATTTACAGGCGCAGAGCCGCCCTCTGCGGGTCGCCCCTCCCTTGTCCACCCTCTGCGGGTCGCCCCTCCCTTGTCCACCCTACAGGCGCCCCAAGGCCCCCTCACTGAGGCCTTAATGCTCTCCGCAGCCCCAGAGCCCGCTCCACCCTCGCCTTCGTGGTGGCACCCCTCCTGCCCGCGCCCGTCATGGTGCCCATCATGGTGCCCATCATGGTGTCGCAGGTGCGCCACAACTACCACCCCGACTGCGAGGCCGCTGTCAACAGCCAGATCCAGGTGCAACTGCACGCCTCCTACGTCTACCTGTCCTTGGCCTTCTTCTGCCACCGCCCACAAGTGGCCCTGGAGCACTTCGCCAGCTTCTTCCTGCGCCTGTCGCACGAGTGGAGGGACCGCGCCGAGAAGCTGATGGAGCTGCAGAACCAGCGCGGAGGCCACGTCCGGCTCCACGACGTCCAGCAGCCCGAGGGCAGCGCCTGGCACAGCGGCCTCCAGGCCATGGAGTGCGCCTTCCACCTGGAGAAGAGCCTCAACCAGGGCCTCCTGGAGCTGCACCACCTGGCCGCCGAGAGGGGCGACCCCCACCTCTGCCAGTTCCTGCAGCGCCACTATCTGCACCAGCAGGTCCTCATCATCCGTGAGCTGGCCGGCTACCTGACCAACCTGCGCAGGATGGTGAGAGGCTCACCTCTATCCAGCTCTTTTGTCCCAAAGGTGGGAAAACGGGAAGGTGGGGTGAAGTTTTAGGAAGGCAGAGGCCTTGATGCTGTTTTTTGGGGGGTAGTGGGGGTGGTGGTACTGAGGATTGAATTCAGGGGTACTCGACCACTGAGCCACATCCCCAGCCCTATTTTGTATTTTATTTAGAGACAGGGTCTCACTGAGTTGCTTAGCGCCTGGCAGTTGCTGAGGCTGGCTTTGAACTTGTGATCCACCTGCCCCAGCCTCTGGAGCTGCTGGGATTACAGGTACACCACTACGCCTGGCTTGATGCTGGTTTCAATGCTTGTTTTACATAGATTTTGTTCCATGCTTTACCCAGAACTGTATATAAACCCCTAAACTATATACCAAACAGATTTTTCTACTATCCTCCCGTATTTCAGGAGTTGTATCTTTTTGCTTAAGTAAGTCCTACTGCCTTTACTCTTCCCTTGTGTGATTGTCTGTGGATTTTATCCCTCAAAGTTTGAGGGACAAGAACCCAGAAGAAATTGTGGAAGCAGGGAATCTAATCTTATCTTAAAACTCCAGTTTCAATGGAGGACCCACTGGCCAAGTTCCTCTTTGACAGACTCATCCTGGGCAGCAGCCACAAGGACAGCTGAGCAGGACTGTGCCCCAGCCCATGCAGCAGGTCTTCCTTGGGGTGGGTCACCAGGCAGGGCCTACACATTGCCCTTTCAGCACATTCACTTTAGCATGGGCCTTTCAGTTTGATTGTTACTTCCAATAAAGGTATTTATTTGGTTCTTAAGGGAATAAAAGTGTGTAGTTAATGCTTATGTATGTGTATAAAATGAGAGTTTTTTTGAGAATGAGGGCAGATCTCTGTGTATCCAGAATTCTGTCTGCCTATTGATGCCCCATCTAAAGGCAGCTCAGAATCTCCACTGGTAGAAGGAAAAGGTATTCCTTGGGCCCCTGGAAAACACAAAATTGGTCTACACTTCTAAACAGTGTGTGCAAAAGCTATAGGACTGTGTGGGAGGATGTAGGTGAGGTCTTAGTGGCTATTCACTGCTGGATAAAAATTATAAGAACATGGTGCCCCTAGGGAAGAAGTTAAAGGAACAGGATTGAACAGGTATTAAAGGAATGTTGAATTTTATCTGAAAATTTTTAGTTTACTAGAATATGCAAATCTTTAACATTTGTTGAATCTAGGTGACAATATGAGAGCTCTGAGAGGTGGCATGTCAGAGTACTTCTTTAACCAGCTCACAGTACACTACAGTGATAAATGGACTAAGCCTTAGCCTGGCTTTCCCATAGACACAAGATGACTTCCTATGGTCACCAGTGAGAGGTATACATGTTGCCCTCAAATAGAAGTACTTCTACTTCTGTTTTTTCCCAAGTGGCAAGAGTCACGAGGACAGCTGAACTGGGCTGTGTCCACACCATACTACTTGGGAAGCCAAGGGGTGTTCCTGGAGGTGGGTCACCAGGCCAGGCCTGTGTGTGTGTGTGTGTGTGTGTGTGTGTGTGTGTAAAACTCCCATCTTTTGAGAATGGGAGTAGATTCCCAGGTAACCAGGTGTCCATCCACTCACCCACGTCTCATCCATAAGCAGCTCAGAATCTTCATGGGTAGAAAAGAAAGGTATTCCATGATCCTCTATAAAATACAAAATTAGTCTTCACTTATTAATAATGTTGGCATATGGGGTGGGAGGGTGGCTGAAGTCCTGGTGTCTGTACACAGTACAAATATAAAAACATGGTGGCTCTGGGGAAGAAGTAAAGGAAATGGGAATGGGCATGTATTAAAATAAAGGGATCTTCAACTTTGCTTCAAAACTTTTAGTTTACTAAAATATGTAAATGTTAACCTTTGTTGACTCTGGATAGCAAGATGAGGGCTCTGGAAAATGGTAAAAGATTTTAATAAGCTCACTCTGTGACACAGTGATAACAGGAAATGAGTCTTTGGTTTCTTGGTAGAAGCCAAAATGAATCCCTGTGGTGACCAGTGCCTGGCATACTTACTGCAGTTGTTACAAAACAGCTACTTTTAGTTATTCTGTTTTCTTGATGTATTAGTCATCTTTCCCGTCACTGTGACCAATACTCCCGACAGGAACAAGCAAGAAGAAAATGTATTTGGGCTCTTGATTTCAGAAGTCTTGGTTCATAGTTATCTGATTCCATTGCTCTGGGCCTGAAGTGAGTCAGAACATCATTGTGCAAAGGCATGGTAGAGGAAAGCTGCTTAGCCCATGGCAACCAGGAAGCAGAAAGAGAAAGAGCAAGGATACAGGAATAGAAACTGACCAGGCCACACCCCCAGTGACCAACTTCCTCCAGCCACTCCCTACTTGCCTACACTTATTACCGAGTAGTCCATTCAAATTATAAATTCACCAAATGGGTCAATCCATTGATGAGGTTACAACTCTTATAATCTACTCACTTCACCTCTGAACATTGGTATATTGACTAACATGAGCTCTATGTGGACACTTTTAGATACAAACCATAATACTTGCATTAGAACTATTTCTTCCAATAATTCTAAATATTTTTACATATATACACCTATGTATACACGCTTACACATACATATTTAAATTTTGACTATATATTTCATATTTATTTAAATATGTATTCATTCTACTACCAAGAGAGTTTGTTTTGAATCTCTAGACTAGATTCTGAATTTTTGCTTAGGAAAACATCCTTTGTTCAAAGTGGCTCCATGATTGTGTTATTAAAATGGATATGGTTACTTTTTAGATCTTTTATAACTCTGGTTGTATTTCTTCCCTTGGGTTTCACATATCCAACTTTAATTTGCTTTTTTTGTTGTTGTTGTTATTTGCTACCAAGAGAAACTAAGCTAATGTGTCTTATTATCATTGAACATTTACCAGTCTCTATTGTAATTATTTACACTGAGTAAATAGCTTCTACAGTACTAAATGACATTTTTCTCTTTATTTCCAATATGAAGTCTACTGAAAGGAAAAATAAAGATGAGAGAGTGAAAAGGATAAAACAAAACAATTGCCTCAGTGAAAATACAGAAAAGTGAATGCTGCTACCAATTTGAATTAATTGAGTTATAGCAGCATTCTTGATTTGTTTTCAGTGTTTTGCTTTTTCCTCTAGGAATTTTCTGGGTTTTAATATTTTTAAAAAATGCAAGTTACAAGGGGATAAAATATTCTGCCTTTTTCAATATTTCTAATCATGTATCCTTTTCTAGAGAATCTCATGTAACAGTACCCCAAAGAAAATAACTCAAGAAATGACTTCAAAAGATCTCATGGTATGCTGTTCAAGAAGCACACACCTGGAAGCTAAGCATCTTTTTCACTAAGAAGTCATTATGTGAAACTTTCCTTTGCTGTGATAATTACAGCACAGTCAGTTTCAGAGCAACAAGTATAATGAAAAGCCCTCGCCATGAGAGTGAGAGTGGGTAGATAAAGCATGTAACCATTTTGTTTCTTGATGGACACCTCCTAACACTGGTTTTATCTGTTATCCTCTAATTGCCATTTCTAAATGAATGGCTTCTGGGAATAATGATATTGAAATTTCTCCAGTACTTAAACTGAAGTTAAGAAAATGTTCAGGGCTGATTCTTCCCTCCCTCTACTTTGTGTATTCATTTCATTAGCAGCAGAGTTCTTTCTTTTGGTTTTTCAGACTAAATAGCTGAATTTTGGTCAGTAATATATATCCTTGGGTCAAAATCCATCAGTGCCTAATTATTTTGGAAATGAAATTTCTACTCTCTCACCAAAGCATGCTGAAATTTCTCAAAATTCAGGCATTTGATCATGAGAAAAAAATAAGTTACATATACTACACAGTATTTTGTTAATAAGCCTAGGATTGTTAAATAAATGTATAATTAGTAATGTGCTTAATGTGCAACATCTTGTACTTTCATCTTTTTCCTCCGATAACAATCATCAACATGTTCTACATCATTACTCAATTTTGGATGAGCATCTTATTGCTGTTCATTCCTCTTTAGTTTCCACAGAAGACCTGTCAAGCTTCTTTCCAGCTCTAAAATACATGATATAATTCTATAAATTGAAACTGCATTATTCCCAAACAATAGTGGGCACGTAGCAATATCTGGCTGTGAACCCTTGCAGATTTTTTAATTTAAATGTGTTCCCACAGCCACTCTCAGGTATCAATTCTCATGACAATTTCAATGAATTTGATAAGGTACCTATTATATTCCTAGGCAGAAAGCAACATAATACAAAACTATTATTTTCCCAATATGGAAAATATTCAATCATTTTAATAAATGATTATATTGTGCTAGGAAAAAAAACCAAGGTGATTAAAAAAGCTTCTCAACACAAAACGGTATTTCAGTTGGGCCCATCTTATTAACCACAATTTTCATTTGTCTGCTGTTTGGCTGCTTAATTCAATTCAACAAGCACTTGTTCTTAATGAGTAAGTCGGTGCTCAGGAGTCAAACTTAAATAAAACATGGACTTGGCCCAGTTAAGCCAAATTTATTAGCATTTTTCCAGTTTTCTAAGATTGAAGTACAAGTTCAGCATGAGACTATTTTAATAAGCAGTTAAATCAAGAGCGTAGCGAGGGGGTGTTTTCATTTATCACTCTCCACTTTCTTTGTAGCAAAGAAATAATGCTACACAGTCATTTGACAAACTTTCACAAAGAGAGAGGCATTATTTTTATTTAAGGTATGAAGAAGAATGTAGGCTAGAATTATAAACAAGTCTAAAGTATCGTCATAATGACAATAATCTCAGTAAATTATGCAACTGAAATAGGTGTTAAGGAAATTCCTCTTCCCAATAATGAAGGATATTACCCGAGGGAGACGGGAAAGTTTGAGCAGTAACTAAACACAATTAACAGATTATATTTTAGCAAAAAGGGATTTACACTTTTGTTTTACGGAGTTTTGCCTATAGACAGAGGAAGGAAAATTTTTGCTAGTGCAGACCACACAGGAGTCTTCTAAGGAACTGGTGTAAAATATATTTTTTAAAACTAACAAAAAAGTTTTTTCCAGCATGAATTTGCATCTTTAAGAAATCTATAGGTTGGGCTGGGGTTGTGGCTCAGTGGTAGAGCACACACCTTGCACATGTGAGGGTGCTGGGTTTGATCCTTAGCACCACATAAAAATAAATAAAGGAATAAAGGTATTGTGTCCATTTACAACTAAAAAAATAAATCTATAGGTAAAAGTAAACTAAAAAATTTTAAAAATAAAAAATAAGGAAGTCGAAGTGGCAGCTCTACATATCAGAAAAATATACTTGTACTAGTTGAAGGCATCACTACTTGCATGAACTAATAAAAACACATGTACTGAAAGCTTACGATGTGATGTATCATATGTGAGGCTTAAACATTTACATAAATGAAGTCTTCTATTATTGTATTACAATTTATCTGTTTCATTCAGATCTATTAATATATGGTTTATATAATTAGGTGTTTCAATGTTAGGTGCTTATATATTCATAGTTGTTATATCCTCTTGATGAACTGATCCCTTTATCAATAGATAATGACCTTAATTGTCTCTTTTTATAGATTTTTTTTACCCAAAGTTTATTTTATCTACTATAAATACAGCTACTCTGGGTTTCTTATGGTTTCTATTTGCATGGAATATATTTTCCATCCCTTTATTTTTAGTCTGTATGTTGCTATGGGTGAAGTGAGTCTCTAGCGTACAGCAAATAGTTGGGACTTATTTACCTATCCATTTGGCCATTCTACTTTTTTTTTAATAGAGAATTTAATCCATTCACATATAGTATAATCAGTGAGATATATGGAATTAATTTCTACTGCCATTTTGGCATTTGTTTTCTGGATGTTTTGTTCTTTCTTGTTCTGTTGCTGCCTTGTTTTGTGATTAAGTCATTTTCTTTAGTGGTATGTTTTGATTCCTTGTTATTTTTTAATGTATCTACCATAGGGCTCTGTTTTGTAGTTATCATGAGATTTACAAAAACATAGCTTTTTAAAGTTAATAGCAATAGTGAGGCTTCAACTAACTTTGTGTGTGTGTGTGTGTGTGTGTGTGTGTGTGTGTGTGTGTGGTGGGGATTGAACCCAGGGCCTTGTGCATGTGAGGCAAGCACTCTACCAACTGAGCTATATCACGTCCAAAAATTTAACTTTGATCACATAAAAAATACTCCACCCATTCTAGGTTAAAATTTTTTAATGTCTCCTGGTAACACAAGTTTGAGCTTGAATCCTGGATCTCATGAGACTGGGGTTTGCCTGGAGCTGTTAAGTTCAGCCTACTGGTAAGGCATGCCTAGATACAGATTATTAGGTTAGCTTGAACCCTAGGACTATAGTGTCTTGCTTTGTGATTTACGGGCTAGGAAGTTCATTCCTCAGCTATGGGAGTGGAACTTGGTGTTGCTGGGATTCCCCAGTGTGGGGTGAGCCTAGAACTTGTATCTGCAGGGAAAAGCATGGAATCTAGATCCACAGGTGCTGGCTTGATAACTAAGGCTGCAGAGGTCAGTCTGGTGCTGGAGCAGGCTTAAAGCCTGGGGTTGTCATGGCCAGATCAGTGCTGAGGTAGTCTAGCGCCTGAAGCCACTGAAATCAGCCTGGCAGGGATTGGCACAAAGACCAAATCTATCAAGTGTATATGGGGCTTAACACTGGGATGTTCCTGGAGGCTCAGTCAGCAGGTAACATCAGGAGGCTGAGATCCTGGAGATTTTGTTGGGACATGTCCAGTGTTAGAGTGCATCTCTTTCCTCTTGCCAAAGGGGATGTAGCTCTCACTACAGTGTGCTATCTGTGGAAGGGAGGGGGTGATATGGATAATGTAAAACTGTCCTTCTAAACTTTTAAATATGCCTCTTCCCATTTCTGTGCTACATCCTATTGCTGTAGCTCCTATGAGGGAATTTTTGAGTCTGAATAGTTTTTCAAATGGATGCTTCTGCAGGGGCTCAGATTTGGAGAATTCAATTCTACCATTTTTCTGATATTCATTCCCTGGAGCTCGAATTTAAATATATGCAGCCTATTTTGAGGACTTGGACACTAATCTATTCTATATCATATTGTGTAAATGGAAAGTTTAAAACCCTGTAGTATGACAATGTGACATATGTATGTATGAATGTATGCTGTAAGAAGTTAATAGGAGAGAGTTATGTATGTATGCAGTGAGAAGTTAATAGGAGAGAGATCCAACAAACCTGTTTAATAGAAATCTCAGTCCAGTAAAAGATACCTATAACAGATCCAATTATTAGAGTAATAGTAATACAAATTGACATTGTCCCTGGTCTGACATGTAAAGACAGCAAATCTGAACATGGAACAAAGACATAAGCCATCTGCTTTATATTAATTTCATAGGTACAAAGTAGTGGACCTTGACTCTGAATGGACAGGAGTCAGCTTCTGGAATCCTATGAAAAAAATCATTGGAAATGTTCAATAAAAAATAGGAGGATAAACCTGAGGTGCACACCTGTAATCCCAATGATTTGAGAGGCTGAGGCAAGTGGATAGTCAGTTCAAAACCAACCTCAGCAATTCAGTAAGACTGTCTTTCAAGCAATAAAAAGGTCCAGGCACGGTGGCACATGCCTATAATCCCAGTGGCTCAGAAGGCTGAGGCAGGAGGATCATGATTTCAAAGCCAGGCTCAGCAAAAAGCAAGGTGCTAAGCAACTCAATGAGATCCTGTCTCTAAATAAAATATAAAAAAGGGCTGGGGATGTGGATCAGTGGTCAAGTGCCCCTGAGTTCAATCTCTGGTACTACCCCCAAATAAATAAATAAATGAAAAGGGCTCTGGATCCAGCTCTTTGGTAAAGTCCCTTGGGTTCAATACCTAGAACTAAAAAGAAAAAAAAAAGAAGAAAGAAAGAAAAGAAAGAAAAAAATGTAAATAAGAAGGGATTATTTTAAATGACTAGTAGAGCATCAGCCAATAAAATGTCAGGTCTGTGGTGGTGACTTAGGAACAAAGCACCGAGCAGCTCATATGCATGAAAGAAACATCAATCAGGCGCCATCAGAAACGTTTTTTCAATCAGCAAGATCCCCTGGCCAGGAGTTCAGACAATTCCCCCGACCAACTCCAGCGGGACAAGAGACTCTAAAAACACCTTTTCCTGTCCCAAGCCCTTCCAAGGTTTGTTCCTGCCATAAGCCCCATAAAATTCTAGTGTGGGGGAGGGCTCAGTGGTAGAGCGCTCCCCTAGCCCACGCAAGGCCCTGGGCTTGATCCTCAGCACTACATAAAAATAAACAAATAAAGGTATTGTGTCCAACTACAACTAAAAAATAAATATTTAAAAAAAAAATTCTAGTCCAGTCAAGCTCCTGCAGTTTCTCTCCTCAGACCCTTCACCTGTCCACTCTGTCAGTCTGCTCTGAAGTGATATCTCAGTAAAGCCTCATTCAGTAGCCTTTTAAAATCTGCCTCCTCTTTGTTGCCACCTTGCCTGGCCTTACAGAAAATACTTAGAAATGAAAATTACATGAGTAAACATTGACTAATCCAGCACTCTGTAATTTGTAACAGAGTGTGATTATCATATTGCTACCAATATGAAGCTCACAGTTTGAGAAAAAACAAAAAACTTTTTGATCCTTACTCTTCTAGAAGCCTGAATAAAGTACAAAAAATGAGTTTTTTTTTTCCTTTTTGCTATGTTCCCACCAAGTTTGCTTTTCTGGTTTTAAATATAACAAAGTGAGAATGTCAAGTACCCAGAGTCATTGTTAGACAATCAAGTAAGAAGGGAAAAAATTACCATAGAAGACCTCTACATAGTTAATATTGTTGTCTCTAATAATCCATAGAAAAGAGAAGGTTTTGTTTGCCCAGGAAGTGGAAATTCGCAGTTTAGATGCAGGGTGTTAGCAAATCCAGGATCTTATCAAGACATCATTGAGATTGTCCACTCGGGGGGTCCAGACAGGACAGAAAGATTATGTTGCTAGGATTGTGCTGGAAGGTTCAGAGACTAGAGAGAATAAAAGAAATGAAAACATGTTCAAAAAGAATAAAATATGGAAAAATGGAAAGATTCAGACTTAGATTCTGGAGGTAAAGCTCTGCTGTTAGAGAAGTGTGAACTTGATTATGAATGGGAAGAGAAAATTAGAGGTCGCTGGAGTTATTAAGTTCTAGGAAAGGAGTGAGGACATCATCAGAAACATTATTAGCATTAGCATGGACTCTTTAAATAATACGTATATAAGTTATATTAGTTATATACGTATAATAATATGTATAATAATACGTATAATAATACGTATATAACTAATATATACGTATATAATAATACATATAATACTAATATATTTAAAGAAAACAAGGAGTTTAGGAATTGGACCTTACTTGCCTTCTAATGAAATCATTTGGAGAAAAAATATACATGTTTTTCAAACTATTGAAGAGAAGACACCAGCATGTGAAATTGTGATGGCAAAATCAGATCTGGTTGTGAAATGAAATTATAAAAACTTTATGGTAGGAAATCAATGCCTGGAGAAAGAATTTCCCTCCCCTCTCTCAGCCTTCTTTAGAAAGCCTGGGCCATTACGTTTTGGATTCTAAATAACTGCCCTAGGAATCTGACTAGTCCCTCTTGATATGTAAACACCCCTTTGCCAGGCTTTCAAGTCTAGAGATTTAACAGATGACCCTGAAAAGAGCATTTTCTTCTTATCTGTTTCTGTAAGCCTGCTTTATATTCTGCACAAGGCCTTCTGCCTTGGAGGAAATTTTTAAAAAGAGGAAAAAAAACCTGTAATAGGATGGGTTTAAGACGACACCAAATAACTTATAAATGTTGTGAGGAAACTGTGGATGGGGCTCAGAATTTGGAATTTGTTTTCCAAATTCTGCCACTGTAAAAGTTTGGAGTGCTGTTTTCCACAACAAAATGAGTGTGCTACCATGACAATCTGCAGTAATTCAGTCACGTGTGTGTTTGTGAAGATGATTCCAGAGCCCAATCCTCAATGTGACCTGTGTCAGCATTTTATTCCCCAATTATATAAAGTTCCTAAGTACTATTTGTTTATGCTTTTTTCACAGGGACATAAAATTCTATATTGGTTGAAGTTTTAGAAAAATTCACCTATGCTTATTACACTAAATGAGTAGGTTTTTTAATTAGAGTTGCAAAATGTGTAAATTTATAACATTATTTTTATGTAATAATAATACACTGGGTTATCTAATTTTTGTTGGAACCAACTAATATATTTAATATAAAATATAAATTAGAATCTAAAGTCTACAGAGATTTATAAAATTGTTAAGCTCGAATTCGGGACCCCCAAAAGACCACCAGAGACCAAGATCAATGTAAGCAGCAAAGTGATGTTTATGTGAGTTAGCTCAGTCCTCTGGGCACACACAGCAACTGGTGACGCTGAGAGGCCCCAGCCCAGGGTTTGCAGCCATTTTATACACTCTTTGGGGAAGGCAGGGACTTCACATACATCATAGCATCTCTTAGCAAATCATCACACACCGTGGGAAAATCATAAAACAATTCTAAAACATGATTAGCACATTCACTGGTGGGAACAAGTTGGGTAAGGATGATTGGTCAGTACAAGATGGGGATTCGTTTGAACTGATTGGTTTAAGCCAAGAGGGGTCTTCGTGCCGAACTACATGGTTTCCCAACACCATAAACTACTGAGAGGGTCATCTGGCATCCCAGGTATTTCCCTGTCTCATGCTGATTGGTGCCTGCTAGGGGATTGCTATGAGTCCCCACCTAGCCTGACTGAGTCAGGGACACCTGGCTCAGCAGATCTCTCCTGTTATTTGTAGATAAACAACTTAGCAGGGTGGGAATGTGCCTAGGAGTGCTCTGTGGGTCTTTCCAAGGACAAAGGTCATGTCCCTTCCTTGGACAGGTTTTGCTCTGAGGTAGAGGCTGGTTTTTCAAAATCATTATTAGAGTCTGAAGTAATAGTTGTGAAATTATAGGTATTTATCACTGAAAGGGTAAAGTTTCTAAGCTGGAAGGCTTGAATTAAAATGTAAAAGATTAGGTATTATTGAGTTCCTCTGTTACACCCAGATTCCTGAGATAGTTAAGACAACGCCCTACTGGCCATTTAGCTTAGGGCCCTGTGCAGTTTGTCACAGGGCCCGAACCAATCAGTTTGAATGTGTACCCCACTTAGGAATGACCAATCACCCCCACCCGACCTGTTCCCGCCAATGCATGTGCTAATCACGTCTCAGAGTTGTTGTTCAATTTCCCCGCGCCTCATGATGATTTGTTCTGATGTATGGAAAGCCCACCGCCCTCTCCAAAAAGTGTACTTAAGCTCTGCTTGACCTTTGCTCTGGGCTCTGGGCTGCTCTCCCTTCTTGAGTGGGCACAGAGTCCCAGCTCGCTGGAATGGATCCCCAATAAATCCCCTTTTGCCAATTGCATGGAGCCAGTCTCTTGTGTGGTCTCTCCCTCCGACGTTCCGCCGGACCCCCTTTACAATCACTAGGCTTGATGTCCAAAGACACTGTTGCCAATGGTGATTATAATCTTTAAATGTGATTGAAAAGCAGATGTGTGATCAGCACATATCCAGTTCTATTAGCAAGTGTGAATTACTACATTAATTTTCCTTGAATAGGAAATTACTTACATAGACATTCCTAAGAATAATCATTTCCTTTATTTTTTGTTTAGGAAGGAGTGAATTAATGGCCCAAAGAAT